>NC_136966.1:52976630-53036630 GCF_032717465.1 Coenobita brevimanus
TTTTCTTTACCGTGTCTTCCAAGGTCCTATGACCCACTGGCTGGACCAAAGCGCCTGCAATCAGCTGTAAAGAATATGCTGGTCATGCAGGGGTTAATGCTGATAGTGTATTAACTTTCTCAGGCTCCTATGACTCAATATCAGCTTAATAAAATCGTATGGTTTAACTGGAATGTCACCAGAATATTCCCGAGCATCAAGGGGCTAATAAATGCCTAAGTTCACCCTTGAATGCTTGGGAGTACTCTATGTCCAGCTGACGGGGGGACTAGGTTATTCAACTGAGAGTGAGTCACAGGAGCCTGAGAGGGGTAATACGACACTTCACTCATATTAGCTTGGCGAAAAAAAAAATTGCAATGCCTCCATCTTGATTTCTGACCAGTAGCAATACATTAACACTAGAATATGATGCAAGTCAACGATGAAATGCTATGGAAACGATACAGGCAGTAGCATTGTCTCACTCTGCCTCTGAGCTGCGGGAAATAACCTACAAAAGGACGAAAATTCCGTCCAGTTAATCAATAGCTACGACTCAGTATTCAAGACAGAAAGATGGCAGTTTTAGGCCAAGGTGGAGTAAAAACAGCAGTGTCGTCCGTTTGACTTCTCCCCTTAGCGGCAATGCAGAGGTGGCGCCACCTTGTGCGTGGAATGCGGAAAGTCCAGGCCATTCAGCACGAGGAAGCATATCTGTAATTTTTTAGTTTGGATGGGTTAGATAAAAATTTACTGAGTCCTTACATACGGCATAGCTACCCAAAGCTGATTAAAATCCTCTGAAGGAATCAAAAATAAAATATAAAACGTCTACATGATATAAAAACATCTGGCCACCCCTTGGACTCGATAGGTAGCGCCTAAAACAAAGAGCACTCATCTGCTGACGTCATTTTTTGCACTAACTCTGCTAGATTCAGACGATTTAAAGCAGGTTTTAAAAAAACTCCTAGGATCATTGAAGAGGAACAGTCTTTATTAACCTTAAGAGTGAGAATAATTTATTTACTTTGTTCAAGCTAATATCACACCCCACCCAACCCCATTCCAACCCCCTCCACCCCACCCAACCACGATCATACCCCTTTCATCCCCATTCAACATCGCTCTTACCCCATCCCAACCCACTCAGTATCTGGTCCTACCTTACTGCACCCCACACAACCCTGATCTTACCCCACCGCAGCCCTCCAAAAAAAAAAAAACGATCCTACCCCACTACACCCCACCCAACCCCGTTCTAACCCCACTGCACCCCCCCAACCCCGTTCCAACCCCACTGCTTTCCAACCTCACTGCACCTCACCCAACCCCGATCCTACCATCCAACCCCGATCCTACCATCCAACCCCGATCCTACCTCACTACACCCAACCCAACCCCGACATTATCCCTTTGCACCTCACCCAATCCCGATCCTCTCCCACTGTATCCCACCCATCCCCGTTCCAACCCCAATGCACCCCACCCAACCCCGATACTACCCCTTTGCACCCCACCCATCCCTGATCCTAACCCACTGCACCGCACCTAACCTCGATCCTACCCCACCGTACCCTACCCAACCCCGATACTACCTCACTACGCCTACCCAACCTCAATCGTACCCTACTGCAAACCCTACCCTGTCCCTATCCCACTGCACCCCACCCAACCCCGATCCTACCCCACCGCACCCCACCCAACCCTGACCCTACCCCGCTGCATCCCAACCAACCCTGATCCTACCCCACCGCACCCCATCCAACCCCTATCGTACCCCATTGCATCCCACCGAACCCCGATCCTAACCCACTTCCCCCCTCCCAATCCCCCTCTTTCCCCACTGCACCCTACCCATCCTCACTCCTATCCCACTGTACCCCCAGAGAACCCCACCCCTACTCCACTGCACTCCACCCAACCCCGATCCTACCCCACTGCAACCCCAAAAAAACCGATCCTAGCTCACTGCACTCCACCCAACCCCGACCTTAGCCCACTGCATCCCACCCAACCCCGATCTTACCCCACTGCACCCCACCCAACCCCGATCCTACCCCACTGTACCCCTATAAAAACAGCCATTACCCGACTACACCTCACCCAGTGCCCCCCTACCCGACTGCACTCCACCCAACACCGACATTCCCTTACCTCACCCCATCAAAAACCTTTTCCCTCAATGCAGCCCAACTCAAAACATCATTAACTTACAGCACCCCAGCAATACGTTAACCACTAGAATACGATGCTAGTCGCCAAGAAGTGCAATGGAAACGATGCAAGGCGGTAGTATTGTCTCATTGTGCCACTGAACTACAGGAAATAACCTACAAAAGGATGCAATATTCCGGGCAGTTAATATATAGTTATGACTCAACTTTCAAGAGAGAGAGATGGCAATTTTTTTTCGAGTTAATGTCAAACCAGCAATGTTGTCTGCTTGACTGATTCCTGTCACAGAAATACAGAGGTGGCGCCACCTTGTGTGTGGAATGCAGGATTATCGGGCCATTTCAACACGAGGACGCATATCTAATTTCTCGAACTGAAGGGGTTAGATAATTTATAAAGTTCACTGAGTTCCTTTGTATGACAAGACTACCGGAAGCTGATTAAAAGCTTCTGAAAGTGACAGAAATAAAATATAAAACGTCTATATGATATAAAAACATCTGGCCACACCTGGGACTCAACCCGTAGCACCTAGAACACAGAGCACTCATCTGCTGACGTCATTTTTTACACTAACTCAGCTAGATTCAGACGATTTAAAGCAGATTTTAAAAATCTCTCAGGATCAGTGAACAGGAATAGTCGTTAACACCCCAACTGAGAATGATTTATTTACTTTGTTCCAGCTAATATCACACCCCACCCAACCCCACTCCAACCCACTCCATCCCACCCAACCCCGATCCTACCCCTTTGCTCCCCATCCAACATCACTTTTACCCAACTTCACCCCACTCAGTATCTGGTCCTACCTTACTGCACCCCACACAACCCTAATCCTACCCCACTGCACCCCACCCAACCCCGTTCCACCCCCACTACACCCAACCCAACTCCGTTCCAACCCCACTGCACCCCAACCAACCCTTATCCTACCCCAATGCACCCCACGCATCCCAGTTCCAACCCCAATGCATCCCACCCAACCACGATACTACTCCTTTGCACCCCACCCAACCCTGATCCTAACCCGCTGCACCGCACCTAACCTCGATCCTACCCCACCGTACCCCACCCAACCCCGATACTACCCCACTGCGCCCACCCAACCTCAATCGTACCCCACTGCAAACCCTACCCTGTCCTTATCCCACTGCACCAAATCTAACACCATTCCTACCCCACTGCACCCCACCCATCCCCGATCCTACCCCACCGCACCCCACCCAACCATGATCCTACCCCGCTGCATCCCACCCAACCCTGATCCTACCCCGCTGCATCCCAACCAACCCTTATCCTACCCCACTGCACCCCACCCAACCCCTATCGTACCCCATTGCATCCCACCCAACCTCGATCCTATCCCACTTCCCCCCTGCCAATCCCCCTCTTTCCCCGCTGCACCCTACTCATCCTCACTCCTACCCCACTGTACCCCCATAGAACCCCACCCCTACTCCACTGCACTCCACCCAACCCCGATCCTACCCCACTGCAACCCAAAAAACCACGATCCTAGCCCACTGCATCCAACCCAACCCCGGCCTTAGCCCACTGCGTCCCATCCAACCCCGATCTTACCTCACTGCATCCCACCCAACACCGATCCTACCCCACTGTACCCCTATAAAAAACCCACTACACCTCACCCAGTCCCCCCCTACCCTACTGCGTTCCACCCAACACCGACATTCCCCCACTTCACTCCATCAAAAACCTTTTCTCTGAATTCAACACAACTCAAAACATCATTAACTTACAGCACCCTAGCAATACGTTAACACTAGAATACGATGCTAGTCGCCAAGAAGTGCAATGGAAAGGATGCAAGGCGGTAGTATTGTCTCATTGTGCCACTGAACGACGGGAAATAACTTACAAAAGGATGAAATATTCTATCTATCTCTCTATTGCCAGACGCCTCAATCCTGTTTGGGGTGGCCACAAACAAATCGCCTCCAAGTCGCCCTGTCCCCCGCCATTTCACTCCCCTGCTCCCAACTCACACCCCCCATTTAATATATAGTTATGACTCAACTTTCAGGAGAGAGAGATGGCAATTTTTTTTTCGAGTTAGTGTCAAAACAGCAATGTTGTCTGCTTGACTGATTCCTGTCACTGAAATAAAGAGGTGGCGTCACCTTGTGCGTGGAATGCAGGATTTTCAGGCCATTCAGCACGAGGACGCATGTCTAATTTTCCGAACTGGAGGGGTTAGATATAAAATTCACTGAGTTCCTCTGTATGACAAGGTTACCGGAAGCTGATTAAAAGCTTCTGAAAGTGACAGAAATAAAATATAAAACGTCCATATGATATAAAAACATCTGGCCACCCCTGGGACTCAACCCGTAGCACCTAGAACACAGAGCACTCATCTGCTGACGTCATTTTTTACACTAACTCAGCTAGATTCAGACGATTTAAAGCAGGTTTTCAAAATCTCTCAGGATCATTGAACAGGAACAGTCGTTATTAACACCCCAACTGAGAATGATTTATTTACTTTGTTCAAACTGATATCACACCCCACCCAAACCCCACTCCAATCCACTCCACCCCACCCAACCCCGATCCTACGCCTTTGCTCCTCATCCAACATCACTCTTACCCCACTTCACCCCACTCAATATCTGGTCCTACCTTACTGCACCCCACACAACCCTAATCCTACCCTACTGCACCCCACCCAACCCCGTTCCACCCCGACTGCACCCCACCCAATTCCGTTCCAACCCCACTGCACCCTAACCGACCCCGATCCTACCCCACTGCACCCCATCCAACCCCGATCCTATCCCACTGCACCCCACCCAACCCCGATACTACGGCTTTGCACCCCACACAATCACGTTCCAACACCAAAGCGTCCTACCCAACCCTGATCCTACCCCACTGCACCCCACTCAACCCATATCTTACCCCACTGCACCCCACCCAATCCCTATCCTACCCCAATGCACCCCACTTAACCCCTATCCTACTCCAATGCACCCCACCCAACTCTGTTCTACCCCACTGCTCCCCACCCAACCCTTATCCTACCCCACTGCACCCCACTCAACCCCGATCCTACCCCACTGCATCTCACCCTACTCAGATCCTACCCCAGGGCACCCCAACCAACCTCGATCCTACCCCACTGCACCCTACCCAACCCGATCCTACCCCACTGCACCCCACCCAACATCGATACAACCCCAATGAACATAACCAAACTCCAATCCTACCCCACTACATTCCACCCAACTCCAATCTTACCCTACTGCATCCCACCCAACCCCAAACTTACCCCACTGCACCCCACCCAACCTCGATCCTACCCAACTGAACTCTACTCAAACTCGTTCCTACCCAGCAGCAGTCTACCCAACACCGATCCTACCTCACTGCACCCCACCTAATTCCTACCCGAAACCACTGCACCCTACCCAACGCCGATCCTAACCCCACGACACCCCAGTGAACACCGATCCTACCCCACAGCATCCCACCCAACCCCGATCCTACGCCCAATGCACTATAATCCTCATCCTATCCCACTGAACTCCACCCAACCCCGATCCCAACCCACTGCACCCCAGTCCAACCCTACTCCTACCTCTCAGCACCCAACTCAACCCCGATTACACCCATCCAGCTTCCATCCTACCCCACTGCACCCCATCCAAACCCATTCCTACCCCACTTCAGTTCATCTAGAAAATATTTTAAAATAAGGCTATTCAAAAATGTTATCCCTTGCATTGATTATGCAGTACTTGGGGAAGCAATATTCAGTAGATTTTAATCTTTTGGTAAGGTAGGTTTGTTTAGATTAGGGTAAGATAGGGAAAAGTATGGTAGGGTACGGTTGGGCAGGAAAGGATGGCTTAGGCAAGTGTGGGGTCGGGTAGAGTAGACTATAGTAGAGTCAGGGAGGTTAGGGTAGGGTTGAGGACAGGGCGGTAGGGTAGGTTGGGGTGAAGTGGAGGAGGGTATCGTAGGGTAAAGTAGTCAGGCAAGGAAGGTTAGGTCTGGTAGGGTAGAGTCAGATAGGGTAAGTTGGGTCGGGTAGGGTAGGGTATGGGAGTGAGTAAAGGTAGATTAGTTTTGTTATGGAGGTTTAACATATGTTCGGGTAGGGCAGTTTATTTTTCGAGTTGGAGGGGTTAGATATAAATTTTACTGACCTCTTCCATAAGACAAGGCTACCCACAACTAAATAAAAACATCTGTAGGTAGCAATAATACAATACAAAACCGTCTACTTGGTACAGAACAGCTTGCCACCCTCGGCACTAGAACCCTGTCTTCTAGAACACAGGCACTCAATCTGATGCCATCATATTTTACTTTTCTCTTTATTAGCTTCAGGTAATTTCAAGCATCTTAAGAATAACCTCTGTAGATGATGAGACAGAAACAGTCTTCATTAACGATTAGAATGGATCTTGAATTTGGCTCTCTCTTGTATTTTGTTTTTCTCTTGGAGGGAACTGTTATTGCGGGCTCATGGCCTTTGGTTCCTTCTTCCTCGCATAAAAAAAAAAAAAAAGACAGAGAACGACTTATTTACTTATTTCAAACTAATATCACATCCCACCTAGTCATACTCAAACACCCTCCACCCCACCCAGCTCCGTTCCTACCCCACTACACACCAGCCAACCCCGTTAGTACCCCACTGTTCCCCACCCATTTCCTCTCTTAACCCACTTTACCCAACTGAAAACCGCCATTACCCCACTACACCCCATCAAATCCCTTTGCTCTTCGACTTCGCCTCACTCATCACCGCCATTACCCCACAGCACCCCATCAAACATCTCTTCTACCCCGTTCCAGCCCAGTCAACAAAGCCATTAAGTTACTGCTATCCACCCAACACCGCTCATCAATCAGTGTTCCTCACGGTTCCCCACCCAACACCACTCATCCCTTACTGTACCCCACCCAACCCCATTCATGCCTAACTGTTCCCCACCCATCACCGCTCCAACCCTATTGCACTCCACCCAACACCATTATTACCCCACTACACCCCATCCAACACCGTTCCTATCACATGTAGGGGTGAAGAGGGGGCGGGAGAGGTGTTCACTAGGGTGCAATAAGGTTATCTGAATGATCAATCAATCAATCAGTCAAACTCATTACACCCCAAATCAACATTACTCAATCCCCTATGCAACATTACCAAACCCGTTCCTACCCCACTGCACCCCACCCAACACGGCAGTTACGTTTCTGAACCCAACAAACAACGCCATCACCCATCTGCACCCCACCTAAACCCAATTCTACCAAAATTGCACCCCACCCAACCCGATACTACCCCACTGGCCCTAACCAAGCCCATCTCCTACCCTACTGTACCCAAGTCAACCCCACTCCTTCCCAATTGTACCCCACCAAACACAGCCATTACTCCGCCACACCTCAAAAAACCCTTTTCCAACCCCACTGTACCCCACCAAACCTTGCTCCTATCAAACTGCACCTCACCCAGCCCCGGTCCTACCTCACAGCAACCCACCAAACAACGCTGCTACTCCACATTTTCCCACTGTACCCAACCTAACATCCTTCCTACCCCACTGTATCCCACCAAATCACGATTCAACCCCCCACCCCCCCGGACAAGTCAAACACTCCCCCTAGTGTACCCCATACAGCGCGACATTATTCTACGACACTGTAACCAACTCTGATCCTATCCGACTGCACTCCACCCAATCATGCATGTATCACACTCCACCCTACTCATCCCCGCTCCCACCCCATTGCAACCCATCCAACATCACTCGTACCCCACTGTTCACTCAATATCTGGTCCTACCCTACTGCTAACCTCACATCCCTGCTCCTACCCCACTGCACTCCATCCAACCCTGATCCTACCCCATCGCACTCCATCCAACCACACCCTATTCCTACTGCAAACCAACCAACCTCGCTTCTACCCCACGGCAACCCACTCATCCCTGATCTTAATCCACTACACCCCAACTAACCCCACTTCTATATCACTGACACTCCACGCAACACCGATCCTACCCAACTGCAACCCACACAATCCCGATCCTATCCCACTGCACCCTACCCATCCCCATTCATACCCCACTGCACCCCATCGCACACCGATCCCACCACACTGCACCCCACTAAACCCTGATTCTACCCAACTGCACCCCACACTTCCTTAGTGCTACAACACTGCACCCCATCCAACCCCTCTCCTACCCCACTGCACAGCACCAAAACCTGCACCCACCCAGCTGAAGCCCACCCAACCCCGATCCAGGGTTTCCTTAACCCACAAATTCCGATCCTGCCGCACTGTACCACATGCAAACCTGATCAGATAACACAGCGGCCCACCCAACCCCTATCCTACCACATTGCACCACACCAAACTCCGATCCCAGCTCACTTCACCCCACACAACCACGGCCATAATGCATAACACCACACCCAACCCCGATACTACCCCACCGTGCCCTACCCAACCCCGGTCCTACCCTACTGCACTCCACCCGACACCGATCCTATCCCACTGCACCCCACCCATCAAGATCTTATCCCACTCCACCCCAAACAAGGCCGATCTTAACCCACTACACCCAACAAAAACCCACTCCAACCGCACTGCATCCCATCCAACCCTTCTCCTGAACTAATGCATCTCATCCAACTTCATTCGTATCCCATTTCACCCCACTCATCACCCGGTCCTACCCTCCTGCACCCAACACAACCCCTCACCTACCACACTGCATCCCACCCAACCCCGTTCCTACCCTACTGCACCCACCCAACCCCGATCCTACTCTACTACACCCCACCCAACACCGATCCTACCTCACAACACCCCACCCAACACCGATCCTACCCCACTGCAACCCACCCAACTCTGCTCCCATCCTAATAAACCCCATTCAAACCCGATTTTAATCCACTTAAATATATCTCTTGAACAATTCTTAAAACAGGGTGATTCAAAAATGTTATCCTTTGCATGTACTAGGGAGTGCCCGTGCAAACTGTGTTTTGTAGATTTTAGACACGTTGTTGGGTGGATTAGGTGAGGGCAGGGAAGGGTAGGTTAGAGTATTGTAGGATAGGGTAGGATAGTAAAAGTCGGTTAGGTTAGGGTAGACTAGGGGATGGTAGGGTATAGCAGTCTAACGCAGGGTAGGGTCAGGTAGAGTAGGGTAGGATAGAGGAAACTAGTGTAAGGTAGATTATTGTAAGGTTAAGTAATGTAAGGTATTGTTGAGTAAAGCAGTCAGACAAAGTACGTTATATTTGATAGGGCAGAGTCAGATAGGTTAGGTTAAGTAGGGTGGGGGAGTCAGTAAAGGTATATTAGTTTTGTTATGGAAGTTTAAGGTATGTTTGGGTAGGGTAGTATATTACTTTCTCGAGATGGAGAGGTTAGATATATATTTAACTGAACCCTTGCATAACACAAGGCTAATCATAGCTGATTAAATAGCCTGGAGATAGTAAAAATAAAATGTAAAAGTCTACTTGATATTAAACATCCAGCCACCTCCGGCACTCGAGCCAGGGCGCCTAGAACACAGCGCACACAATCTGCTGATTTCATATTTTACTTTTCTCTTTACCTGATTCATATGATTTCAAGCAGCTTAAGAATTCCCTCTGGGGATGATGGGACAGAAACAGTCATCGTCAACAACTAGACAGAGAACGAATCCACCCACACTCCGCCCATCCCCACTCCAACCCCCTGCACTCCACCCAACCCCGCTCCTACCCCACTACACACCGGCCAACACCGCTAATACCCCACTGCACCCCACTCAAAACCGCCTTTAAACGACTACACCCCACCCGGTTAGGTTGACTGAATGATCAGTCAGTCAGTCGAACTCATTACACACCAATCAACACCACTCAACCCACTCTGCACCCCTATCAGCCCCCCCTCACCCCAGTGCACCCTACCGAACACTAGTCCTACCTAACTGCATCCCACCCAACACTGCTGCTACCCTACTGAACCCCACCAAACAACGCCATTACCCCACTACACCAAACCTACCTGCGATTCTACACCATTGCAACCCATGTAACAGCGATTCTGCTTCAATGAACCCCACCAAACACCTCTCCTACCCTACTGCTTCCAAGCCAAACCCACTTCTGCCCCATTGCACTCCAATGCACCTCACAAAACCCGTCTCCTTCCCCATTGCACCCCATCTAACCCTGTTCCTACCTAACTGCACCCCACCCATCCCTGGTTCTCCCGCACTGCAACCCACCAATCAATGCTCCTACCACACGGTTTCCCACTGCACCCAATCGAACACCCTTCCTACCACAATCCACCCCACCCAATCCCGATCCAACCACAGCCCATCTCGTAAAACCTCATTATTCCCCTAATGTACCCCACCAAAGCGTGTCATTATTTCACTACACCCAACCCATCCCCGATCCTATCCGGCTACACTCCTCCCAACCTCGCATATACCACACTATATCCCACCCATCCCCACTCCTGCCCCAGTGCACTCCATCCAACATCGCTCATACCCCACTCCACCCCATTCAGCACCTGGTCCTCCCTTACTGCACCCCGCACAAGACCGTTCCTACCCCATTGCACACAACCCAACTCCACTCCTATTACACTGAAGCCCCACCCAGTCCCTCTAGTACCATACTGTGCCGACCCATCCCCCTTCCTACAACATTGCACCCCATCAGACATAGCTCCTACCCATCTCCACTCCACTCATCACCTGTTAATACCCTACTGCATCCCACCCAACTCCGATTCTACCCCACTGCACCCCACCAAACCCCGATCCTACCCCACTGCACCCCACCAAACCAAATCCTACCCCACTTAACCCTACCCAACCCCGATTCTATCCTACTGCACGCCACCCAACCTACCACACCACTATCCCACTGCATCCCACCCAACCCCGATCCTATGCCACTGCACCCCACCCAATCCGGATCCTGCCCCACTTCAATATATCTCTTGAAAAAATCATAAAACAAGGCGATTCAGAAATGTTATTCCTTGCATGGGTTATGGAGTGCCCGGGGTCTCAGCGTTTGGTAGGTTTTAGACATGAGGTAGAGTAAGGAAGGTAGGCAGGTAAATAAGTTTGGTAGGTAGGTTCGGTTGGGTAGAGCAGGGTACGGCAGAGTTGGGTAAACTAGGTTAGGATAAGGTTGTGTAAAGTAGTGAAGGGTAGGGTAGGGTAATGACTTCAGGCAAGGTAGGTTAAGTTTGGTAGGGTAGAATAAAATAGGGTACCTTAGATATAGTAAGATATCACTTAGTCAAACAATATAGGTTAGATTTAGTAGGGCAGTGGGGGGTAGATTATGGTAGGGTATAACCAGACAAGGAAGATTATGTACGGTAGGATAGGGTATAGTCAGATAAGTTAGGTAAGGTAAGGGAAGGGAGGGGAATCAGTAAAGGTAGATTCATTTTGGTATGGTAGTTAAAGGTAAGTTTACAGCAATTTTTAATCTCTTTCCTAGGTTCAGACGATTTCTTCTGCTTTAAAAAAAAAAAAAAAGCTCTCAGGATGATGGGACTGATCCATTAACCTCTTCAGACCGATGGCAATAGGTGTTATGGAGCCTAATTAACATTATTGAACACCTGTATTTTTTAATATGCCATCTGGGGATATAATTAATGACGACGAGAATTCTACCCTAAGCTCGGTAAATCGTTGGGTGGGAGAGAGAGAGAGAGAGAGAGAGAGAGAGAGAGAGAGAGAGAGAGAGAGAGAGAGAGAGAGAGGAATATAAGTAAATCGTCGCCAGAATGAAGGGCTGATGAAAAGGAAAATGATGTGTGTGGGGGGGACTGGGGTGAGAAAGATAGATAGATAGATAGATAGATAGATAGAGAGAGAGAGAGAGCAATCTGCCTCTCCCCCTGCCTTCCGCCTCTTTTCTCCTAACACATGTATCCAAGCATGGCCTTGACTTTGCCTCGGTTCATTTTCACTTTACCTTTAATGGAAACTTTCGTAGATGGTCAGCCTTTGGTTATTTCTCTCTAATTAAAAAAAAAAAAAATAGTATCCATACACTATATTATTTGTATTTAATGTTAGGAATGAGACGGACAGGAAGAAGCAGAAAAACTGGGGAGGGGAAGAAAATGAACATAAAAGTTTATAAAAGACAAAAATGAAAACTAAATGAAGGAGATCTGTCATCGGTATATCCAGTAAAATGGCCTTTGGCTTCTTCCCTGCATTAAAACAGATTTGTATAGAAATAATATGGACAGTCTATATAGAAGAGTGTATATGAATGAGGTAAAGGGGGTTGAAGAAAGGAACACCGAAGATGAGAAGGATTGATATAGCGGAGAGGTAGGAGAGAGGAGGGTCTAAGCTGGGGGGGGGATGGTGAATGAGAGACTAACTAGGAGAAGGACAGTGAGCGAGGTGAATGGCAAGAGTGGGAAGGGGCGACCGAGGATGAGGTGGAGGGATGGATGGAGAGGTATATGAGAGAGGGGGATGTGAGTTGACGGGAGGGCAAGCAACTGGCAGGAAACAGGGCGACATGGAGACGATTTGTTCTTGGCCACCGCTTATGGGACTAAGGCATCTGGGAATAGATAGACAGATAGTCATGAATGTTTCCTATTAAAATAATTCAGATGTTACTCCATATTGTCAAAACGAAGAGGACAAAGGAGAGTGAAACACCCAAGATTCTGATGGTCACTAATGAAAGACTTGTGTATAGCAGATAGTCAAGCCAGGATGCCATGTTTTGGGTTCATAATCAAAAAATCATACACGTCTACCTATTTGTATATCCATAGCCAGACGACTCAGTCCCGTAAGGGGCGGCCACGAAAAATTCTCCTCTATGTCGCCCTGTTCCCTGCCATTTCTCTGCCCTTCCCTCAACTTACATTCCCTCTCCCTCATTTACCTCTATACTCTATCCCTCCACCTCTTCCTTGGTCTCCCCCTACCTCCACCTCACACACAAGAACTCTCCTAATTAGTCTCTCACTCTCCATCCCGCCGACTTACATCAGCCCTCTCTCATATACCTCTCTATTCCATTACTCCATCATATCATTGGTCAACCTCTCCCTTTCCCCACATCCATCTCACTCACATACACTCTCCTGGTTAGTCTCTCACTCTCCATCCTCTCCACATGGCCAAACCACCTCAGTGTATTCCTCCTAATGCTTTCTATCCCAAAAAACAATCTATTAAAACAGATACATTAATATCTGGGATGGTTTTAAGTTTTCCTGAAAATTCCTTACTTCTTCAGGACCATTGCGTTTTTTTATTATTATTTTTGGCATAATCTAATCATTATAACTGACTTAATATTTGATCTATAGGTAAATGGGTTGCAAATACTCTCCATTGACTCTATCAGCTACCAGAGATCTCTTCTAAGATGAATAAAACTGTATTGAAAGACTGTCTTATGAACAGAGTGTTAGAGAAGTTAGAAGGTGTGTGTGTGTGTGTGTGTGTGTGTGTGTGTGTGTGTGTGTGTGTGTGTGTGTGTGTGTGTGTGTGTGTGTGTGTGTGTGTGTGTGTGTGTGTGTGTGTGTGTGTGTGTGTCCGTCCGAATGATGTGTAGTAACGTGTGGTAACTGGTGCGAAATGAAGCAGAGAGAAGTATGTTAGTGTGAACATTGGCAGTATGAAGTTGCCTGTCTATCTATCTATCCATCTGTCCATCCATCCATCTATCTTCCTACCTATCTATCTATCTATCTATCTATCTAATCAAAATCTAAGCTAACATACGAATAAAATTGGGAGAAATATAACTTAGCTTTTAACGGAAGAAATAATGGCTGGCCGACTTACTGACTGGCTTTCTTCCTGGCTTTCTTCCTGGCTTTCTTCCTGGATTTCTTCCTGGCTTTCTTCCTGCCTTTCTTATTGGTTGCTTTCTTCCTGGCCTGCTGTGGATTCCCTGCAGTTCCGTACGTCTATCTGTCCACAAAATTAATCATCATTATCATTATCGTAATAGTAGTTGTAATAGTAGTAGCAGTAGTAGTCGTAATTGTAGAAGTAGCTGTAGTAGTAGTAGTATTGATATTATTATTTTCATTATTATTATTATTATTATTATCACCATCATCATTATCATCATCATCGCCCTCTCTCCATCTTCAGTGCTGAGATGTAGCAATAGATTAACTCTAGAATATGATGTTAGTCGCGAAGAAATGCTGTGTAAGTTAAGCCACAGCACTGTTTTGTTCTGCCACTGAGCTACGTGAAATAAACTATAATATGATGCTAGTTGCGAAGAAATGCTATGCAACAAACATTCTGCTTCCATATCACCTTGTCTTCCAGCATCTGGCTATCCTCTCTCCTGTTCACACTCTCCTCATAAATATACCTCTCCATCACATCCCTTCACCTCTTCCTCGGTCTCCCTCTCCCTCTCTCACGCTCCACCTCACTCATGTACACTCTCCTAGCAAATCTCTCTTCCTCCATTATCTCTACATGGTCAAAATAATCATCTCAGTGTAATTCTCCAAACACTTTTCAGCACATCCACATCAACATCACAAAGCTCCGTCACTTCCTCATTTGTCTGTGAGTCTCTCCACGTAACTCCACATTCACATCAACACCATAACTCTCGTTCACTTCCTCATTTTTCTTTCCATCTCTCCACATGACTCCGCATCCATATCAACACCACAACGCCCCTTTACTTCCTCATTTATATGTCTGATCTCTCCACGTAACCGCACATCCACATCAACACAATCATGCTCCTTTACTTCCTTATTTGTGTTTGTCGCTCCACATGACTCCATATCCACATAAACACCACGACGTTCCTTTACCTCCTCATTCATCTGCTTGTGTCCCCATGTGACTCTACATCCATATCAATACCACAATGTTCCTCTACTTCTTCATTTATCTGTCTGTCTCTCAACGTAACTCCACATCCACATCAACACCACAAAGCGCATTTACATCCTTATTTGTCTGTCTGTCTCTCAACGAAACTCCACATGATCCACATCCACACGAACACCACGCTCTTTCACTTCCTCATTAATCTGCCTGTCTCTCCACGTAACTCCAAATCCACATCAGCATCACAATGCACCATTTTTTCCTCATTTGTCTGTCTCTCCACTTAACTCCACATCCGCATTAACACCAAAATGCATCTTTACTTCCTCATTTGTTTGTCTATCTCTCCACGTAGCGCCAAATCCACATCAACACCCCAGTGCTCCTCAACTTCCTTATTTACTAGTCTGTCTCTCTAAGTAACTCCACATCCACATAAACGTCACAACGTTCCCTCACTTCCTCATAATCTGTCTGTCTCTCCACGTGACGCCACATCCACATGAATACCGCAACTCCCTTTTGCATCCTCATAATCTGCCTGTCTCTCCAGATAACTCCGCATCCACATAAACACCACAATGCTCTTTCAGTTCAACGTTTGTATGTCTCTCCATGTAACTCCACGTCCACATAAACACCACAACGCTCTTTCCCTTTCACATTTGTATGTCTGTCTCTCCACGTAGCTGCACACTCCTCTCAGAGCTACCATTTCCATATCACTTTCTACACTTATAAAAACGACTTGATTCAATTGAAAGAACTAATCGGTAGCAAAGAACTGATGAACAATATCCTTGCTTACCTTTGTTTTTCTCGGCAAGATGGGGAAGCTGTTTAAACACAACTAACACTGGCAAAATATATACACAGCTCCAGCGTCCTTCCCCTCTCGCGGTTAGAAGGTGACTGACGGGATTCGAAGCTTCTGTGGTTCACTGAACCCTAGTTCGAGACAAAAGAGTCTCGTTTTTATTTTGATAGGTAATATTGATTTTTAATTCCGACACATACTTTTTTCACTTCAACTTGACCTAAAATTGACTTCTATCCCTACTAAATGCCGGACTGCAACGAGAAACTAGAATATGATGCTAGTCACGAAGAAGAGCCGTTGAATGGATGTAGAGGCTACCTATCTACCAATTACTCTATTTGTCACTGAGCTGCGTGAATGAAGTTACAAAAAGACAAAAATCTGGACCAAGTTAAGGTGAAAAGAGTAGGATTATGCTAACTTCAGTGTCATCTTTCCGTCTTTCTTGCTACTCCGAGATGATTTTATTCAACTTAGCACAACCCCCCTAGTAGTCTGTTTATCTGTCTATCACTCTATCAACCTACCTATAGTCAGACGCCTCAATCCAGTAAGGAGTGGCCTCGAATAAATCGCCTCCATGTCGCCCTGTCCTCTGCCATTTCGCTGCCCTCCTCTCAGTTTACATCCCTCATATACCTCACTGCTCCATCCCTCCATCTCCTCCTCGGTCTTTTCCTCCCTCTCCCCTTACCACCTCACTCACGTACACTCTCCTAGTTAGTCGCTCACTCTCCATCCTCTCCATATGGCCCCTAATGGTGAAAGAATTAATGAAGGCTGTATCTAAAACCCTCCAGTTTAAATAAATCTACCATGAAAATGTGTCAAGAAAAAAAAATATGAAAAAAAAAATCTAGAAATAAATTACAAAACCTCATCGGAATAAAAAAAAAACGTAATTTTTAAAACACTATTTTTTTCTACTCAAGAGAGATTTTGGTGCGGAGAGGATGAAAAGTGAGAGATTAACTAGGAGAGTGTATGTGTATGTGTGTAAGGTAAAGGAGGGGGAGAGAGGGAGGGGGAGACCGAGGACAAATTGGAAGGATGGGGTAGAGAGGTATATGTGAGGGCGGGTTTAAGTTCCGGGGATGGACAGTGAGAGACAAACTAGGAGAGTGTGTGTGTATTCTCATAGGTGCCGTGAGAATAGGTGTGGTCTTGAGAAAATTATTATTATTATTATTATTATTTTTTTTTTTTTGCGAACCAGATTTGGTACACCCGTCAAGGGACACATCATGACAAAATCCACGAAGTTTCAGTGCAACAGCTTAAAGACACAGCGTACAAGGCAAGCTCGTTATATTACGGAAGGAAATATTCTGACGGTAACCATGAGAATAGCGCAGATCTTTAATAAACATATAATTTTGGGAAGGTATTACCCAGACTCGAAGATATCATCGAGGAGAGGCTAATGACAAAATATACTAGAATTCAGGGCAATAGTTTAAAGACAGCTTAAGCTCTTTATTTGGGGGCTAGAACTATTCGTTACGAGAGGTCGGGAAAAACTCATCTAACAGGTGAAAGAATAAGAGAGAGAGAGAGAGAGAGAGAGAGAGAGAGAGAAGAGAGAGGTGGGGGGGAATACGAGTGCTTGATGTGGCCCCTAAGCATGGTGCTAATCGACCTTTAATTGCCCGTCTGCTTAGTGGACGAGGGGTGTAATTACTCTGCTTGTGTAGTGTGGAGTGTCTCAAAAAGCCTTCAAGTGCCTGTACAGTGTGTCTTAGAAGATGGTAATGTATAAGAAATGTGTATTTTGCCATATATATTTTTCAAAATCATGTATCCCTCACTTAACACTATAATATATATAAACAAAAACGATATATATATATATATATATATATATATATATATATATATATAGAGAGAGAGAGAGAGAGAGAGAGAGAGAGAGAGAGAGAGAGAGAGAGAGAGAGAGAGAGAGATTTAAGGATGAAGGAATGAGCTGGAAAATGGCAGTATGATAAAAGAAAGGTGAATATTAAGCGTCTGTAGTCAGAAATTAGATATTGGGTATTTATGAAGGGTATAAGAAAGCTTTCTGTGCAGTAGAAACACACACACACACACACACACACACACACACACACACACACACACACACACACACACACACACACACACACACACACACACACACACACACACACACACACACACACACACACACACACACACACACACTGTCACATCTCACGTATACCTACATACCTAACCACATTTCAGACTGTCCCCCACTCACATCTCACACTGCCACACTTCACACTACCACAGCTCCCGTCTCCTACTTCAGAGACCTATGATCGCCTTCAGATCTTAAGCTTTTTCTCCTAGGCTTAGGAGGTTCCCGACATCCTTTCCATACCATTGTATTTCTTTTTAGTTGCGTCAACATTTTCTCGTATTTTTGCGCCACCACTATCGGCACCAGAAAGAGAAAAATCTTATTTAAAATAAAGTGAAGTGTAGTAGGCAAAATCATCCGCCGATGTAAATGTGAGTTTGTTTCTTCATAAATTGCATCATTACTCTCTTGTATTTTTACACCATCAGTGTCTGCAACAGAAAGGAAAGCAAAATGAAAGATACAGTCGGTAGCCGCACCCACACTTGCAATATTGTATGGGGAAAAAATAATTATTTAAGGGGAAAGGTGAAGGGAGATCCTCAGGGGTCCTAAACTATATAAACTGCTTCGGATGAAGGTCTACTATTGTGCAAAAGTTCATATACTTACGTAAAAACTATGGCGTAGTCCTACCAAGAGGTAGTTCCCCAGTGGGTGTATGTGGCCATCGGGGGTTCCACTCTCCTTACAACGAGGCCGAGGTAAACATTCCAATAGGCAAAATTTTGTATTCATAGGTTAAAAACTATGACCATGTATAAAAACTATGATCAGAACCCCCGAGGGCCGTCTTCTCTCTTAGAGGTCCTTTGGTGTCTCACCCCACCAAAATCGTAGCACCAGTAAAGATTTACCATTGTGAAAAATTTTCACGTTCTTAGGTAAAATAAACTATAGCATTGTCTCTCCTGCGGGCCGCTCTACGGCATTGTCCTTCCTAGGCTCCCCCCCCCCTCGCCCGTGGGGGTAGTCATTGGGGGTCGTGCCCTCCGTAAAACGCGGCCGGGGTAAAAGCCAACTATATGCAAAATTTCGTGTTCCTGAGTTATAAACTATGGTCCTACATGATGACTTTGTTAGGACCCCCAGAGACCACCCATCATAATGGGTGACCTTGGTTGATTCCACCCAAACCCAAACGTGACCGGGGTGAACATCTGTCAATATGCAAAATTTCGCTTTGTTCGGTTAAAAACTAGCCGTGCATAACGACTTTGACCAAGACCACGGGTAGCTGGCCCCTCTGTCAGGGGCAGCCACTGAGGTCCCACCGTGCTTTTAATCTGATGCTAGGAATGTTCTATCTCTGTGCAAATAGTCCTGTTCTGTGTTAGAAAAAAAATCTGGTTGTGCGTAACAATTGAGCAGTTGTGGTCGGGATACCCGGGGGTCACCGTCCCAGTGGCCGGCGGTCACTGGGGGCCGCACGCCACTTGAAACCTGGGCTTGGAGGAGGTCTACCATTGTGCCAGGAAATCAGAAGGCCAGCCAGCCAGCCAGCCAGCAACCAAGGCAGCAACCCAGCCAGCAAGGCAGCAACCTAGCCAGCCAGGCAGCAACCTAGGCAGCCAGCCACCCAGCCCCCTGGTTAGCCAGTTAAAAATCCACCCAACCAGCCAGCCAGCCAACCACCTAATCAGCAGGCCAGCCAGCCAGCCACATAGCCAGCCACCCACACACCCACCCAGCTAGCCAGCAACCCATTCATCCAGCCAACCAACCACCAGCCAGCCAACAAACCACCCAGCCAGCCAGTGAGCCAGCCTGCCTGCCAGCCAGCCACCCAGGCAGCCACCTAATCAGCAGGCCATCCATCCATCCATCCAGCCAGCCAGCCAGCCAGCCAGCAACCTATTCAGCCACCCACCCACACACCCAGCCAGCCAGCCAGCCAGCCAGCCACCCACCCACGAACACACCCAGCCAGCCAGCCAGCCACCCATCCATCCATCCAACCAATCAACCACCCAGACAGCCAGCAAACCACCCAGCCAGCCAGTCAGCCAGCCAGCCTGCCATCCAACCAACTAGCCAGCCACCCAACCACATAGCCAGCCACCCAGCCAGCCGTATAGCCAACCAACAACCCAGCCACCCAGCCAGCCAGTTTGCCAGCCAGCCAGCTTGCCAGCCAGCCAGTGTGCCGGCCAGCCAGTTTGCCGGCCAGCCAGTTTGCCAGCCAGCCAGATTGCCAGCCAGCCAGTTTGCCAGCCAGCCAGTTTGCCAGCCAGCCAGTTTGCCAGCCAGCCAGTTTGCCAGCCAGCCAGCCCACCAGCCAGCCAGCCCACCAGCCAGCCAGCCAGCCAGCCAGCCAGTTTGCCAGCCAGCCAGTTTGCCAGCCAGCCAGCCAGCCAGCCACCCAGCAGGCCAACTGGCCAGCCAGCGACCCAGCCAGTGATCAAGCCAGACAGCCAGCCAGCAAGCAAACCAGCTGGCCACCCAGCGAGCCAGTCAGGCAATCGGCCAGCCAGCCAGCTAACCAGTCAACCAACCAGCCAGCCAGCAGGCCAGCCAGCAGGCCAGCCAGCCAGCCAGCCAGCCAGCCAGCCACCCAGCCAGCAAACCAGCCCAGAAGCCAGCATAGCAGCCAGCCAGCCAGCCAATCAACCAGCCAGGCAGCCAGCAACCCAGTCAGCCACCCAGCCACCAAATAGGCCAGCCAAAAACCCAGCCAGCCAGCCAGCTAGAACATCAACCAGCTTCCCAGCTAGCCAGCTACCCAGCCTGCCAGCTACCCAGCCAGCCAGCCCACCTGCCAGCCAGCCAGCCAGCCCACCACCCAGCCAGCCAGCCAGCCCACCACCCAGCCAGCCAGCTCACCAGTCAGCCAGCCAGCCACCCAATAGCAAACCACTAAGTCAGCCACCTATCCACCCAGCCAACCACACAGCCAGCACCACAGCCAGCCAGCAACCCACCCACCAACCTACACACTGAGCCAGCAAGCAACCCAGTGACCCAGCCAGACAGACAGAGACAGCCAAGCAGCCAGCAATCCAGCAATCCAGTGAGCAGGCTAGACTGCCAACAACACAGCCAGCCACCTAGCATCCCAGCCAGCCACTCACCCAGCCAGCCCGCCAGCCCACCAGCACACCAGCCAACAAAGCCACCCAGCAACCCAGCCAGCCAGCTGGCAAGCCAGCGACCCAGCCAGTGACCAAGCCAGCTAGCCAGCAAGCAAGCAAACCAGCTAACCACCCAGCCAGCCAGTCAGGCAATCAGCCAACCAGCCAGCTAACCAGTCAACCAACCAGCTAGGCAGCCAGCCACCCAGTCAGCCACCTAGCCACCTTCCCAGCCAGCCAAACATCCAGCCAGCCACCAAGTCAGCCAGCCACCAAGTCAGCCAGCCACCAAGTCAGCCAGCCTACCACCTAGTCAGCCAACCAGCCACCAAATCGGCCAGCCAAAAACCCAGCCAGCCAGCCAGCTAGAACATCAACCAGCTATCCAGCTAGCCAGCTACCCAGCTACCCATCCAGCCAGCTACCCAGCAAAAGCCAGCCCACCTGCCAGCCAGCCAGCCCACCACCCATCCAGCCAGCCACCCACCTAGCCACCCACCCACCCATCCAGCCAGCCACCCACCTAGCCACCCACACACCCATCCAGCCAGCCACCCACCAGCCAGCCACCCATCCACCCAGTCAGCCACACAGCCAGCACCACAGCCAGCCAGCCAGCCAGCCAGCCAGCCAGCCAGCCAGGCAGCAACCCACCCGCCAACCTACCCATCCGCCAGCCAGCAACCCAGTGACTCAGCCAGACAGACAGACAGCCAAGCAGCCAGCAATCCAGCGAGCCGGCTAACCAGGTAGCCACCCAGCCAGCAAGCCAGCAACCCAACCAGCCAGCAACCCAGCCAGCCACCTACCCAGCCAGCCAGCAACCCAGCCAGTAACCCAGTCACCCAGCTGGCCAGCCAGAAATCCATCCATCCATCCAGCCAGCCAGCCACAAAGCCAGCCAGACAGCCCACAAGGCAGCAAGCATCCAGCCAGATAGCCAGACAGTTGGTCAGCCAGCCAGCCACCCAGCCAGCCACCCACACACCCAGCCACCCACACACCCAGCCACCCACACACCCAGTGGTTGGGTTGGTGGGTAGTTGGGTAGATGGGTTGGTGGACGGTTGGGAGAGTTGGTGGATGGGTGGGTGGATTGTCTGGTTGGTTGGGTAGGTGGGTGGTTGGATGATTGGGTGGGTGGGTGGGTAGACTGATTGAGTTCGTGGTTGGGAGGATGGGTGGATGACTGGGTGGGTCGTATGGTGGATGGTTGAGTGGGTGGGTGTGTTGGTGAATGGTTTCGTGGGTGGGTAGGTGGGTGGTAAGGTGGGTAGGTGGGTGGTAAGGTGGGTGGTTGAATGATTGGGTTGGTGGGTGGGCTCGTGGTTGGGTGGGTGAGTGAGTGGATGGTTGGGTGAGTTAGTGGGTGGGTCGATGGATGGATGGTTGGGTGGATGAGTGACTGGGTGAGTGGATGTTTGGGTGGGTGGATGAGTTATTTGGTGGGTTTATGTTTGGGTGGATGGTTGGGTTGGCCTGAGAGCCAACCAGCCAGCCAACTATCCAGCAGGCCTCCCAGCCACACATCTGGCAAGCTAGCCATTTAGCCATCCACCCAGCCATCTACCAAATTACAGAGCCAGCCACCCAGGAACCTAGCTACACAGCTAAGCAGCAAGACAGCCACCTAGCCAGCCAGTCTGCCAGCCAACCAGTCAGCCAGCCAACCAGCCAGCCAGCCAACCAATCAGCCAGCCAACCAACCAGCCAGCCAAATAGCTAGCCAGGACACCCGACACCCAATCAGCCATCCTGCCAGCCTCCCAAGCAGCCAGCCAGCCACCTAACCAGACAGCCTGCAGCCACTCAGCCAGACAGCCTCTCAGCCACTCAGCCAGACAGAATCTCAGCCACTCAGCCAGACAGAATCTCAGCCGCTCAGCCAGACAGCCTCTTAGCCACTCAGCCAGACTACCACCCAGCCAACTAACCACCCACTGAACCATGCAACCACCCAGCCAGCCACTCATCCAATCATCCACCCAGCCAGCCAGCCAGCTGCACAGCCAGTCAGTCACCAAGCGACCCAGCCAGCCGACCAGCCACCAAGCCACCCAGACAACCAGCCAGCCAGCCACCCACCAACCCACCCATCCAAACACCCACCCACCCAGCAAACCAACCAGTTACCTAGCCAGGCACCTAGCCAGAGATCCAGACAACCAGCCATCAATACATCCATCTAGCCAGCCATGCAGTTACCTAGCCACCCAGTCAGCCATTCATCAACCCAGCCATCTAGCCTTCCATCCGTTAACCCAGTCACCCAGCCAGCAAACCAGTCATCCACCCAGTCAGTGAGCCAGCCACCCACCCACCCAGCTAGGTAATTTGCCAGCTCACCACCCAGCAAGCCAGCCAGCCAGCCAGCCACCCAGCTAGCCTCCCAGACAGTCGACCACTGAGCCAGTCAGCTACCCAGCCAATTAGCTACCCAGCCAGTCAACTACCCAGCCAGTCAACTACCCCACCAGTCAACTACCCAGCCAGTTAGCTACCATACCAGCCAGGCAGACAGCCTGGCAGCCATCCAGCCAGATAGCCTGACTGCCACCCACACCGACACCCAGCCAGCCACCCACACAACCATCAGGCCAGCCACCTAGCTAGTCATCCAGCCACCCAACCAGCCCACCACCCAGCCACCAAGTCACCCAGCCTGCCACCCAACCAGCCAGCCACATAGTCAGACTGCCACCCAGCCAGACAACCACCAAGCCACCCAGCAAGACAGCACGCTAGCATCCGAGCCAGACACCCAGCCAGGCATCCAGCCAGGCATCCAGCCAGGCATCCAGCCAGGCATCCAGCCAGACAACCACCCAGCCAGCAAACAAACCAACAAACAAGCCACGCAGCCGATCAGCCCTCCAGCCATTCAAGAACTCAGACAGACAGCCAACCACTCTACCAGCCAACTATCCAGCCAGTCACCCAGCCACCCTGCCACCCACTTACCCCACCATAGAGCCTGCCATCAACCTGCCCCACAAACTAGCCAACCACTCAGCCAGCCACCCAACCAGCCAGCCATCCATCCAGCCAGCCACTCAACCAGCCAGTCATTCAACCAGCCACCCGCCCACCCAGCCACCCATCCAGCCACCCACCCAACAACCCAACCAGCCACCCAGCCAGCCAGCAACCCACCCTGCCAGACAGCCAGCCAACCACCTGGCCAGACAGCCAGCCAACCACCTGGCCAAACAGCCACACAGTCACACAGCCACCCAGTCATCCACCCAGCCATCAAAGCCAGCAGGCAACCCAGTAAAAAAGCCACCCAGCCGGACAGCCAACCACCCAACCAGCCAACTATCCAGTCAACTATCAAGCCAGCCACCCTGCCACCCACCTACCTTACCATCGAGTCTGCCATCAACCTACCCCACAAACCAGCCAACCACTCAGCAACCCAGCCAGTCAGCCAGCCACCCAGCCAGCCACCCAACCAATCAGCCACCCAGCCACCCAACCAACCAGCCACTCAACTAGCCACCCAGCCACCCTACAAACCACCCACCCAACAAGCCAGCCACCCACCCTGAAAGAGAGCCATGCAACCACCTGGCCAGACAGCCAGACAACCACCAAACTACCCAGTCATCCACCGAGCCATCAAGCCAGCAGGCAACCCAGCACACAAGCCACCCAGCTAGACAGCCTCCCTGCCAAGCACCCATCCAGCAAAAGCCTGCCATCCACCTACCCCACAACTCAGCCAGCCAACCAGCAACCCTGAGGGCAAATGGATAGCTGGATGGCTGGCTGCGCTGGGCTGGGCTGGGCTGGGCTGGGCTGGGCTGGCCTGGGCTGGGCAGGGCTGGGCTGGCCTGGGCTGGGCAGGGCTGGCCTGGCCTGGGCTGGGCTGGGCTGGGCTGGCCTGGCCGAGGCTGGCCTGAGCGGAGCTGGGCTGGGCTGGGCTGGGCTGGGCTGGGCTGGCCTGGACTGGCCTGGACTGGGCTGGCCTAGGCTGGCCTGGACTGCTGGCCTGGGCTGGCCTGGCCTGGGCTGGGCTGGGCTGGTATGGGCTGGCCTGGGCTGCCTTGCCTGGGCTGGGCTGGGCTGACCTTGTCTGGGCTGGGCTGGGCTGGCCTTGCCTGGGTTGGGCTGGGCTGGCCTTGCCTGGGCTGGGCTGGGCTGGGCTGGGCTGGGCTGGCCTGGACTGGCCTGGACTGGGCTGGCCTAGGCTGGCCTGGACTGCTGGCCTGGGCTGGGCTGGGCTGGTATGGGCTGGCCTGGGCTGCCTTGCCTGGGCTGGGCTGGGCTGGCCTTGCCTGGGCTGGGCTGGGCTGACCTTGCCTGGGCTGGGCTGGGCTGGGCTTGCCTTGCCTGGGTTGGGCTGGGCTGGCCTTGCCTGGGCTGGGCTGGGCTGGCCTCGCCCAGGCTGGTCTTGGCTTGCCTGGGCTGGCCTGGGCTGGGCTGGGTTCGCCTGGCCTGGGCTGGCCTGGCCTGGGCGGTCCTCGACTGGCCTTGGCTGGGCTTGCCTGGGCTGGCCTGGGCTGGGCTTGAGGGCTGGGCTGGGCTGGGCTGGGCTGGGCTGGGCTGGGCTGGCCTTGGCTGGGCTGGCCTGGCCTGGGCTGGCCTGGATGGCTTGCCTGGCCTGGGCTTGCTGGTCTGGATGGCTGGGCTTGCCTGGCCTGGGCTTGCTGGTCTGGATGGCTGGGCTGGCCTGGATGGCTGGGCTGGCCTGGGCTGGGCTGGCCTGGATGGCTTGCCTGGCCTGAGCTTGCCGGTCTGATGGCTGGGCTGGCCTGGATGGCTTGCCTGGCCTGGGTTGGATGGGTTGGATGGCCTGGATGGCTGGGCTGGCCTGGGCTGGGCTGGCCTGGGCTGGGCTGGCCTGGGCTGGGCTGGCCTGGATGGCTTGCCTGGCCTGGGCTTGCTGGTCTGGATGGCTGGGCTGGCCTGGATGGCTTGCCTGGCCTGGGTTGGATGGCCTGGATGGCTGGGCTGGCCTGGGCTGGGCTGGCCTGGCGTGGCCTGGCCTGGGTTTGGCTTGGCTTGGCTTGGCTGGGCTGTGCTTACCTGGGCTGGGCTGGCCTGGGCTGGGCTGGCCTGGGCTGGGCTGGCCTGGGCTGGACTGGGCTGGCCTTGGCTGGGCTAGCCTGGCCTGGGCTGGCCTGCCCTGAGCTGGCCTGACCTGGGCTGGCCTGGATGGCTGGCCTGGCGTTCATGTTGAAAAAAGGGTTAATGCAATGAAAGTCCATTGGGAAAAATAGGTGGGTGTGAAGCTGACATCTACTGTAGAGGGTTTTGCCAGAGGCGGCTTGTGAGCTTGTGTATCCTATTTTCACATTTGATCTAAAGACTTTATTCTCTCTCTGACAGACGGTTTTATTTAGTCTTGGGTGAGTCATTTGAGCCTGAGAGTCCATTAGGGTGTAAACTATACAGTACTTGACAGCTTCCTTGATCTACGAAACAAGCATAAATGAGGTGTGCTGTGAAATAAGCAATGCCTATTTCAAACTAGCACCATCGATCCTTTTTCGCCCCAAGGAAGGTTGAGATCCATGGCTAGGGCACTCAGTTTCAGAATTTAAAGAAAAGGTGACTTGCCTCGCTCACCCCTAACTAATATTGTATGAATGATAAAACCAATTAAACTTTTGGATGACAACCATTACAGGTCCCATCAGGCTTGAGTGCCTTAACCCTGTAGACGACCAGGCGTCATTTAGTAATCTGGTTACCACCCCGCGCAGCAAATGGCTTCCTGGGTTACAGGAAATAATTTTGACATGTCACTCAGTGTAGTCCCTTGAAGGCGGCATATCGCCTGAGTTGATAGTGGTGGTCCCCACCTATACAAAATACTATAAACATGAAATACATATGTAAGACCATCTACATAAATCCTCTACAATAAAAAGAAATGGACTTACAATAGGTCAACGCGATCTCACTGCTGAAGCTAGACTGATCTGGGTGTGGACGGTCACCTGGCTCACCTTTTCCCATCCCTCCCCCTTCCATATCCCCTTTAACAGTCCTCCCCTCCACCGCCACTCCCCTCACCCCATCCCACCCCCGCTACACACACCTCTCTCATTCTGAGCCTCTCTGCTACGTTTCACTGTTTCGTTGTCTCAGGCTTGGTTAACACGTTCAGTCTGGTCCCGTTTTAAATCATTAACCCACCAGTTCAATTAGGGATGTGGATGTAAACAGAAGATTGCGGTCGTAATGTCGAGGACGATTATGACTTGGTGAAAACAGCTATCCGGTATTAAAAACCCTCGTGTAGTTGACAGGCATTAATGGAATCCTTCTATTTGTTGGTCAGTTTAGAAGCACTTTACTGAACCATATTACTGGTGTGTGTGTGTGTGTGTGTGTGTGTGTGTGTGTGTGTGTGTGTGTGTGTGTGTGTGTGTGTGTGTGTGTGTGTGTGTGTGTGTGTGTGTGTGTGTGTGTGTGTGTGTGTGTGTGTGTGTGTGTGTGTGTGTGTGTGTGTGTGTGTGTGTGTGTGTGTGTGTGTGTGTGTGTGTGTGTGTGTGTGTGTGTGTGTGTGTGTGTGTGTGTGTGTGTGTGTGTGTGTGTGTGTGTGTGTGTGTGTGTGTGTGTGTGTGTGTGTGTGTGTGTGTGTGTGTGTGTGTGTGTGTGTGTGTGTGTGTGTGTGTGTGTGTGTGTGTGTGTGTGTGTGTGTGTGTGTGTGTGTGTGTGTGTGTGTGTGTGTGTGTGTGTGTGTGTGTGTGTGTGTGTGTGTGTGTGTGTGTGTGTGTGTGTGTGTGTGTGTGTGTGTGTGTGTGTGTGTGTGTGTGTGTGTGTGTGTGTGTGTGTGTGTGTGTGTGTGTGTGTGTGTGTGTGTGTGTGTGTGTGTGTGTGTGTGTGTGTGTGTGTTCTCACTACATGTGTTGCGGTATCTGGAGGTGGAATGTAGCTGAAAGCGGGTTGCTGATGATCTGTGTTGATTGTTTCATGTGCATAGCTGTGTTGTGTGGCTGTGTTATATAATGAGAGGAGTGTGCTGGGCTAGCACTATCTGCCACTTAGAACTGTGTGCCTCTCACACAGAGATACTTTCTAACAGGAATGGTTTTCGTTTCAAGGCATAAGTGAGCTGTGGAAGTGGTTTTAGTGGAGCCAGTGATGATGTGAAGATCGTTGTTCTGTATGGTCTGCAAGGTGCTACAGTGAGTGGAAAGGATGGGGATCCATGCCGAGGAGGCACAAAACATCACTGGTCTGATGTACTGCTTGTAAACTATGGAAAGTTCTTTTTTTTTTTTTTTTCCACCATGTGTCCCAGTTTGTGCCCAAAACATGATATCAAACAGATGTAATCAATATGACGGGTACGAAATGCAATGCTTATATAATAATTAGTCCATCAATTCGTCTATCATCCAGACTCTTGTTACCTCTGTATATCAGGAGTGAGATATATGAAATATACAGAGAAACATACCAACAATATTTCTACTTATAACAGTAAAAACAAAAATTCCAAGCAGACACACTAGTTCGAATATCTCACTACCCAGTGCATACGGCATTAAGATATACCTGACACTGATAACAGATAAGAGGGCTTACAGTGGCCCGCTCCTCTAGAACGCCCCAACAGAAGCAGGCTTAGGATTAATGTCTACGACTGCACAAAGTGTCATTAGGGCAGACAATAAATTTGTAATGTTTCAGTCTTTCCCTAGTGTGAGACACACAACAATCATATTTACAACTAGGTCCCCAACTGCACTGGTGGGTGAAGAGGATTAGGGGGAAACAAACTTCGTACATAGTTCTTTGGCCAGTTCACGATTCGAACTAAGTGGTTTTCCAGTTTTGAGCCGAATATGGCATACCACTGAGCCACCGGTTCCCACCCCTCTATGTATGACATCGTTACGTCCGCCCCGTCCCTCATGTACCCGGCCCAATGTCCAGGCATCCCATATGTAGGACCCGTTACAGTGTAAATGTCTGTCCCCATTCCCCCTCCCCCGACTATTCCATACTGCGAACATACAAACTACTTTTCATATGGACGTTTAGTAGTAGTATTTTCCATTCAGACAACTGTATTTCAGATTATTTTAGTTTTTCGTATAATGTACCATGTGAGAGATTTTCTAAATATCAGACGAAATTTTTTTTTACATCGTTTGGCCAAAGAACTATGAATACCGGTATCATCGATCCACGTACTGTCATCTAAAGCTGATAGCCTTAAAATTCCGACTCAGTAATGATACACTATAGCTGTTTAGGATACTTAGTAATAAAATCTTGATGCAATTTTCGAAGGGTTTAGGAGTAATTTTGAAAATATGGATTACTGAGTCACTAAAATGTTAAAGGATGTAAAGTACGGACACTGTGAAACTTTACAAAAAATGCGATAGTGCTTTTCCCCAATTTACATATACAGTATCCTTAGGTAACTCAAAATCTTGCAAATCCTGTCAGCACAGGCGCATACTTCGAACTACAGAATAGTCGCTTTCGACACATCTAGGAGAGTCCAGGTCAGGTTAGGCTAGTTTGTTACCAAGGATTAAGTTAGGTCTGGCTACCTTACCTGTAAGTTCGGTTAAATTAGATAAGGTTAAGTGAAAACTGAAATATGGTAAGTGTGATCATCTGGGTAAGAAAAACGGCCCTCAGTAATCAAATGGCTTACAGTAGGGAAACATTTAGTCAGGGCCTCCCAATTCAGCCCCACCCACCCCCCTCCGCCCCTAATGCTCGGGTATCGTGTCCTCCACACTTGTTTATGGCAATCGCCGCCCATGACCATTAAACTGCCGTACTCCAAATGACTTCGCAGATTTGGCAACACCTCTTTCTTAGTGATTTATTCTGCACATCATATTACCAAGTATTCTCTTGTGTGGTGTTGATGCATTGTCGATATTTAACCCCTTTGCACCTCGTGTCCCCAGTATGGGACGGAACTGGGCATTTTCAAAATTTAATAAAGAAGAAAACCCCGGTGTAGGGACCTATGAGCTTCGCGACTATGAGCCGACATGCGGAAGGCAGTACGCCTAGCACACTTCCAGCAAAATCCCTCGCACAGGAACTCCGGGAGCTAAGGGGTTAAAGAGTACAAGTAATATACAATAAACGTCAGGGTGTAATGTACGGAGTAAATTGTACTAACAAACCTCCTACGCCACTGAGAATACTGGCATGGGCATGGTGTAAAATGTGTCCAGTCGAGTTTGAAAGAGAACTGACACACTGAACCATTAGGATGCAAGCCACAGGGGACTGAGCGCCAGGGCGGGATGTATGGTGCATTCAGACGCACTCTACTGCACCCACCGTACACGAATCCGGTAGTATTTTTCACTTTATTTATTTATAGATTTTTTTATGTCTCTACCTTTAGCTGTAGACATGCAAACCCATTCCCGAAGGCCCAGTAGTCCTCATTCATGCCTCACACCTTTCCATGTCTCCAATAATCGTCATAAAATGATGCAGAAATAACTTAGCACTGTCATGGAAATGAACTGGATAAACTCTGGCTATAATGACAGTCAAATGGCTGTTTAAAATCTAGGAGGTTCTTCTTCATGAGGATGCCATAAAAATCAATGTAATTAGCACGATGAGCATAACATTACGTAATTCAGGTGTTTGGGCAGGTTCTAGAAACACTGCAGATGCATACAGGCAATTATTTCTGCTAATATATACTGTGACAATATTTTCAAGGATATGAGGACGATGCAGTAAAGAGGTTCAAAGAGAATGCGGGAGGTAACGAGAAGGATGTATTTTTTATTTTGTTTTGACTGGCGCCAGGACGATTTCATTCAGTCTAGGGGAGATGTCTCTGAACGGTAGAGGTTATGCGCTTTTCGACGATGATGGTTGTAATAACATATTCGAGTAACACCAGACTGGTCCATGTGAGAAGTTTATATCAGCCATCTTTAACCCTGTTATAATAAGAAATATCCCCTAAACTGCAGCAGACAATCAGTTCGGTAGGTAGTCAGAAGAAAGGAAAAGGAAGTCTTCGCAAGGAAGGGGATTTACTTTCTTCAGCAAGATAACGTGTTCTACTTTCTTGTTGCTGCCTCCATGTGAATTTTATTTGAAACGTTTATGAAATCTATATACAACCACGTCTAGTTCGGACGTCTACATGAATATGATAAAAATGAAGTTATCGTTGTGTTTCGATTTCATGGTAGGATTTGCCGCTGAATATATCTAAACGAGAAGAGTGTAACATTTTCATTTCTTGACGTCTTTCCTGACCCGAAAGAAAATAGGTCAATCTCCCTTTTGAATACGTCAGTTAGAATATTATGCTGAACTATATGTTTTACCAACTCATGTGTCCTTCATCTCAGCCACCTGATATTTCTAGTGCAACAAACATCAGTCAGAATTCAAGCTCCCTCTCAGTACATATCAAAAAAAAAAAAAAAAAAAAAAAAATATATATATATATATATATATATATATATATATATATATATATATATATATATATACCGTACTAGTTTCTTTTAGTAAATGCTTTTCAACTCAGCCACCCGACACTTACAATGCAATAAGCATCACTTGGAATTCATACTACTTCTCATTACATGTCAAGAAAACACACAAACAACAATATTAATTAGGTTCTTTTATCAATTAATCCAGAGACTTTGTTTCCCTGCTTACCGCCACCCAACACCTCATCTGTCGGGAAAAAGCGTATTCTACATTGTCCCTTTACTAACTAATACGATGGAAAAAAATATATATACTAAACTATTGAAAAGCTTTCTACGTTCCCCTTCTCACAGTCATTTGATATCTCCAACGCCGACACAAACTTCAGTCAGAATTCCAGTTGCTCTCTCTCTCTCTCTCTCTCTCTCTCTCTCTCTCTCTCCCTCCCTCTCTCTCTCTCTCTCTCTCTCTGTCGACTGTGTATTCTTTGTGTGTGTGTGTTGGGGGGGGGGTTATGTGTTGCCTTTCAATACAGAACAAGGGAAAACATGCATTCAACCATTTTTTTCTGTAATTCATCAGAAGAAAGGATGATTTAGTGACAAGCACAGATGAAACGGGTGGGAGGAAGAGTTGCTGACATAACTACTGGCCCACACCATAACGATGTATAGCGAGGCAGTGAGCGACAATTCCAACACCAAGGCACGCGTTTTCAGAAAATTACGTCAGGGTTTCGTAACTGTCTGACAAAAACGTGGAACGATATAATTGTCCGCAACTGTATAGCAATGGAAAGCTCAATTTCTGTAACGTTTATAGATACTCTAAGCCCATCCTCACGGACTGGATAAAGAGAGATAAATGTAACCCTTTGACTACGAGGACATTCTGATTTTCTTCTTACAATTTTCAGACAATTTCAGTCAAAGAAATAAATGAAATCTACATCTAACCCTTGCAGTTCGAAAAAATATATATCAGTTAAGGTGGATAAAATCATCATCGGACTGAAGGGGTTAAGTTCATTATTTTCTCTGACGCCTCAGTTACATGACGCATTCTTCATTTTTATTGTTGCTGTCCCATGATGATTTTATTTAGCTTAGAATACAGTTTTTAATAGGGAAGAACGACAGACAGCTTTCATTAATCATTCTACCATCATAGACTCTACTTAGCTGATCAACTCGCTTGATAATAGTAAAAATAAACTTTAAACTTAAGTTCATCATGCTTAAGTGGTTTAATCTTTATATAGGGTTTTCTTACCAAATATTTTGATCATTTGGAGAGATTTGTTCCCCTATCACAGTGACCTGATTACTGGAGGACCGATACAGACGCCAAGCGATATTCAAGTGCCCTCTCATTACATAACGACTATACTGTACATACCGAATATCAAATACTATTTCTTTTGTTGTAAAATAATTTGGAGATTTTGTATTCATTCTTTGAGCAGCTCATCTAAGATATTTTTCCTCCCCTCTTCACAGCCACCTGACACCTCCATCTTTATCAAAGACATCAATCTACATTCACGTCTCTTCTCAATACACGTCAAGGAAAATATATATACACTCACAAACGCGACAAGAGGAGAAAAAATAATATCCCCTCTTTTGATAGTCAGTTCCATTCCCAATAACGCCTACCACTAGATTATACACTTGCATGACTGTAATATCCTCGCGCCTCATGAAAGAAAAGAGTCAGGTTGGTACTGTAGGCCGTATAATTAAAAGTTAAAACGTACGCCCGAAGGAAATACTCCCAGCTTTTGACGATGAATTTTGAAGCTTGTGATGTTGATAGAATATGTCTGATCTTTATGTAATATTATGCAGGCTAATCACTTCTGGCCATAATTACACGTGTTCCACAATTAATCGTCAAAAATCAGGGGCTTGCTTCCAATTCCGCTCACTCAGTTTTAATATTTCGGGCTAACGTATACAAGGATATAATGAAACACGGCGCACGAATTTGTATTGTTGCCTCTGTGCCGGTAATGAAAGTATGAAGCTCGATGGAAAACTCCTCTCCCTGCACCTGCTCCCTGAGTCAGCATTAGGCAGGGGTGGGGTGAGGGTACGTAGCAGGGTGTGTGGAAAGGTAAGGGTGTGTGAGAGGTGGCATGGGATATGGGAGGATGTGAGTGTGTGTTTTTTTTTTGGAGGGGGGATTGTGAGTGTGTGGGAGGATGTGGGTGCATTGGAGCGTGTGGGAGTGTAGGAGAGTGTGGGAGTGTAGGAGAGTGTGGGAGCGTAGGTGGGTGTGGGTGTCTGGGAGCATGTGGATGTGTAAGAGGGTGTGAGTGGTGGGAAGGTATGGGTGTGTGGGAGGGTGTGGATGTGTGAAAGGGTGTGAGGGGATATGAGGAGGGTAAAGGGATTTATGAGTGGGAGGGTGTGGTGAGTGAGTGGAGTGGATGTACGAAAGGGTGGACATGTGGGTGTAAAAAAGGGTGGAGGTGTGGGTGTACTGTAAGAGAGGGTGGAGATGAAAGTGTAGGAACGGATGGAGATGTGATTGTAGGAATGGGTGTAACAATGGGTGGAGGGTATTCAGAGGGTGTGGGAGGGTGTGGTTTATTGAAAGACGCAACAGCGATGCAAAGGGTGTGTGGGGGTTGTTGTAAAGTATGGTGTGTGTGTGTGTGTGTGAGAGAGAGAGAGAGAGAGAGAGAGAGAGTTTGTGGATTGGTGAGAAGTAACTACTATGTATATGTAAAGAGAAGAGGTGAAAGTGAGTGGGTGCAGGGTGTGGGTGTGTGAGTGTGATGAGAAGGTACGGGTGGCGGAGAGACGTGTGTGCTATATTTGGTATGTGAAAAATTTATATGAACAGAAGAAAAAAAACGAAAAAAAAAAAAAAATGAGTCTGAGTAAGTAGGTGAACTGTGAGAATGGAAGCAGAATTTGAAAAGGTAGTGTGTGGGTGGGTTGGTGATGGGTGTCAGAGAGTGCCACAGAAAATCCAAGGAAAAAGAATGTGTGTGTGTGTGTGTGTGTGTGTGTGTGTGTGTGTGTGTGTGTGTGTGTGTGTGTGTGCGTGTGTGTGTGTGTGTGTGCGTGTGTGTGTGTGTGTGTGTGTGTGTGTGTGTGTGTGTGTGTGTGTGTGTGTGTGTGTGTGTGTGTGTGTGTAAAGGGAAGAGTGTATGTGATGTACGGAGGGAGGGGTGGGTTTGGGGATGATTGAATGAGTGGGTGGAAATGTGAATGAAAGAGTGAGTGGAGTGGATGTAGGAAAGGGTGGAGATGTGGGCGTCAAAAAGGGTGGAGGAGTGGGTGTAGGAGAGGGTGGAGATGACAGTGTAGGAACGGATGGAGATGTGATTGTAGGAATGGGTGTAACAATGGGTGGAGGTGCGGAAGGAAGAGAAATTGGACGGAAAGATATAGGTAGAGGACTAGGTGGAGAAATTTTAATGAAAGATTAATAAAGATGGTGAAGTGGTTGGAATACTGGGATGGACTGGGTAGACAGGATACAGTATTGTTATTACAAGCGAGCGAGCGCAGTGAAAGAAGCGATGTTTGCTGTACGTTCGGCTGAGGAATGAGCAGCCTGACACGACCCGGCCCGGCCCAACACGGCACGGCCAGACCGCGATGGTTTCCAGTGGCTAATAACTTTTCTACTGTGTGAAATAGAGAAGAGATTCTTTCAGCAGGCAGTAGACACATGCAATAAATTTTGTCGTTAGCTATATATTTATTCATGAGACCAAAGAAATCCCTTGGAATACCAGCTTTCCAAGGGAATGTACGGAGGGCTTCAATTGACATTCTCCACTTTAAAATCGAATTTAAAAATATTTCCTGTAGTGACAATGTTTTCTTGCATGAATTCTAACAATTAAATATTGGATATTACGCTCATAATTTACATGAACGTTTTTTCTATGTTTAGGGGATGAGATCAACATGGGTAATCGCCCCATTTCTGGGTTTTATCATTCGATCGATAGCCAAGCGTTTACCGACACAGTTCGTTGACACGGCAAGTCGGGACCAAAGAACTGAACATTGCGCGTGATAAATGCTACGGCGCCTCGCTAAACGCACATCTGGAGAGAAAACATTAGAAAGTTAATATTTTAACTCAATTATTCTTTTGTTATTGTTCATCTACCTCACTAGAAATGTTGAAAGTTTACGACAAGATGATATTATGATGATAGGCGTATATACAAATGTTCGCTTGCTCGTCACGCCCTCATAAAGCGCACTTTACTGGTGTAAGGGTGGGTTGAGAGTGAAGTAAGGAAGGGGTGATGGAGGGAGGTAGAAAAGATGATGATGGGATGCTGAAGGAAATAGGGTGGGATATGAAAGGGATATTGTGGGATGTGTATGGGGTGAGTGTGAGTGTTGAAGGGGAGAAGGTGGGATGAGGGAGTGAGGAATGGGTGATTGGTAATGGGTGATGGAAAGGATTGGTCTGAAGGTGGGGTGAGGGTAGGTGGGTAGGATGAGGGTGAAGTGAGGGTAGGATGAGGGTGAAGTGAGGGAAGGGTGTCCGGGTGATGGAGGGGGTGAGTGTACAGAAAGGGAGTGAAGGTAGGGTGTTCGAACAGATGAAGAAAACATAAGAAAGGGTTAGGGGTAAGTAAGGAAGAGTGAGCGGGTGAAGGTGAGGTAGAGGTGAAAGCAGAGTTAAGGTCAGGATGAGCGTCAGGTGAGGGAGAGATGAAAGCAGAGTTAAGGTCAGGGTGAGCGTCAGGTGAGGGAGAGATGAAAGCAGAGTTAAGGTCAGGGTGAGCGTCAGGTGAGGGAGAGATGAAAGCAGAGTTAAGGTCAGGGTGAGCGTCAGGTGAGGGAGGGGTGAGTGCGGGATGGAGGGGTGGGGTGAGAGAGGGATGAGGGCGGCGGGGTCAGACAGGCAGGCAGAGAACAATGCAACAAAGGCCATGAAAGAGGTCTCACTTTTGTGCCTTGTATACGTTTTACCCCTCACAATATAACCTGTCTTTTTACTGAAATAAATTTACTCTTGGGTCCGAAACAGCGCACTGAGCCAGAATAAATTAAGAACACATTGCAGAAGCACCTGGCCTTCACCCCTCAAGTGCCTGGGTTTCCCTCAGCAAGACAAAATCGCCTAGTTATAGCCTTGGCAATTCATCCAAATCCTCCACAGCTTCAAAAGCGTTCTTATGAGTTGTACATAATCATCTGGTGTTAGACTCAGTAAAAAAAATATATATATAGTATGTGTATAGCATGACGATGGTTAATTCAGATAGTCTATAAACCCATGACTACTAGGATTCAGATTATTTTCACTCCAAAGACTGGTAAGGTTTCTATCAGCCAAATAAAATCATGCGGGTTTCAGCGTCAATAAAACATGTGTGAGGGCGTCCATAGCAGCTAAAGCATTCTAATTACAGACAACTTTTATCCCCCTGGATGCATATTATTTTGTCAATAGTTTTACAAAGCTATCGTACCCAGTTTCACCCCTCCCCCCCTCTCTCTCTCTCTAACTTTCTGCATCCCACCTTCACTTCCATAATCAAACTTCCTTCTCTGGTCACTTCCTCAGTCTCTCCGCACTTTCGTCTTACCCGCTCTCTCTCTCTCTCTCTCTCTCTCTCTCTCTCTCTCTCTCTCTCTCTCTCTCTTACATACACTGAAAATTCTCCAACTTTAGTACGTCCTTCACCCCTGCATTTTTCCATCTCCTTCCCCCACTATTTCTGTCTCTCATAATTCCTTCCTCTTCCCTGCTTTGTGCAATATGCCAGCTGGGGAGACGCAGAACATATGTTACTGCAAGCGGACAGAGCATGTGTTAGTGCAAGTTTATATGGGATACCTTTTACTGCAAGTATACACAGGAATCGTATTATTGCAAATTTACACAGGACACCTCAAACAGGGGATGTGCTATTGCTAGTACACTCAGCACGGGTGTTATTGCAAGACTGTGCTATGCCCAGCAGACAGGGTTTGCAAGCAATGCTATTGCAAGGAGAAACAGGACATGTGTTACTAAAAGCATGCGATTGCAGGCATTTGTTAAGGCAACCAGATGAGACAAGCGTTATTGCAACTACTTATTGTTTCATGCAGAGATAATTAACGTGCTACAGTAATCATGTTATTATAAGCACGTGTTATTATTACATGGACAAGCATGACGCGTGTCACTGCAACCAAATGCTACTACATGAGGAGGCATGATAAGTGTTATTGCCAGCAAGATAGAACATTCAGTAGCAAAGCAGTGTACAATCGCTAGCAATAGCTTCCTTACACGTCTGGGGTCCGAATAAGTGAAGCGACATTCAAACCACCTTTACTGTGTCCTCCGATATATGGAGGGATACTTTGGTTTAATGGGGACGCCACCAACGTCTCCACCGCGCATCAAAACTTGTAGTCACGATCTCAGTCACTGGGCCACCTTTGATTGTGTTAACTTACATACGCAATAGGACTATGACAGAGACAGACATTGATGGTTCTGTTTCCACACCCTCCCGTTCCCTACCACACCTTGTACATGCCTTATCTAATTAATGGGCTACCCTTTGACTTTGAAACTCTTCCAGTACGTTAGGCTTATGGAAAACACACAGCCTTTCGATTTTCAAGGTTCTCAGTGTAATCTTGAAGTTTTACACACACACACACACACACACACACACACACACACACACACACACACGCACGCACGCACGCACGCACGCACGCACGCACGCACGCACACACACACACACACACACACACACACACACACACACACACACACACACACACACACACACACACACACACACACACACACACACACACACACACACACACACACACATTAAGGCCTATGGTTAAAAACAGACAACGATCTATGAAATAACAAACACCCAAATGTCCCAAGTTCGTGGCCAGCACGTCCAGACAAAAAAACTTACATGTTTAAATAATCCACCTCCATCCCTCGCCGTTCCCTCATTCCCCCACCCCCCCGGCCTCATTGTATATGGAGATCGTATATCAGTAACCACACACACACACACTAGGCCTACAGTAAAGAAAAGCCTATTGATTTTCTAGATTCTTGGTCCCCCACACTCCTCTTCCCCCAGCTACATCCAGAACACAGTGGACTCCATGTCTCAGTAGCCAAACAACCTTTGGCTGGACAATTTCAAACAGACAATAGATCTATGGCAAAGGTCAAGCCCACCGATTTTCAAGGTTCCAAGCCCTCCCCTCCCTCTCTAGCATATTCCCTCCCCAGTTTATCATAGTTTGTAGATGGAATGTCTCAATAACTAAGATGCCATTTTTATGTAATGTTACATAGACTATGGCAATGAATTTTGTGCTGTCAACCACTTTTTACCAACATGCCATTGTACCGAATCAACATCTACCAGTTTCACACATCAAAATTCATGAATTCAAACAATACCATCCTTTACCTCTATCCCCATTCTATACTGCTTAACAGTTTATGGACACTGTTACAATAACTGGATCACCTCCGTTTTTGTTACTTGACATACACGGTGCTTGGTAGAGGCCCAACCCCTCACCAGCCCAGGCAAGAATGCCTACAAAATTGTACAAATGGTAAGACAATAGCACATTACTCTATTAGGGTTTTATAGCTCGAGACGTGGCTGCCAACGTCAGTACATTTAAGGGCAGCATGACGCAATAGAACAACCACCACTCAAATCTTGAGGATCGAACCATGTCAGGATACCACTCAGACTGAGATTTTCTAAACACTTGACCACCACGCACCCACAGAAAGACGTCACGATATTGAAGGGTTTAATGCAGAATCACTACAGTAATCATATGCAGCCATGAACTGATGTGGGAATCTTCTCATTATATCCTCCTGGATTTTAAATGCTCTCTGGCAAGTCCTCTTTCGAAATGTATATAGCATTTTGCATCTGAATATTTCCTTACACGTATTCATTTCATCTTGATAACGACATAGTTTGCATAAATAGTGTAATTTAAAAAGAATATTAACGTCACCAACTACGATGATGTTATTTTCATGTCATTGTCATTCTTGCTATCAATGGACGATTCTGTTCAGCCAAGGAGAGACAATTAGAACAGGTGGGTGTAAATCGCTGTTCATTAACACCATTCACTAATCCGATGCACTCTTAAGCTTCATAAAATCGTGTGGGAACAACAAAATACAGATTTCTTGAGTTGAAGGGGTTAATGTGACATGCAATGAAAAAATAAATATACAAATATATAAAATAAATGTATAACATAAAAACAGATAAAAATAAAGGTCAGAAGAGGTGCCACGGAGCCTCCTAAACCCACAAGAATACTGGTCCCCACGAGCAAATAACCGAAACAAAACTGTGTGAACCATCAAACCACAGTTTCTGCTTACCCTTTTCTCCCGGTCCCGCTGAGAGGAAGTCGTAAGCAAAGGCTCGAAGAGGAGGACAGGACAGCTCCCACTGGTTACATGGGCAAAAAAAATCGTACCGTGCCAGGCTACCAGATGTAAAATGATACTCCACCTTCAGTAATGCCATCTTTTGCCCGGCATTCACACAAATCAATAATTCAACGGCGAGAATACATACCTTTACAAAATTTGCTCCAATATAGTAATTGCACTGAACTGTTTATCCCGTACTGACCACACTGGTTCGATAATAATCTTCGGTGTGCCCACTCAGTTATAGGTTTTTTTTACATCATGTATACCTAATGTTAAGAGGTAATGAAAATATTCAAATTTTGTGAGTTTTATTCTTTTCACTCGATTTGACAACCAGTAAACATCAGTCGCCCTCTGCAAATAAACTGTTACTGCATATGTAAAATGTTACAAGGCACTGTGAATGAAACCGTACATATACGTTAACTAACAATTGAAAACATGGCCATGGCCATTTATTGAGGTCTGGGCAATGGCCCTTGTTCTGATGTAAATCGATTATCCCTAGTAAATAAAGAAGCATTCATAATCCCACGTATATAAGATACTATGCACAGTGTATAGATAGGTGTTATGTACCCTTCTTTGTTTGAGAAACCAAGGGAAAACATAAGAAGGACGGGTGTGTTGTCCGTCCGGCATACGGACACCACTCCCGTCTACCCTATTGTAACACAACCACTTCGGTGTTTACCTTACGCACATGCTTTAATTACATGCATAAATATACAAATTCTTTTCAGATAATGCAGTGACTGAAAAATCAAGGAAATTATGCAAATAGTTTTGTTATAATATAAAAACTATAATTTTTTTAAATGAAGGAATTACACGGTCAAATAATGTTTTATACAGGTCGCCGAACACTACAACGTTGCATTGCCCCCGGCTGTTGTCTATGCAGACGATACATTGGATGTCAGCGCCATCTATTACCTGATAACAGTTGTTCGTGCATGGGTGCGTATATTCGCTAATGCTAGGGTTCCAATTGGTGAGATAACAGACAATTTTTGCACTGTCCTATCGTGCTTCTAGAGTCGTCGGTCGTAAGCAAGGTTTCACACCGTATGAATGGAAATTATTGGTGGTTCGAAGCTTTATTATACTACACAAGTAACACTGTCATCGATAACTGATCCTCATGCAGTCTAGCATTGTTGCGAACTACCACTACAGCCAAGGCATTGTACAATCACTCATAAAAGAAAGTACTGTACCCCTTCCACCCCGTGCAAGAGGCCTTATGCCGTGCGGTGGGTACACATCTCATGCATATCTTCTTGAATGCGTTGTTAGAAGTGTGGGTCATCGCCTCAAAGGATCAGAGACAGAGAAAAATAATAATAATAAAAAACAAACAAACTTATAACTGTGTACGGCATTCAACGTATAAATGGTGTGGGAGTGGGAACGTCAGGTTGCTGGAGAGTTATGTTGTTGGTGTATGATTGTGAGGGTTTAATATAGGTGTGATTGATTCGAAATATGACGTGAAGCAGTGTTTCGTGGATATCAACTCACCCGCACCCCACTGACGCCAGCCCTCATTCCGATTCCTGACGTCAGGTTCACTGGTGCCATACCTGAATGCCGCGAGTTACAAGGCCTCTCGCACAGGGGTAGGGGAAGACACTCTTTTATGAGTGACTGTTGATTCAATGGAAGAGTCGAAACCATGTCTCGCAAATGAAAAATCAAATGGTCTCTATCTCGTTGACTAATATGGCTTTCTAACACCTCTTCCTTAGAGCCCTTTTACATCCACGTTTGCAAAACCAGTGCGGGTGTTATGTTTTCCTCTACGTGTGTGTGTGTGTCTGTCTATCTGTCTGTCTGTCTGTCTGTTTATGTATGTGCACAAAATAAATTGAATATATTTCCCGGATTCTAACCAAATTACAGTACTGAATGGGATAGGGTCAGACAAGGAGCTGCCTATGTTTTTAAGAACAAGAAGTCAAAGATCAAGGTCATAGGGCTAGGTCAAAGCTTGACCTAGAAAGATCAGTTAAACAGTGTTTATCCAGTTCAGAACAAATTTGAAGAGAGGGGGGGACTGAGGGTGATGCAAGAACAAAAGATTTCGATTATACGAAAATTCAAGGGTGAAATTTACAGGGCAAGATCAATATTCAGACTTAGTTTTTGTGTATGAACGAAACAACTAAAACAGTTTTGTTCTGACTTAATCAAATTTGGTGGAAGGAGTGGAGGATAACTCAAGGGGTTGGCCAGGTATTTTTGAGAATCATAGTCAAAGGTCAAGGTCACATGCCAAGATAACTTAAAGAGTTTTTATCCGAGTTACACCAAACTTTCTGGAAGAGTTAAGGTTCGGGAAACGATGGCCAACTTTGATGAGAGCAATCTGTCGAAGGTCACGGTCACAGGACAAAGTCAAACTTCCAGTTCTTAGAGCAGTTGGTGCCCGGGTGTTGCACTTTGAGTGCTCTTACTTGTTTTACATGTTGTTCCCTTGTGTGCTGCTCATATAATTTTCCTGTTGAATAATGAACATTATTTTATACCATATGCAGAAATAAGCTGGTAAGGAAGAACTTGTTGAAAGCCTAATTAAGCTTTCATCATTTAGGTATTTTATTAAAGCTGAATGCTGGAGAGGGATGACCTTTTGTGATGGCAAGGGTATAACCAAGCTGCTCTGCTGCCCGGTTATACAGACGTCCCTCAACTCTCTCGTTATTCCCCCAAAGGAGGAAGGAATGCTGAGAGAGGAGGGCAGCATCAGCCTACTGTCCACTGGGTTCACGTTCAGATGAGCCTGGGGTTGCGGCTATTCCTCCTCCGCCCCCTCCTCCTCCTCCTACTACTACCACTACTACTACTACTACTACTACTACTACTGCCACCTCTGCTACTACTCCCTCTGCTACCACTACTACCTCCTGCTGCTACAACTACTGTCTCCTGCTGATACCACCACCACTACCTGCTGTTACTGCTGCTACTACTACTACTACTACTACTACTACTACTACTACTAATAATAATAATAATAATAATAATAATAATAATGATAATAATAATAATAATAATAATAATAATAATAATATTGAAAATGATAATGAAGCTAAATTCAGACCGTTCAATCGAGGTGAGGGAAGTTCGAGAAGTCCAATGGCTCATGTGGACAGTTTCCAGACCTATTATATACGAGAAATTCCCTCAGCAGAGCAAAATCGTCTTGGGAAGGCGTGAGGAAAATAACTTCATGCATTTACAGGAGACGAAAGAATTAGCAGGTGGGAAGATGAACCAAGGAGTCAACTATCATTCCCGTATTCTGATAATTTCTAGGCGTAAAACTGGTTTCTCTCCATCCTGAATGCCGAGTTATAACAAGACAGCAACACGAGAATATGGTGTTAATCGCAGGGAGTGCAATGACACTATGTACAGCCGTAGTAGTGTCTTTTTCTGCCACAGCGCAAAGGGAAATAAGCTTCAAAAGGACGAAAATCTCCGATACGTTGAGGCGAAAGAACTGCAGCAAAATACACCTAAAGTCGTAACTGATATAATGCGTGTTTCGGATGGGTCCAATTTTCTGTCATGTATTCACCACATCTTGGGAAGTTAATTAATCCCTTTAACCACGCACGGGCACTGGAGAGAGACGGCTGCATGGGATGGCACTGATACAGTCGGGGGGTTCAACTGCTTGGTTATACAAACGTCGCTCAGCCAGTTTCCTATTCCCCGAAAGGAAGACGGTGAACTGCAGGAAAAGAGAAATTTAAACCTGCACTTCACCTGGTTCTCGTATTATGTGAACCAGAGGCCACGCAAAAAAATAACCCAAGTACGTCTTTCTTATTTTATTTTTCTTGCTACCATCAAAAATTTATTCTGTTCATGAAAGACGTCGTACTGAAAAAGGTTAAGGGATGCATGAGGTAAAAACATTAAAAAAAAAAAAATAATAATTTTGAAAAAGTAAGTCTATTGAAAACAAGAATATCTGGAACACTATCCCAAAGTTTTACCACTGTAAGCCAGTTTTTATAATTTTTTAATATATATATATATATATATATATATATATATATATATATATATATATATATATATACAGGGTGTAACGCGACGTATGACAAAAACTTACACCAGTGAGCTATCATGCAATTTTGAGTATATTTTGTTCTATAACATATACTCTCCGTGACCCCAGTTCAGCACCCAGCATTCGGCTCTTTGGGTGTAAAAGTTTAGTGGCTGCATAGGTGCCATTGTGTGAGAGCTTCGCAGGGCGACGGGAGACGAGTGTTATTAGCTTATAGTGTAATGTTCATAAAAATCCCATATCCTATCAGTACAAACGAGTTTTAAGAAGAAACTTGACGAAGTCTATTGATTCTTTAACATCGTCATGCATTCCTGCAAATCGTTTGCACAAATCGACTGTCAATTAAGGATTAAATTCAAATTTTATGGCTTGCGAGAGAGTAGGGAGGGAGGAGAGGGGCTGGTGTGTTGTTGCCAGTTATTTAATGTTTAGTTTGTAGGATACAGCTACGAGCATTATCATAACACCTACAGCTCATTCAAGGGAAAAACATTACTGAAATGAGTGACTAGCATTCCTTTAAGTCAGGAGTAATATTATTATTCATTACAATTTTTCTGTTGCAAGTAAACGTGGCACCATTGCTTTCATATGATGGCGTGAGAACAGTGACACAGGATTGCCAATGTAACGACTATGCAGCTAGACTGCTAGACCTACTTTTTGCTTCTACTTAGCGACACTATTTAACATCTGACAGCATGATATCTAGCTACATTCTGGATATTTTTGCCATTTTTAGGTGATATTCTAGAGATTTAATCGTTTTCTAACGATGTTTTGCAGTAGTTATTATCTAGCGACATTCTAGCAAGTTTTCAGGACTAAACTAGCTAGATCGATTATAAGCACTTGACAACCCTGCGTCCACTGTCATTTGAACGGGAAAATTTGCAGGCGAGGCACACACACTTCTGATACTGTTCTCCGCGTTCAGGTGTTCACTGGGTTCAGCTTGTTCAGAAACAGCATGCCACGTACGTACAACAATGAACAAGCAGATATCGTCTATTTTTACGGATTCTGCGATGGTAATGCCAGTGATGCAGAGAGGAAAACAGGTGGAGATACCCAATCGCGTCACGTTTGCTCGCAGCGGAAAAATTGTTATTAATAATATTCTTCCTGACTTAAAGTGAGGTTAATCTCCCTTTACAATAACGTTTTTCCATTGAATGAGCTGTGGGTGTTATGATAATGCTCGTAGCTGTATCCTACAAACTAAACATTAAATAACTGGCAACAACACATCAGCCCCTCTCCTCCCTCCCTACTCTCTCGCAAGCCATAAAATTTGAATTTAATCCTTAATTGACAGTCGATTTGTGCAAAAGAATTGCAGGAATGCATGACGATGTTAAAGAATCAATAAACTTCGTCAAGTTTCTTCTTAAAACTCGTTTGTACTGATAGGATATGGGATTTTTATGTACATTACACTATAAGCTAATAACACTCGTCTCCCGTCGCCCTGCGAAGCTCTCACACAATGGCACCTATGCAGCCACTAAACTTTTACACCCAAAGAGCCGAATGCTAGGTGCTGAACTGGGGCCACGGAGAGTATATGTTATAGAACAAAATATACTCAAAATTGCATGATAGATCACTGGTGTAAGTTTTTGTCATACGTCGCGTTACACCCTGTATATTGTATGGTAGCATGACTTTGAGTGGGCATTTAAATATTTCACTGCATGTTGCCCGGCATATACTACAACGAAATCGGGAAGCATTTTTTTCCACGAATTATTTATATAAATTTACATTAACTTTTAATGTGCTTGGTTGGCACCTCACCCCTGTGGCCGGAGGCACGTGTGGTGTGGCTTGAGGAAAGTCGGACAAACCAGTAACTGTCGTGCAGTTTGCTCAGAAATTCCGTAAAATACTTTTATCGTGATTTAATTACGGGCATGCGAGCAATGTTTACCCTACGTTCAGCTGAGAAATGAGAAGCCGAACACAACCCGGCCCGGCCCGACACGAAACTGCCCGACTGCGATGGTTTCCAGAGACTAATAACTTTCCTACTATGTGAGATAGAGAATAGATTCTTTCAGCAGGTGGTAGATACATTCAATAGAAATTGTTTTTAGCTATATATTTACTCATGGGACCAAAGAAATCCCTTGGAATCCCAGCTTTCCATGTGAATGTACAGAGGGTTTCAATTAACATGCTCCACTATGAAATCGAATTAAAACAGATTTCCTGTTGTAACACCATGTTTTCTTGCATGAATTCTAATAATTAAAAACCGGATATTACGCTCATAACTTTACATAAACGTTTTTTTTTCTGTATTTAGAGGGTGAAATCAACAATGGTAATCTTCCCATTTCTGGGTTTAATCATTCGATCAATAGCCAAACGTTTACCGAAGCAGTTCGTTGACACGGCAAGTCGTGAGCAGAGAACTGAACATTGCGCGCGTGATAAATGCTACTGCGCCTCGCTATATGCATATCCAGAGAGAAAACGTGAATGAGAGAAAACATGAGAAAGTATATATTTTAGCACAATTATTCATCTGTTATGGTTCAACTACCTCACCAGAAGTGTTGAAAGTTTACACCATGACGAAGTTATGATGATGGACGTATGCATAAACTCTCACTCTCATGTCACGTGCACACAAAGCGCACTTTACTGGTTGTGTTTAACTAAATCAACGGCTTAGAATCGTAAGGGTGTGGGGGTGATGAAGATGTGTTAATATCAAGGAAGGAGTGGTTTTAGTTACAGCTAAAGGTGAAGTAAGGTGAGGGAGGGGTAAGGGTGGGGTGTGGGTGAGGTAGGGGTGAGGGTGAGGGTATGGTGAGGGTGAGGGTATGGTGAGGGAGGGTGGGGATCAAGGTAAGGGGATGGGTGAAGATCAGGGGAAGGTTAGGAAGGGGTGAGGGTGAGCTTTAGGGATAATCAAGTATCGCCTTTTTGGTCTGCTTACAGAATTATTTATCAGTGCGCAGTAAATTTGAAAGGTTGACGGGGGTGGTGTTTCGATTACGTAGTGTTTCGGAGGAGTAGCTGGGTCTCCTACGACAGCGTAGCCTCCAACCCTACATTTCGAAGGGAGCAACATGGACCTGGTCGATACTGAATTTTACTTTTGATGATATTTAGTTATTGTATGTTTATTGCTCGTAGACGAATGCAAATTTATATATATATATATATATATATATATATATATATATATATATATAGACAGATAGATACTTGGAGAGAGAGAGAGAGAGAGAGAGAGAGAGAGAGAGAGAGAGAGACCACGCCACTCTCTTATTAACTGTAATTGAATGTCGACCTACATTTACCTATAGAATTCAGATGAAGGTGGAACTGTGTGTGTGTGTGTGTGTGTGTGTGTGTGTGTGTGTGTGTGTGTGTGTGTGTGTGTGTGTGTGTGTGTGTGTGTGTGTGTGTGTGTGTGTGTGTGTGTGTATGTGTGTGTGTGTGTGTGTGTGTGTGTGTGTGTGTGTGTGTGTGTGTGTGTGTGTGTGTGTGTGTGTGTGTGTGTGTGTGTGTGTGTGTGTGTGTGTGTGTGTGTGTGTGTGTGTGTGTGTGTGTGTGTGTGTGTGTGTGTGTGTGTGTGTGTGTGTGTGTGTGTGTGTGTGTGTGTGTGTGTGTGTGTGTGTGTGTGTGTGTGTGTGTGTGTGGGTGGGTGTGTGGGTGTGTGTTTAAGACAGCTCCTTCACACTACACAACGAGTTTAATTCATATTCTTAATTCAAATTCTGGTCCCCCAAGACTCCTGCTCACAAATTCATACCATACTATACTCACCACCCTATATGCATCCATTCTAAGTGCCATACCATCTAAGCACACTCTACGCTTCATCTACATATTTTCTTACCTGCATGTTTCGAACTTCTGTATTCCATATTCCATCCATCCTACGTATCCCACAGTGCATGCTATAGAATGTGGTCCATTTTCACTGGACAGTTTCAAGATAGTCCGTCTACTATCGTATTTTCGTGATAGCTGATCCCTTCCAAAGCATCAAAGTAAGAAAGAGCGCTGGAGGATGGATTGATAGGGGAAACATCTTACAGAAAATTATGTTTATTATATCTATGTCTCTCCTCTGGTTACCTAATTAACGATACGAGGAGTCTCTAACAGGGAAGAAAATAATGGAGGCTGTATGTACCCCTCCCAGTTCGGAAAGTCTGTCTTATGGTGAAGAGAGTCTAGAAAGAGCAAAATTAAAATAATTGCTGTGATAAGTCCTCGGTTTCAAGAGGTTAAGGTGTAACTCGTTCACCTCAATAAACAGGGCAACTTCTCTGGCTCGGTAACTAATGTATTTACTCAGAGGTTAATATACTCTCTCGTGAACCAGCTAGGTAATTTCTAAGTCAGGAACGTAAATCCCTCCAGTTAAGTAATATAATCCACACTCAGGTTCCTATACTCACTTTCGGCGATATAAAAGCATATGGCATTTAGGTGGAATAGAATAATAGAGCTGTTTCGAGCACGAGAGGATTTATTCTTAGTAATCATTGTTACTCCAAGGTAATAAATGTAATTACTGCAAGGCAATCAGGGTAATTCCTCCCATGGCGTAGTAATCAATGTAACTGCCTCGCCTTAGTAATTGGTGTATCCATTAGTGCTCCCGTCACCTCCCCGGCCAGCTCTGATCCCCTCGGCGATGCACAACTCTCTCCGTCACACTCTCTTGCTTTCCTTCCCTCACTCACAAGCTTAGACATACCTCAACGGGACTTAATTCAACTTTAACCTTTAGTGTAATGAATAATCCCTGACAATCTCTTGTACTCCAACTCTCACTTGCAGTCTCACAAATAACTCGACAGCATTTCATTTAACCTTGACCTACTCTGCGACAACGTCTTTTCTGTTTTGATTTTGATGTCTCCAAACCATTGTATTCCCTCAAGCCGAATATAATCATATGGTGGGAACATTATTCGGCATTTATATAGGAGTCATCAGATTTATAATATAGGCATTAATATGCGATGACAATATGTAATAATTGTAGACATTAATATTATAGGTATTGAAGCAAGTATAACTTACACAAAAAGTCGTCTGATGTACAAGCAAAGTCGAACACATATTGTAGGTCAAGAATGTCGATATATCACAAACTCTTTAAGCCATACAATGCAAGTATTTCATGAACATGCAGTATAACCAACTTGAGCCAGTTATCTGGCATCATGGAAAACTAACTATGGAAAGATACCAAACACAGACACACCTATGCACTGGTCGGTATATAACCCCAGGGAAAACAACTGTAAGGGCAGACAGCCCGAGATAGCGGTCGGAGATAGAGTAGGAGAGGGTCGTTAGGTGGTTCTCCGTTACGTTACGTTACGCTGTCAAGCACATCTTCATATAACTTTGTACAATAAATCTCCATAACCCAAGACGCGACTATGACTCACCTCACTTACAATAAAAGAATACACAGACAGGGAAAGTGAGACAGAGTGAGACAGCTTTGCCACATATTCACCCTACTCGACGACGCACCATTTTACTAGCAGCGGCCCACACACTCCACTGGTGAGGGCAGCCATTAATCTGCTATACACCTACAAGGTCTCTCCACCTAATCAAACCCCACGGCTACGTCTATCGACAATAAGCTGAAAAAAATAATTTGGCATTAGCTGGAATTACATAATGGAATTGTCCCAACCACGAGAGGGGTAAGAAAGCTGATCATGTGTTTTATATACTGTATATATATATAATATATATATAATATATATATAAATATATAATATATATATAAATATATATAATATATATATATATATATATATATATATATATATATATATATATATAATTGCTGTCACGGTGCATGGCTGCTTTTGGACGATGAATTATCTCATGTGTCTGACTACCACGTGAGTAATCCTTTGTAAGCCAAATGTATCTTGTGTAAGTAATTATCATTTGAGCCACTAAATAAATATTCTGTTGTATGATAAGTAAACTCCACTATTTTTCTTTCAGAATCTGATGATCACTAACACAAGCCCGTCACTGGCTACACATCTAAAGGTCATCTCCCCTATTTTGCCCCATGGCCTACTTTCATCCCACTGACGTCTTTTCCTCCATGAACTCATTTCCTCCCTTGAACCCATTTTCCACCGTACACCCATTTCTCCCAAGGACCCATTTCTCCCATGGTTCTATTTTCCTGAATTGATCAGATTTCTTCCATAGACCTATTTACCATATAAACCGATTTTCCCCTATGGACCTATTTTTCTCCATAGGCCTATCTTCCTTCATGGATCTATTTGCCCCACAGACCGATATTCTCCAGCGGACCCACTCTATCCCATGGACATGTATCTCCCAGTGACCTTTTTTTACCTCATGGACCTATTTTCTTCATGGACTCATTTTTTCCCTATGGACCTATTATTCCCTAAAGACCCATGAACCTATTTCCCTCATGGATTTTTTTTTTCCCCCCCCCAAAGACGTACCACAAAGAGCTTAATTTTCCGCGCATATCAATCATGGACCTATTTACTCCATAGACCTATACCTGAGTGGACCTGTTCTCATCCATTCACCCACCAACCCACCCATATAACTACCCACTCGGTACAGTAAGCCCGTCTGCTGGCTTGTCCTCCAAAGAGCCACACATCCACCCAAAATGCCCACCCATCCATCCACTAAGCCCTTCCACCTGCCACACCCACCACCGCCACCAACCCCAGCCACATACCCAACCAATCAGATCACCCCACCCTGCCCACTCACCCACATCGCTCATCCACCCATTCCATCATGCTCACCCACACACACCGATATCCATCCATCCCACACTTTGACCACCACAATCACACACCCCATCCATTCCATCCACCCACTACACCCACCCATCTGTCCAACCACCCTAAGCATCCCCTCTCCGTCCACCCACACACCACACCACCCTACCCACCCACACACCAACTCATTCAACCGGCCAGCAATCCACGACCACCACAAGAAGACTTTCAACTCTCCTCTCTCTCTCTCTCTCTCTCTCTCTCTCTCTCTCTCTATATATATATATATATATATGTATATATAAATATATATATATATATATATATATATATATATATATATATATATATATATATATATATATATATATATATATATTTTCTGCTACTGAAAAAAAAATATATATATCTTGGAGAACGTTTGTTGTTGGTGGCGATTTGATCTCAGGTTCATCTGGACGTGACACCAGTGGAAAACAAGCTAAAGCTGACCTTTTGCTGTCAATTGTCCTCTTTTCGGGGAATAAGGAAGAGGAGGAACATTTCTATTACCGGGTAGGGGAGCCGCCCTGTTATATCGGTGCCACCACAGGAAGGCGTCCCTCTCCAGTATCAGTGGAAGGGTTATTATACCATATGCATAAACCAACGGATCCGGAAGAGGTGGTCGGAAGTCTCCAAAGCACACGAGAATATGATACTTTAGCCCTGCCCTCATTCCCATACACGCCTTCAGCTCCCACCCTCACAGCTTATGCGCCATTCACACTCATTCAGGCCTACTCAGCAGGAGGTCATATTTATTCCTGGAGTCCGTGTACTGTTTCATTCATCTTTTATTTACCCATACTCACTGGTCCTCATCACCCACCCTTATTTAACCATGATACCTAAAGCATCTATATTTACACCACAGACTACACTACGCTACACTTCAACAAACTAAAACACAACCACACTATACCTCACTCACTTAACGACATAGCATGCTGAATCACACACACGACTCATCAAATCACATAACATGGTATGGCATCGCGCACACCACACCCACAGATCATATACCTCACCCACAACGTACAACTCCCACCATACCCCAACCACCCCCACACCGTACCACACCACATCTACACACCACGCCATACCATACCACATCTACACACCACACCATGCCCACATTCACACCATACCACACGCACGTCACGATACATATCACGCCCACACCACACAGCACCACGCTCACAACACAACAGCAATATAGATAAGAGCCAGGCTATGACGTAAGCAGAGGATCCCATGACGTCACATACTGCGGTTACCCTTACCAGTCCTCACCCTTTAGCCCTTATCCTAGCCCCTCAACCCTTACCCTTCATCCTAGCTTCTCACCCGTTATCCCTCATCCTAGCTCCTCACCCCATATCCCTTATCCTAGCTCCTCATCCCTTATCCCTTATCCTACCCCTCACCCCTAATCCTAGCCCCTTAGTCCTTATCCTAGCCCCTTACCAATTATCCTTTATCCTTTATCCTAACTCCTCACCCTTTATTGTTTAATCTAGTTCCTTATCCTAGTCTCTCACGTCTTACCCCTTATCCTAGCCTTTCATCGCTTATCTTAGCCCTGTATCCTAGCCCCTCACCTCTTATCCATTATCCTAGCCCTGACTCCTTGGATGTTATTCTCATCCGGTTAGGAAGCTTACTGATACCTCTTCCATACCAGTTTATTTTTATTCCACACCATTACATATTCTTGTGTTATTCATGTAATCTATGTTGACATTAAAAAGTAACAAGAAGCAAAAATAAGGATAGTAATGGGTAGTTTGGAAAATAAATCGTAAAGGAAGAGGTGTTAGGGAGTCTCCTTACCCGACGAAAATACGAGCCCTTGTCCTAACCCTTCATTCTAACCCCTACAAACTTTTGCATATCCTAAACGTTATTAACGAAACGCTAAACATCGCACGACCAAGAACTCTATAGCAATGTAATTTATCTCGGTGGCCGCCTCTTTGTTTTATTGCGTCGACCACCAGACAGGTTTATTCTCACTGGGATTGTTTTCCTACTACTGGATTTTTCCTTGACTTTATACTGAATCCTACCCACGCCACTTATATGTAGAAGGAAAAGAGGCAGAATCACGACGACGACGACGACGACGACAACGACGACGACGACGATGATGATGATGATGATGACGAGGGTGATGATTATGAGTTAGGAGGAGCTGTGTTAAATCATGAGAGTACAAGATGAATTACCCAGCTCCATAATTTCATGACATGCAATCAGCTGGGTCCGATGAGGGATGGAAGTAGTGAGGTGTGTGGGATAACGTACTGGTGAGAGCTTCGTTTGCCACTAACATTACAACCCCTACCAGAGCTACAACTACCTCAACTGCCACTACCGTAACTACCGCTATTACAGCTACTATTACCAGGGCTATCATTACTGCAACAACTACTACAAATACTAAAGATAGTAATACAACTACCATTACCACTACTACCACTACCATAATTACTAATTCCCTCCCAGAGGTCACTGTGGACGGACGTCTGTTAGCTGTCTGACTTAAGAGATTAGTTACCCATTGTTGTGAGCTAGTATAAAGTGAGTGATGAGTGATTTAGTGTGGTACTAGTGATACCAGAGTGTGTTCTATGTTCAGTGTATGCTTGGGAGTATTGTGTGCTAGTGTAATAGTGCTGTGCTGGTATTAGCATTAGTTGTGATCTAGTGCGTGAGCCAGTGTAATCGTGTTGGGAATTAGTTTTGCCTTATGTTTATTTAGCGTAAAGTGTTGTGAATTAATCTTGCCTTTTGTTGTAATCAATGTTTATATGATCCTTTCATCTACTGAGTGTAGTGTCTCTGCTGCAAAGTTAGAGAAAGACTACCTTGACTGAGAGGAAGAATTTCTCAATTTAATGCGGGGAGTAGCTCTCAGACAGTAGATATTATAAATGAGAGGACTGTTGGAGGAGGTGCTGGAGGAGAGAGAGAAAAAATACTGTAGGGTGGACACCTGTTCACAAGGGTGCAACTAAATTCACCTTTAAGAAACAAACTGAAGTTAAGACCACAAAAACTTCCGACACATTATGTAACGAATGTGAAGGGGAGGAAGAGAGGGAAGTAGAGGTGAACGAGGAAGGTGAGAGGACGTACCGTACGAACAATAAAGATAGGATAGGACCTCTTAGAAAAGAATCCTGTAATATCATCAGAGAAGGAAAAGAATGTTCTCTTGTCTAAATAATCATTTCGTATCAGTATTTACCAAGGAAAATCTAGGCCTGGTCTCACAAGCAACAGTTACTTAAGATAATGATACGGAGAATATTCTTAGTAAAATAACCATCAGTAAGGAGGACGTTATGAAAAAAAAATTTAAGTTAAAACCTCGAAAATCTCTAAGACCGAACTATGCAAAAATTGTAGAGAAGACCAAGTAAGAATTATGTCAACCGTTTACGTTATTTAATAATTCGTTAAGCACGGGAGTAGTTCCAGAGGCGTGGGAGACAGCCAACGTGGTTCCCACTTTTAAAATGGATGATTAATCTGTTGCGTCGAATTATCGTCTGACAAGACTAATATCAATAGTAGGAAACATGTTGGTGATAATTTTAGCAAATAGCACATAGAGAGATTTAATCTCATAGAGTAATCAGCACAGATACATGCAAGGACGACCCCGCCTCACAAACTCGTTATCATTTTTCTTGGAAGTCTATGAGGCAGTAGATGATGTAAAAGCTTACAATATTTTTTTTATATGGATTTTAGTAAAGCTTTCGATGGGGTTCCTCACGAAAAGTGTGTTAAAAACATTTGAACATACGGCACGGACAGCGATATTATAAAAAGGATATTATCTTGGCTAAAAGGACGAAAGCACAGAGTCTTAATAAACGACACCGAGTCAGATTGGGGATTAATAACCAGCGGTGTACCTCAGAGATCACTGTTTAGTCCCTATTTTATACAGGTTGGTGGGCTGGTAGGTGTACAGACAGAGTGGGTGAAATGGGCAGGAGATTGGGCAGGGTTGGTGTGATGGGTGAGCGGAGTGGGCAGCGTAGCTGTATTGTTGGATGTGTGAGGTGGGGGGTGAGGTAGGTGGAGTGGGCTGGGGTGAGTAAGATGGATAAGTAGGTGGGTGGGTAGTGGAAAAAGAGGTCCATGGGGTTTAGGTTCATGGAGTGAATAGGTCCATGGTAGTACTAGGTCCATGGAGTGAATAGATCCATGGTAGTTCCATGTGGGAAAATAGGTCCATGTGGGAAAATGGGTCCACGGGAAGTATGTCCCTGGGAAAATGGGTCAAAGTTTGAACCTGATTCAATGGGTGAAACAGGTCTAATGGGATATTGGGTTGATGAGAAAATAGGTCAATGTGTGGATTTAGTGAGTTTCCAAGGGAAGAAAAGGGTCCTTCGGGGAAAATAAGTCAATGGTGAAAACAGGTCCCAGAGAGAAAATAAGTTTTTGGTGAAAACAGGTACAAGGAGGATATTAGGTCACTGGAGGGAAAATAGACCAATAGGAAAAGTAGGTCAATGATTGAAAATAGGTCCATGAGGAAAACAATTCCTATTGAAAAATAAATCGATGGGGAAAAATAGGTCCATGGGGAAAACAGCTCTAAATGGAAAATAAGTCCATAAGAAAAAAAAAAAATACATTCATGGGGAAAATTGATCCATATGGAAAACATGTTCGTAAGCAAAAGTAGGTCCAGGGGGAGAAATTGGTTCATGGGTAAAACAGGTCCATGGGCGAAAATCAGGCAATGTAGGAAAAAGTCTCGGGCAGGGAGGTGGGGGGGAGAGGAAAGAGGTGGGTGGGAAGATGAGATTTACGGGGTGTAGCCGGAGACCGGTTAATGTGCTGGTAACAATAATAAATAAACTTCTTTACAACGCCTCTATTGTCAGTTTCCAAGGCGAGACCTAAGAAACAGTACACAGGATGTCAAATACAATGATTCAAGTTTTCCTTCCTCATATAGCCTTTGCATAACACTAAAAAACTCATGAATAAAAACAGTGTATACATTCCAGCATTCCGACATTCCCATTGTAATCTCTGAAACATAACCTCAGAAACTGACAAACAGAATGACAGATGACGTGTCTGGTGCCTCCCTTTTGTGTCTCCACTTCGTAACATTAAAAAATTAAAATAATAATGAATAAAAGTGCTAAACATACCCATTCAGTCTGACACCTCTATCATGAGACTCTGAAAACATAGACTAAAAAACCGTATTCAGAAGTTGCATGCCAAATTAAAAATATTTTCTTTCCTTCCCTCACTACTGCAGGTATCATAAATAAAAGAAACAAAAATAAAAACTATAACTATCTCCCTTCATGCTGATACCTCCACTGCAAATCTCTGAAATATGTCTACAGAAATTAGACTCACCTGCCGAGTACAGAGATTAGTGTTCAAGTTCATTTTATCTCTACTGTATAGATCTTTTTAACAAAACAGCTGGAACATGAACTAATGGTAATTTCACTTCATCATTACGACTCCTCCATTGTTAGCCTTCACAATACAGACTTAGAAAATACATCTCTATTCTGACACCTCCATTGTAAGCCTCTAAGATATATCTCCGGACACTATACATATACAACATCCTCCGCCCTCAAAAAAAAAAAAAAAAAAAAAAAAAAAAGTTTTCTGTCATTACATGTGCGTTGCATGAACCTAAAAATAAACAAAACTGAGTTAAACAGTAAATATACGCATGCTATACGATGCCTCCATTGCGGAACTCAAAAACATAAACCCAGAAACTATAAAGGGCAAGACTAAAGTTATTCGGTTTTGACAACGACAGTCCGTCAGAGATCAAGGTTACAGAGCACGACCAAATGTACGACCCTGTAAGTGAAAGGCTAAAGGTTTTCAAGGATGAAGAGATTCGATTTTGAGAACAATAAGTCCAAGGTTAAGATCATTAGGCAGAGTATCTCAACAGTTCTTATATGATATGTACCAAACTTGGTGGAAGAGCTGACGAGCAGACAAGGTTGAAGTAATTCGATTTTGAGAACAATCGTTCTAAAGCCAAGGGCACAGAGCCAGGTAGGACGTTCTGCTCTCTGACTCAATTCTCGGTGCGGATTTGGCACTCTAAATGTTCATTTTCGTCATGTTTGGTATCTCCAGATTCGTTTGCTCTCCTTAGGGAGATTTCTGAACTAGAGAAAGCCAGATATAGTCAGATATAACCTTCACTGATTCTCTCACAGCTAGAGGTATGTTTTAATTGTAATAAAATCATCTGGTAATAAATGAATAAAATGAAATATCGGTACCTTGTTTTTGCAGACCCAGGCTCACCTGGATGTGGACCCAGTGGACTGCAAGAATTCGACCACTTCAACCCGTCACTCCCAGAGGTCTTTTGTTGTGGTTAAGCTGGAGGATTATCCGTGTTGTAATAGTGTGATGCATGAGGGAAAATACGTGCGTTGATTTAGAGGGTTGCATTACAGTGAGAGCATCTTGGATTGATTGTGAGCCGTATTTTGTGTAGGTACTGTACTATGGAAAGGCGATGATCACATGGTAGTCAGCGGTGCACTGGCGTGTCTCTGGGTGGGGTAGCTTCTGAGGGGTGGATATGTGGTGGTGATTCGCGAAGTATGTTATTTAATCGGAGGATCTGGATGATTGTGGTGGCTGTGTTTATACAGTATATATGTTTACGAAGTGTAGTGTTGAAAGAAGAAAGACGGAGGCTACCAAGATATTCTGTAGTGTTAAACGATTGTTCGACTGTTGTTTCGCTGTGGAGAGAGTGAAGCAAGGTAAGTCATAAGGGCGGGATGGGTCATTAGCTAAAACAGTGAACTGTGTATCTCATATTACAGTTCATCATCTTAAGCTGAAAGAACTTTTGTTGCTTGATGTAGATTACCTGTACTTGAGCTCTTGATGCATCCGGTTATCTTTCTTAAGGCTTTTTTTTTTTTTTTTTTTTTTTTTTTAATTCAAGCTTATCCATTTTTGTGTCAGCTGAGGTTTGGGGCCCAGTATGAACTAGCGTCACTGAAGGGGTTAACAATGGTAAACAGATCCCTGCAGTATAGCGCCTCCACTTTGATACTCGAAGACACAGCCTCAGAATTATACACAAAGATGTAAAATAAAAAGATATTGATTGGATGAATATAATTAAAATCTGGCGACGCGACTGCCAGGATCATATGCCGCCGGAAATAAACTGATAAAAGTTCTTCTCCATTACATCTTCTTTACATAACTCAGACTCAGTTTCCCACAATGAAGAGGTTTGACTGTAGTGATATTCAGGCTTCTATACATACTCTCAGTTGAAAGAAATAATCTGGTATTAGCAGGATTTATATAAGTGATTACACTACAATGAAAGTTTTTCAAAAATCTGGAATTAAAATGGAAAATACACGCATCATTATGACTACTCCACTGCATGGCTAAAAATATATCCTTAGAAATATTAAATAAAAAGCCAAATAAAGTGACATACGTTTTCCTTTACGAATAGCTTGACTCTTAAAGGGAAATATAATTAAGAATGGTAAATACACCTTTCTATTATGACGCCTCCAGTATAAGCCACTTACACATGTTTAACCTATATACAAAATGAAAAATATTGTCAAAATTTTTTCCTTAGTTACATTACCAGCACATAACTAGAGAGAGAGAGAGAGAGAGAGAGAGAGAGAGAGAATCGGGAAACAGAAATGGAGCATGTGGCATTACGTGAAGAGCCAGACTGACAAAAGAGGAAGTTCAGGAGAGTTGTGGTGTTGCTGCAGACGAACTGGAAAGTTGTACCATAAAAGTACCCTGGGATGGTTTGGTCGTGTGGAAATAACAGAGACTGAGAGACTGACTGGGAGAGTGTATGCTGGGGGAAGGGAGCAAGGGAGGGAGAGGGAGCCCGAGGAATAGGATAAGGTGTAAGGATGATATGGGGAGGCATATGAATGACGGAAGTGTGAAATGGAGGTGGGGTTGCCTGACTGTGGAAGACAGGGTAATAGAGAGGCAATCTATCTATAGGCATCCCCATCAGGATAAAGATGTCTGGCTATAAATAGATAGATATGAAAGTAAAATTATAAATACGTTCCACCAATCAGACACCTCCATTGTAGGCCTCTATATGTCATCAGAACTGTTTGCAAATCATGTGTTTTCTTTCTTGACATATAAATGAGTAACTGATAAAAAAAAACTCATGAATAAGAATGATATATACACTTCATTACGGCACCTTCAAGGAAAGCCTCTGGAATATATCATCACAAACTGTACACAAGATGATATAATGACACAGGGCTTCCTTCATTACATCTCCTTTGTAGTACTATGAAAAACTGTTAATGAATAAAAATGATAAACACATCCTACTATTCTGACATTTCCATTTCCAAACAAAATTATAAATGTCTTCCTTAATTACATCTCCGGTGCATAACTCTTAACACTGACAGGCTACTATGCCCTGACTGACTCTCAGCTGGGTTAATGGTGACGGTGCTGACACTCCAAGTCACGTCCAAACCAAATGTTTGCTGGGGCGGGCAGGTGCAGGCGAGTGTTTTCCGTTACCGTAACCCATACAAGTGGCCACACTGGACGCTGGTGCGGACGAGTAATTCTATGGGTTACAGTGATGCAGAGCTCTCGCACGCGTCTGTAAGCATTTGGTGTGGACGCTGCCTAAGGCCCCAATACTCACTCCTACTTGAATGAAAGTATTTGGTGTTAGTTTGAATGGAAAAGGAGAGTCTGTGCAACCGTCCGAAAGTAAAAAATCTCAGGCATACGAGTAAAAATTGTAAACACATTCCATTAGCATTATACCTCTATTGCAAGCTGCTAAAATATATCCTCCATAACCGCACAGAAAGTATCAAGTAAACTGATCAACGCTTTCTTTCATATGTACATCGTATGGCCCTGATGATTTACCAGTGTTGTTGCTGTTGTTGCTAAACCCCGGTCATGTCTGGCTGACTTGGTATGCAAATGCGGGGCGAAGTCGAATATCTCTATTTAAGAATACCTCTCATGGCTGAATGTCAAACGGATGGGGAGGCTTGTGGTATGGCGTTCTAAATGAGGTCTTGTATTGTC
>NC_136966.1:53039130-53079130 GCF_032717465.1 Coenobita brevimanus
GCAAACTAAAGATCTCTTGCTAATGGAACCAGTAATAAGCAAGTTGGTAGAAAAATCTCTTAGGTTAATAGCATATGCAAGTTGGAAGGAAATTCGCTGCAGAAATAAACTGGTATGAAAATCACTCCAGAAATACTGAAACTGGTAAGTTATTTGCTTTAATAAGCAATATGTTTGGACATTCACTTCAGCAATAAGGAAGCTGGCTGGAATCTTGCATTAGTAATTGGAACTTTTAAAGACACCTTAAGATATTTGCTAAGGCTTAAGATACCTTATTAAACAATCATTAACTAGAGCGCTGGTAGGTATCCCGTTTCTATGAGTGTCAGTACGGAAGAAATCTTGAGGACAGAATCAGTAAAGACAGCCGATAGTAATCTTAAGTCTTGAATTCCTTCAATGTCCTGCCATTGCTTGCAGTAACACGTGCTTGCAGCATCATGTATCCTGCCTATGCCTGCAGCACATACTTAGAACAACTCATGCCCTGCATCTACTTGCTTGAACACGTACACTGTCTGTGCTTGTAAAACAGGTGCTTGCTCTGACACGTGATCTGCCTGTTTGTAATAACACATACTAGTAACAATTCGTGTCCTGCCTCAGCTTTTCATGACACATACATGAAGTAATACGTATACAGTCTGTGCCTGCAGCAACATGTGCTTCCAGTAACATGTTTGTGTTTGCAATAGCACGTGCTTGCAGTAACACGTATGCTGTTTGTGATTGCAGTAACACGAGCTTGCAGTAGCACGTATGCTATCTGTGCCTGCAATAACAAGTACTTGCAGTAAGGCGTACACTGTACCTACAATAACACGTGCTTGCTGTAACACGTGTTTACAGTAACACGTATGCTGCTTGTGTTTGCAGCAACATGTGCTTGCAGTAACACGTATGCTGCCTGTGCTTGCAGTAACACGTATGATGTCTGTGCTTGCAGTAACATGTATGTTATCTGTACTTGCAGTAACACGTATGCTGTTTCTGCTTACAGTAACATATACCTGCAGTAACACGGGTCCTGCCTCTGCCTACAGTTACATTTGTTTGCAATAACATTCAATAACGTGTTCTTGCAGTAATACATGTTCTGCGCCCAGTTGCAGACATATTGCGACAAGCGGAGAGGCGGGAGGGAAAATGAGAGGCGGAGATGGTGTAGGAAGGAAGAGATAAAAAATGTAGGGGCAAAGGGGGGAAGAGAATTGGGGGATTTTTGAGAGAGAGAGAGAGAGAGAGAGAGAGAGAGAGAGAGAGAGAGAGAGAGTGAACTGCACTTATAGAATTACTTTAATACACAGGGTACATAGACCTTATGGCCCTGTTTAGATCATCCCACCTTTATACTAGAAGAATTTCAGACTTTGATGATTACATAGAAATGAACAAGGCTTTTCCCCCACCCTCCAGACCCTCTAATACTCACTCGTAACGCACAGGAGAAATAGTAGCAACATTTTCGAGAGAGAGAGAGAGAGAGAGAGAGAGAGAGAGATTCTTTTGTGTCAACCTCCTCTTATACGGCTGTGAGTGGAGAGAATATTTATTTTTATTATTAGGGCCGGAACACCTCATTAGAACCACTTTCTACACAATGTGGTCTATTTGTGTAAACTCTCTCTCCCTCTCTCTCTCTCTCTCTCTCTCTCTCATCATCATCATCATCATCATCATCATCATCATCATCTAGGCCTGAGGGTAATATTTCGGGAGTGAGGGAAAATAGTACTGAAAAAGAATGCACTGACTATTTACTTGACCTGACACTGCAGATAATTAATTTGTGCCTGTGTCTATAACCTTAATTTGGCTTTTAAGGAGGAATCATAAGAGTAAAAATATGGTAATCATGCCGTACACTTCAGCCTGAACTTGCCATTTACCCGTATATTTCAATTTTCCTCTACAAGTATAGGGGTTAACGAAGGCTGTATCTAAACTAGGTAGGATGAAAAGCCTCATCTGAGTCAGTGGAATCATCTGGAGACAACTATAATTGATAATACGTCAGCGTAGTGAAACAGAGAACCCCATTACTTCCAAGACGTCATTAGTACACCCGCACAGGAGAAGCAAGACCGGGGTATTGTTTTACTCGGCGTATTTGTGTGTGTGTGTGTGTGTGTGTGTGTGTGTGTGTGGACAAAATAACTCCTAATTTTGACCAAACCCGATGTAAGGGCTGAGGGTCCTCATAGGAGTTGGCATGCTTTTTTATTTTTATTTTTTTTTTTAGAACAATCGGTCAGGGGCCAAGGTCACATAGCAATTTTATCTGAAGTAGTTTTTGTCTGATGTCAGAGAACTTGGAGGAAGGGCTGAGGGTAAGGCAAGAACGGAGGGATTCGAGTTTAAGAACAATCAGTCAAATAACAAGGTCAAATGTAAAGGTGGCATTGCAGGACTATTTAAGCAATACTGATCTGATTTTGACCAGACTTAGTGGAATGGTTGAGGGTAAGGCAGGAAAGGGATTCGATTTTGAGAACAATCCTGCAATGGCCATGGTCACAAGACAATGCCAGACATCATGATCACGGGCTAGCTCAACTAAACTATAAGAAAAAATAAATTCGATTTGCATCTAACTTGGTGCATTGGTTGAGAGTAAGGGAAGAAAGAAGGGATTCAGTTTTTAGAAAATAAGGCAAATGTCAAGGTCAAAAAACAAAGTTCGTCTCATGTGTGTTTTTGAAGAAAATATCTAAGTTTTTATCTGACCTACAACAGACTTTGTGAACTATATGGAAGTGTTGGAGGTCAAATATAGGTTTGACCTACTGCTATCTATGATTACAGGGCAAACATTAAAATCGCAGGCCAATGTCAGTTCAGGCTTTATTCGATTTGGTTCAAATTCGGTAGAAGGGTTGAGGGGCACGCAAAGATGAACTGATTCGATTTGGGAGATTAATAGGTCAAAGGTCAGGGTCGGCCTTAGGACCGATTGTAGGGCGTGGATTTTACACTCAGAGTACTCCTTCCTGTTACTTTGTTGCTGAAGCCACCGAAGAATTTTACTCCAACTTAAAATCGAGCCCCCGAAGTGCAGAGGTTAATAAATGATAAATCTATCCCGTCCAGTTCGGCAAGTCTCCCATAAGATTAATCAAATCATCTGGAAACGGCACGAATAACATTGATAACCTCATTCTTGTGGTAAAGGGTCGATGCAATAATGTTAACCCCTTCTGCTCGAGGACATTTTGATGTGATACCTAGACAATTTTATTCAGTTTGGAAGAATCAGGGAAATTTTTGTGAATATTACATATATCCCTTCCAGTGCGAAAGGTATGCTTTGATCTACATAAAATCGTCTGGAGACATCGTGCGTAAAAGTTTTAAAAATGTAGTCAGACTGAGGGTGTTAAACTCTCTGCTTCACAAGGATAAAATTCGCAGACATACTGGGCTTGGCTGGAAAAAGCTAACAAACAAGAGGTAAGGATGAAGAGATGAGTCTCCTGCCGTTGAAATGTAATATCAATAGTAACGGCAGCAGCAGCAGCAGCAGTAGTAGCAGCAACACAGCAGCAGCAGCAGCAGCAGCAGCAGCAGTAGTAGCAGGAGCACAGCAGCAGCAGCAGCAGCAGCAGCAGCAGCAGTAGTAGCAGGAGCACAGCAGCAGCAGCAGCAGCAGCAGCAGCAGCAGCAGCAGCAGTAGCAGCAGCAGCAGCAGCAGCAGGAGCACAGCAGCAGCAGCAGCAGCAGCAGCAGCAGCAGTAGTAGCAGGAGCACAGCAGAAGCAGCAGCAGCAGCAGCAGCAGTAGTAGCAGGAGCACAGCAGCAGCAGCAGCAGCAGCAGTAGTAGTAGTAGTAGTAGTAGTAGTAGTAGTAGTAGTAGTAGGTGTAGTAGTAGTGGTAGGAGTAGTAGCAATAATAATTGTTGTTGTTGTTGTTGTTGTTCTTGTTCCTGTTGTAGAAGTAGTAGCTGTAGTAGTAGTGGTAGCAGTAGTAGAAGTAGTAGTAGTAGTAGTAGTAGTAGCAGTAGTAGTAGTCGTAGTAGTAGTAGTTGTTGTTGTTGTTGTTGTTGTTTTTCTTGTTCTTGTTGTAGAAGAAGTCGTACTAGTAGTAGTAGTAGTAGTAGTTGTTGTTGTTGTTGTAGAAGTAGCAGTAGTAGTAGTAGTAGCTGTTGTTATTGTAACGATACATGCACATCCATGGTATATTTATACAGTCAGGTATATATTAACATTTTCCCTGTGCCACTTACTGACAGGCAATCATCAACGTGATTTTCCAGAAGTCTGTGCCATTCGTCAGCTGCACATCATTGGTGAAGGAATGTGTGAATTATTCAGGCTGACATTATGACCTTAGGGCGTAAATAGATGTGTGGCGGTACTGACGCCTTCATGTGGTGGCACTGACATAACCTGGCGGCTCAACTGCCTGGCTATACAAACGTCCTTTAATTACTTCTCTGTCCGCCAAAATGATGGTGAACCGCAGTAGACGGATAACTTAATTCAACAGGCAAGTGGGTTTACATTTCAGATGAGGGTGGGGTCATAATAACGACAACGACAGTAAGTTTGTGGTAAAAGTAAAGAAATTTGAAATTCCTGAATTATCGAAATCTATGATGATTTCAAAGCACTTTAGTCAGTTTTTCTTTGAGTCGAGTAATTAACAGAGTGGGTTCAGTTTTGTTAATCTTCGAAGAGGACATTACTTATGGAATGTAGATAGTAGTTTGTGTGCTCTGCGCTGCACAATTTCTATAATGGTTAAATCCTTGCATAAATTAAGAGACCCAAATGTCACTGAATAATATAATGTGTTTGTCCTGAGCTCCGGCCGGGTGGAACAATCATGTTTCTGTCATGTAAATGTAAAATTTCTGTTGCCTCTCAGCAATCTTAACCACTCATGGTGGGGACAACTCTGGTATTATACAGCTTACACCAAGAGACAGGAGCCCGAATATTAATAGTGGTACCATTATCTCTTTCACGGTCAAGACAACTCTAATAAATAGTCTACCTGACGCCAGACGATTTTATTCAGCTGAGAATGAATTGTAACAGTATGAGTGTTAATCCAATTTATCACACTACTGTAAGAACTTCAAGTATTTAGGTCACCGTGCCATAGGCTACTGTGAGGACCTACAGTACTGTGTTTGCTCAGTTTCTTTCTTCTCTTATCTTACTCCCAATACATGTTCAGCTCTGAAACATCAGTTTATTTCTTCATCAGTTTCATTCAGACTTGATACAATTCTTTTGGAGGCAAATACCCCCGCACATCTTTTTGACTGCATTTTTTGTCTGAACCTTTCAAAGGGATTGATGATGGAGACCATCTTGCATTCTCTTGGGAAGGTTGGCAATCTTTAATTCAAAACAGTTTTTGCAAGCCACAAACACTTTTGAAATTACTGAATTTCTTTCTGACCATTCAATGATTATTTTTCTTAATTATGAGTTCTGTTTGTAGAGTCTAACATTTTATTTATGAAAACAAAAAAGTCAATAAAACTCACCGATCTGGTGTACAGGGTACTGCAAACTGAATTCCTTTATGTCGAGAAACGTCTTTTATGTTATATTCTTGCTCCTTTCCTGACGATCTCACTCTGCTTTGGTCAGGCCTCGATCTGAAGGGGTTAGATACAGCCTTAGGTCATCCGTTCACTACTACAACTGGATCATATCATTGAGCCATATCGCTTGGTGGCAGTATGACTAAAATGAAAATAACATCATCTAGCTGCAGGGATTAAACTGCCAATGCAGTTCAAGCCATGTTACTGATATTTATGGACGGTTTGTTTTCACATGATGGAGTTGAGCCAGTCCCACGACTGGACTGCTGACTCGTAAAGAAACTCGATAAACCTTTGTTATGAGGCACAAATGAATCTCTTGTAAACTAATCAAACTAATCCTCCAGTCTGACTACTCTTATCCACTAACTGAGCTGAAAGGGGTTTGGGATGTGCGTCAGGTTAGAACATATTCACTATAGCATCATCTGAGAATAATGACATGAAGGTAATGCTGTTTCACAAATATTAAACCTCTCATGGTTGGAACATCTTTAGTGTCTCAGTCCAGCTAACGCCAGATGATTTTATTCAGATGAGAGAGTCATAGATGCCTACATGTTATACTGTCACAATATAACCACTCACGGCAGGATCTAATGTAGTATTCTATTCAACCAATTCCATTCGTTATTAATCAGCTGAGAGTGTTTTATGAGCCTGCGAGTGTAAATACAAGCAGTGAAAAGCTCAGGTGGTAATTCAGAGCCTTGTGGTACTCCCCTGTTACCATCACCCAGGCCAATAATAAACTGTCTTCTACAATCTGCCTAACTCCATCACTCCCAGGACGTATTTTTCATTTCATTCTTGATTCCACTGGACGATTTTATTCAGCTTAGGAGACACATCTTGCAGTGAAGGGGTTAATGAAGCTTATATCTAACCTCTCCAGTTCAACAAGCCTCTCCTCAGGGTAATAAAGAAGTCTGGAAATAAAAATATCAACCTAATAAAGACGTAATCGTACTGAAGGAATTAATAGGACGATGGAAACTCTGACCCTTCACGTGATTGCTTCAGAGGGAAAAATTATACCCACACATGATATCTTGTTTTTTTACCCCGTCATTCACACAGCGTACCTCATTTTATATTTTGCTTCTGTCGGACAGCTTTATTCAGCTTTAGGAGACATCTTCGAACTAGAGGGCTTAGATACAACTTTCATTAAACACATTCCTACTAGAGGCTCATCCAAATACTCAATAAAATCGTCTGATGGTTGTCTGCCTAAAATAAAAAAAAAACGTTGATGGACTGAACTGGTTTGAAGGTATATTTCCATATGTAGGTATAATTATCCTCTTCTAACTCCCTGCTACGACTGTTGTTTCCTAGTCTTGATATAACCATTTAGCTGCAACAATAACAACTATAAAACACGTAGTTGTAATAAAGGTATCCAGAAATCATATATAATAATCATCTAGACATAGGAAGAAGAATATGGAAAAAATGAAGAATGGTATTCTTGGTATGCCTTGATGTAAAATTTTCCAAACACATTATTCCAGTTGTTCAAAGGCTCGGGGTCTACAGACTTTTTTTTTTTTTTTTTTTACTATGCTTGCAGACAAAATATATCGTTCCACTTTTTTTTGTCGAATAACAATTACAAAAGTCTTATGTAATGGATTTTTTTCTATATTCAATTTGTTTTTTCTTTCCTCTGTTAGTATTTTGTTAAAAAAAAAAAATACTGTGAAAATTTTGGAGAGCTCCGATGATGGCATAACTGGGTTTCAAAATGCTCTGTTCATTGTCCCGTTTATCGTAATGAAGAGCATCAATATTCATGTACCCCATCTGTACTTTTTAAGTTAAAATAGGCACGCAATTCCTATAATGGTTTACCTGTAATCTGGTGTGAATAATAAATACCCGTGAAATCCAATGGTTCGTGTGATTTACCCTCTATGCCCGAGCTGTAATAACATATTATACTGGCCAGGTAAAATTTACAAGCTATTAAAGAAACAGCATTTTACTCTATAACAACTTCAATCATATGACGTACTTTTCAGACTGTTCTCACTATTTCCAGACAATTTTATTTACCTTCGCAAAGTCTTTTGGAAGAGAAATTGAAATATTAGAAATTCATCGAACGCTGAGTCAATTAACCAGGAAGCATCAAAATGCAATAAAGAATTACGTCATAGAACTGACGTGATTAAGTCGACGAAATTTGAAATCCTCAAAGCCTGACTATATATAGAACAAACTTTTGGGACATGGCTCGCCTCCCCAGCCAGAATGGACTCGATTGGTTTGCCATTTTAAACAAGGTTTCCACACCTGCCTTGAAAAGTTTACATCACCTGACAATCTTTCCTGTCTTAAATATTCCTTATTATCCAAGCCTGATCTAACCTAAGGAATTATATCTCATGTGAGTTAAGTTTCTGTGTGTGTGTGTGTGTGTGTGTGTGTGTGTGTGTGTGTGTGTGTGTGTGTGTGTGTGTGTGTGTGTGTGTGTGTGAGTGAGAGAGAGAAAGAGAGAGAGAAGGGGAAGAGTGTGGTTATCTTGGACTATACAGAGATCAGAAAAGGAAAATACATTACTATTTGTGTCCCCCCATTTACAGGGTCGGGAAAAAACATAATATTATTGTTTATAGGGACATATTAAGAGGATCAAGAAGGGAGGGAAAGATGTGGGAGTAGGTTATGGGGTAGGGTGGTGTGTTGTGTGGCAGGGAAGAGAGAGAGAGAGAGAGAGAGAGAGAGAGAGAGAATATTTGTATGTTGGGCTCTCGGGGTAAATACCAACAAATGACACCACGAAGCCAGGACGCATACCAAAGGAGAGACGGAGGAAGGGGAGGAAAGTTATGGAGGTAAGGAGAGAGAGAGAGAGAGAGAGAGAGAGTAAGAGAGAGAGAGAGAGAGAGAGAGAGAGAGAGAGAGAGAGAGACGGGGGGAGCGGGATAAAGACCAATGACAAGATGAAGGCGACAGGAATATTAAGGGCTAGGGTGGGAGGGGGGTGGAGTAGGGGCTGGGTTGGAATAAGGGATGGGGTGAGGGCGGGGATGGGGTGAGGGCGGGAATGGGGTATTGGTGGGGCTGGGGTAAGGGCTGAACTGGAGTGAGGGTGGCGCTGGGGTGAGGGCGAGTCCGGGGCGAGAGTGTGGGGCTGAGGTTAGATCGGGGCTGGGGTGAAAGCGGAGCTGGGGTGAGTACAAAGGAAAACAAACAGCAACAACTCTGTTGGTCCTTTCGTGGCTGTTTGGTATAGAGAAGGCTGTAACTAACAAAACTATTCTGTCAGGTAAGGACAAGGATAGAAAAGCAGGGTGAGGGCTGGACCAGGGTGAGGGCAGGGCTGGGGTGGCGGCTGAGCTAGGGTGGGGCTGAGGTGAAGGCTGAGGTGAGGGCTGAGGTTACTGTTGGAATGACGGCTGGGTATCTGAGTATGTCCTGGGGTGAGGGCTGGGTGCTGGGGCGAAGGCTAGGGTGAGGGCTGGAGTGATGGCTGGGATGAAGGTTGGGGTGATGGTTGAGTGCTGTAGTAACGAATGGGGTGAATTTTGGGGGGACGGCTGGGGTGAGGGTTAGTGTTTGGTCTGGAGTGAGAGCTGGCTTGTGGTCTGAGGTAGGGGCTGGGGTGAGGTCTGATGTGTGGTTTGCGGTGAGGGCTGGCTTGTGATCTGAGGTAAGGGCTGGGATTGAGAAGGACAGGGTTGGGAGTTAGGGTGAGGGTCTGTGATGAGGGAGGGTTAGAATTAGATCTGGGGTGAGTTCCGAGAGTGAGAGAGTGCTGGGGTGAGAGTCGGGGTGAGGTCTGTGCTGAGGGCTGTGGGCTTAAATGAGAGTTACATAATACTAAAGTGAAGGTTTGGAAAGTAATAAGAAAGCCAGTGTAAGGCAGAGACGGGGTGTTGGACTGACAGAGGGCTTTAAGGCAGGGCTGGATGAGAGTTGTGAGAGTTAGAGTGAGAGCTGCGTGGACGGCTAATGTGAGTTGAGGAAGAAATAAGGGGAGAAATGTTAGAATCAAAGGGTAAAAAGTAAAAATTTAGTGAAGAATCATATTTTAGATAAGACAAGTCGGAGGGACAAGAGAGGGCAGAGAACAATAGTAAGGTTCAGTAAGGAAAAAGGGCTATAGCAAGGGCTGACAGGTGCTTTGGCATGGGATACGGTAAGGGCTGGTACAGTGTGAAAAGGGCTAACGTGAGGCCTGGTAAAGCGTGGAAAGGGCTATTATATGGACTGGCAAGGGCCATATTAAGTGGTGATACGGACTTCAGTAAGGGTTATGTTAAGGACTGCTAAGGGACGGTAAGGGCTATAGTAAAGACTGAAAAGGGCTTTGGTAAGGGCTATGAATGGGACTGTACGGGATGGAAAGGGCAGTAGTATGGGCTGGTATGGACTGCTGTAGTGGATGTAGTGGCAGGTACAGAGGAGACAAGGCTGTGAAAGACGCTATGGTAAAGGAGAGAGGGCTATGGGCTGGGCTATGGGCTATGATAGAATGTATGGTACGGGGGAGAGGGCTGTTGCATAAGCTGGAGGGGAAAGAGGGCTATGTGGAAGGCCTGTAAGGATAGGCTGGGGCTATGGTAACGGCTGGGACAGAAAAGGACTACGATAATGGCATGTGTTGGGGGGGAGTTACGGTAAGGGCTGGTACGGGATGCTGGCAAAGAAGAGGAAAGAGCTGGTATGGAAAAAGGGGCTATGGTAAGGGCTAGGAGGAGAGAGAGATATATGGGAAGGGGCAGCATGGGCTATTAAGAAAAGCGGACTATGACAAGAAATGGAGGAGAGATAGGGGAAGGCTGAGAGTAAGGATCGGATAATTTGAATGTTCATGGTTTAGCGTCGCTATGAAGAATATGAGAGAAAGAGAGAGAGAGAGAGAGAGAGAGACAGAGAGAGAGAGAGAGAGAGAGAGGATGCACGGAAAACCAGCTTTACTGTTCATGAGTAAACAATGGCTGAATATGCTCTCTCTCTCTCTCTCTCTCTCTCTCTCTCTCTCTCTCTCTCTCTCTCTCTCTCTCTTTGGTGTTTCATGCAACCAAAGTGCCTTGCGGTGGGTTTGTCATATCTCTACGACAAATAAAGGATGGAGATTTACAAGATTTAAAATTGTGTCCTTGGCATTGACGCACATAAGTTAACTCTCGATAAGGACAGCTGTAGAATATTATTCCATTCCTATTTCTGCTTACTGTGGTAAAATAATAATAATAATAATAATAATAATAAGAATAAGAATAATAACTTGAAAACGGAAATTACCATTAGCAATTTCAATAACTCACCGTATAACATGCCATCGCTGAAGCTGGCAATTTCAACGGCCTTCATATAGTGAGCACTTCGAAGTGAAGAGCTGGTGTAGTAGGGCCCCTCCTGGAAAAGTGTCAAACACATTAATCGAAGGTGAATGCAAGAAAATTCTCGCAGAGCAAAAATGGTCAAGACTAAACTATTTTCCATTGACCCTTGGGTGACCTCAGAAACTACTGGCCCAAATGGGACCATAGTCATATCAGACCTGCTCCCCGACCTTGGCTATGTCCCACAAAAATTTCAAATCTTCACCTCTTGTGGTTTCTGAGAATCAGCAAATAGACTATTTTTATTTATTTATTTATTTTCTTTTTTTGGATGTAACTGGAAAACCAGTGCTGGAAACTGGATGATACTAGGTCATATGAAGCCACCAGCTGGGGGACTCAGATGGCCAAGTATGATGGCCGGAGCTCTGAAATTGAGTGAATACGAGCAGTTAACTTCTTTGTAGGAAATAATAATGATAATAATAATAATAATAATAATAATAATAATAATAATAATAATGATGATGATGATGGATGTGGTTGTGGATGTAGTGGTAGTCTTGTGTTACTATACTGTCAGGCTCCTTCAGTCCAATATATATATATATATATATATATATATATATATATATATATATATATATATATATATATTGTTACATAGCCTATGATTTCATCATCCTTTGTGTAATTTTAACGCACAGTTGCTGCATGTTTGATCACGAGCGTGTTCTGCCTCAGTCCCCCCCTTCTACCGTTATAGTAGAGTAAGTCGTCCTTTCTGTTATTCAGTGCGGGATTGTCGATCGTTTGTCCCCATCGCTTCATTTGCGCGTCCTTATTACAAGTTGTATCAAGCTCTCCTGGCTCCTATATAATAAGCTCAGTCTCTGCATCATGGCCACTTAGATCTGCTCCTCATTTTGTTCACATCTCTGTCCTCCCCTGTACAATTATTATTATTGTGAGTGCTCAAGAAATCTCCAAACATCTAGCAGCTGTGTGTAATTTGAGTATAACTGTTGTTGCATTTTTTCTTGTACTGTATAGCATAAGTTTAATTTGTAGGCCTAGTGAAGTTTGTAATTCATGTAGGGTTCTTTGTCAGTTATTTTTGATAATAGTTTGTATCTGTAATAATTTATCTGGCATTCACTGAGTATTATCTGGTATCTCATTTTATCAGGGCTGACTTAGATAAATTTATTCTTGCTAATTTCGTGTTAATAGAGGCTATTGCAGTTAACCATATATTTAACCTGTTTTTGCCATTACATTATCCTTATGAGTCCTGAATGTTTTGTTGTTAATTTAAGCATTAAACTTTAACTTGTAATTTTACCTAACTCTTTTGTTTTGAACCTGGAACTTTACGGGACAGTAGTGACTCTTCGTATTCTCACTTAAAGTGTACATTATCTTTCTCTGTTTCGTAACATAAATTTGGCGACCTCATATCAGGATATTCAGGATATTATCATAAGGATATTGTTTGATATTTTGTGACTGTGATATATTCATGATGGCTACTATTTCTACACTTGATGAAGCCAGGGATTTTTTGTCAAATGTGCAAACAGTGTGTGATATAGAAAACAGAACAAAGAATGAACTTAAGATTGTTGCTCAACAATTGGGATTTGTTGTTCGCTCTCATCAGTCTAAAGATCAGATTGTTGGCATGATTAATAAAAGCTTGTTTAATGTAACTCCTCCAAATGAGCAAACGCAGATTGAATTAGCTAAGTTACAGCTAGCCCTGCAGGAGGCTCGTGTGAAGGAAGCTGAATTTCAGGCCCGTTCTAAAGAGGCTGAAGCACAAGTTGAAATTGCTAGGATTCAGGCAGACCATGAGTATCGCATGAAACAAGGTGGAACTGGATCATCTAGCTCTGATGATTTTGATGTGGCTAAAAATGTTAAACTTGTCCCTCCTTTTAATGAATCTGATTTAACAAAGTATTTTCAGTTGTTTGAGAGGGTAGCTACAGGTTTTAGTTGGCCCAAGGAGTATTGGCCAGTACTCCTTCAAACTGTTCTCACCGGTAAAGCTCAAGTAACTTATGCATCTTTGCCTCAGAATCAGTCTGATAATTATGATGTAGTTAAGAGCTTGATTCTTAAGGCCTATGAGCTTGTTCCTGAAGCTTATAGAGTAAAATTTAGGACAACTTACAAGCAAGATAAGCAATCCCATGTTGAGTATGCAAAAATCAAAGAAGATTTGTTAGAGCAGTGGTTAAATTCTAAGAATGTGGATTCTGATTTTGACAAATTTAAGCAGATGATTTTGCTGGAGGACTTCAAAAGGTGTATTAGTAAAGATGTAAGCCTATATCTTGATGAGAAAAGAATAGATAATTTGTCTGATGCTGCAGTTTTAGCTGATGAGTATGTTCTCACTCACAAGAGATATTCTAGAGAAAAAGGGAAAGCTGAGAGTAAGTACGTTGCCTCTACTCAGAGTACAGGTAACAGGAAAGAGAATAAGGATGATGTTTCTCAGGAAGTAAATACCAGCTTCACCTCTAGATTTCAGAAAAGTAAATGTACTTATTGTAGTAAGCTTGGTCATACTACGGAGAGATGTTTCAGGAGACAGCGTGATGTGAACAAAAAGGAGTCTTTAAATATTCAGTCAATTGGTCTAGTGTCCACTCTTGAGAGTTCCCAGAATTCTTTAACTGAGTTAACTGAACCTGCTTTGAGGGGTAACTTAAATTCTCATGATGGAGCTCCTCTTTTGAGCAGTAACGTGGGTGACACTCTCAAGAGTTCATGTGCTAATTTCCTGTCTGATGGTTTTGTCAGTCCTCTGGACAGTAATGACAGGAAATCAGTTAAAATATATCGTGATACAGGTGCTTGCCAATCCCTTATGCTGACCAGTGTTCTAGGCTCTAATGTTAATTCCTCTGATGAAACTGTAATCTTACAAGGTGTAGGGAATAATTACTTCTCTGTTCCTCTGTGCAGAGTGAATTTAGAGTCTGGTTTTGTTAATGGTTCTGTTATGGTTGGGTTGGTTGAGACACTCCCAATGTCAGGTGTAACTTTCTTACTTGGAAATGATATTGGTGGAAGTCAAGTGTGTCCAGCTCCTCAGTTGTCTAGTGAGCCAGTGGCTGCGTCCCGGGATTGTGATGTCCCTGATGTGTTCCCTGCATGTGCTGTCACTAGGGCTAAGTCTAAAGTTACTGGTGATTTAGAGGATAATGATGATGATGATGTTATCCTAGCTGACACTTTTCTTGCTAATTTGGACCACTCACCAGATGAGGCAGTACCCCGTAGTGTTGATAATTTGTCTCGTCGAGAGTTGGTTGAGTTGCAGGTTGCTGACCCTGAGTTGAAAGGTCTAGGTAACTCTGCTTACAGTGAAGAAGAGTCAGCCGGTGCTTCTACTTGTTATTATGTAAAGTCAGGAGTACTTATGAGGAAGTGGAGACCCCCAACAGCATCAGCCGACTGTGAATGGGAGGTTGTACATCAAGTTGTCATCCCTCGTGTTTGTAGGCAGGATATCATTCGAGTGGCTCATGATTCCAGTTTGGCAGGACACCTTGGAGTGAGGAAGACTGTGGCACGCATTTTGAAACACTTCTACTGGCCAGGTATCTTCAGGGATGTTTCCTGGTATTGTAAGTCTTGTCACACCTGTCAAGTTGTGGGGAAGTGTAATCAGACCGAAAAGGTTGCACCTCTAGTTCCCATTCCTCCTTTTGAGGCGCCTTTCACCCGTGTGTTGGTGGATATTGTGGGCCCTCTTCCTAAGACTTCTTCAGGATTTTCTTATGTGTTGACCATGATTGATATGGCTACTCGTTATCCTGAAGCCATTCCACTTAGAAATATCTCAGCAAAGAACGTGGTTAAGGAAATGCTGGGGTTCTTCACAAAGTTTGGTCTGCCTAAGGAGGTACAGTCAGACCGGGGAAGTAATTTCATGTCAAACGTTTTCAAGCAGTCTCTGAAAGAGTTGGGCATCACCCAGATCACGTCTTCAGCTTACGATCCCCAGACCCAAGGAGCGTTGGAGAGATATCATCAAACACTCAAATCGATGCTCAAGAAATACTGATTGGAACACCAGAAAGACTGGGACAAAGGTCTTCCATTTGTTGTATTTGCCGCAAGAGAATCTCCAAATGAATCACTGGGCTTCTCACCTTTTGAACTACTGTTTGGCCATGAAGTAAGAGGACCCCTTAAGTTACTCAAGGAATGCTGGCTGTCGGAGGAAGATGACGTCAACCTGTTGGAGTATGTGATGAATTTCAAAGAACGGCTGTCCACTGCTTTACAGCTGGTGAGAGAGAATTTAGGAGCTGCTCAGGAGAAGATGAAGACTTGGTATGATAAGAAGTCCAGGTTACGCCACTTTCAGCCAGGAGATCAGGTTTTGATTCTGCTACCAGTTCATGGGCAACCTCTTCAAGCCAAGTTTAGTGGCCCTTATTTCGTGGAGAAGAAACTCAGTGATGTCAGCTATGTCATCGCCACACCAGATCGTAGAAAGAGCAAGCAGCTGTGTCACATCAACATGCTGAAGTTATATCACAGGCGGGACGAAAATAATCCAGTCTGCACTGTAGCTGTTCCACCCGAGTCTGCAAGTGAAGCTCTCCCATGCAGTATGAGCCTGAGTGATAGTTTGGGGAAGAATCCTGATATCATGAATGATCTCCAGACTAAGTTTTCTCATCTACCACCCAAGGAAAGGCAGGAGTTTTCGGCATTACTGCAGGAGTACCCGCAAGTGTTCCGTGCTACTCCAGGAAGAACCACTGTGTTGATGCATGATGTCGATGTTGGAGACGCAAAGCCAATTAAATTGCCTCCTTACCGTGTGAACCCAGTGAAAGTTCCTCTCATCCAGAAGGAGCTTGGCTACCTGTTGGACCACAAGATGATTGAGCCCTGTCAGAGCGAGTGGAGTTCTCCTGTCACTCTAGTCCCTAAGCCAGGTGGGTCACAGAGGTTTTGCATCGACTACAGACGTGTTAATCAGATAACCAAAACAGACACTTACCCTCTCCCTCGTGTGGAAGATTGCATAGACAAGATCGAAAAGGCTAGGTACATAAGTAAGTTTGATTTGTTAAAGGGATACTGGCAAGTACCTATGACTGAACGTGCTAGGGAGATCTCATGTTTTGTAACACTAGGAAAGGCTTTTGCATGTTCAGTAATGCCGTATGTTATGAAGAATGCACCAGCCACATTTCAGAAGCTCATGAATGTTGTAACAGAGGGTTTGGCAGGGTGTGTTGTTTATATTGATGATGTATTAATCTTCAGTGACAACTGGAAAGATCACCTATGCCATGTCAGTAAATTTCTTGACCGTTTAGTTCATGCTAATCTTGTAGCTAATTTATCAAAGTGTGAGTTTGGTCAAGCTAAAGTTCAGTACCTTGGGTATGTAATTGGTGATGGACATGTTGCACCACCAGGAGCTAAGGTTCAGGTTATAAGTGATCTTCCCAGTCCTAAAAGTAGGAAAGAGCTACAAAGATTTTTGGGAATGGTAGGTTATTACAGGAGATTTGTTCTTAACTTTTCTATTCTTGTATCACCACTTACAGACCTACTGAAAAAGGGAGTTAAATTTGTCTGGACCGATAACTGTGAATCCTCTTTCAACAAACTTAAAGCTATTCTATTAAGCCAGCCAGTGCTCACTACTCCAAATTTTGCTAAGCCTTTTAAGATGGCTGTTGATGCAAGTGATACAGGAGCTGGGGCTGTTTTGCTGCAAGAGGATGATCAGGGTATTGAACATCCTGTATCTTATTACAGTAAGAAGTTCACTCCACCTCAAAAGAACTACTCAACTATTGAGAAAGAGCTTTTGGCCTTGATTTTGGGTTTACAGCATTTTTCATTTTATTTGTGTTCTGGTTTTGACCCCATAGTCATTTATACCGATCATAACCCACTGAAATTCCTTAGTAAGTTTAAAGATAAAAATCAGAGATTGACAAGATGGAGTCTACTTCTTCAGGAGTATTCATTAGACATACAACATGTCAAGGGGAAAGAAAATGTTATTGCAGATTGCTCATCTAGACTTTAGACAGATTGTTTTAGAGTAATAAGAAATTTCCTTTGTAAATTTCTTTTTCTTTGTGGGGAGGTGTTACATAGCCTATGATTTCATCATCCTTTGTGTAATTTTAACGCACAGTTGCTGCATGTTTGATCACGAGCGTGTTCTGCCTCAGTCCCCCCCTTCTACCGTTATAGTAGAGTAAGTCGTCCTTTCTGTTATTCAGTGCGGGATTGTCGATCGTTTGTCCCCATCGCTTCATTTGCGCGTCCTTATTACAAGTTGTATCAAGCTCTCCTGGCTCCTATATAATAAGCTCAGTCTCTGCATCATGGCCACTTAGATCTGCTCCTCATTTTGTTCACATCTCTGTCCTCCCCTGTACAATTATTATTATTGTGAGTGCTCAAGAAATCTCCAAACATCTAGCAGCTGTGTGTAATTTGAGTATAACTGTTGTTGCATTTTTTCTTGTACTGTATAGCATAAGTTTAATTTGTAGGCCTAGTGAAGTTTGTAATTCATGTAGGGTTCTTTGTCAGTCATTTTTGATAATAGTTTGTATCTGTAATAATTTATCTGGCATTCACTGAGTATTATCTGGTATCTCATTTTATCAGGGCTGACTTAGATAAATTTATTCTTGCTAATTTCGTGTTAATAGAGGCTATTGCAGTTAACCATATATTTAACCTGTTTTTGCCATTACATTATCCTTATGAGTCCTGAATGTTTTGTTGTTAATTTAAGCATTAAACTTTAACTTGTAATTTTACCTAACTCTTTTGTTTTGAACCTGGAACTTTACGGGACAGTAGTGACTCTTCGTATTCTCACTTAAAGTGTACATTATCTTTCTCTGTTTCGTAACAATATATATATATATATATATATATATATATATATATATATATATATATATATATATATATATATATATATATATATATATATACTCACAGATAATAATTGACACCAGGAAATGAACTAAACAGTACACACACACACACACACACACACACAAAGGTCTCCTCTGATAGCCACATTAACCCCTAAGAATTTAAAGGCAATTAAACAATTATTTACTCGTTAAGTACATGACACCAATGGTCACATACCATGGTAGTACTGCCATGAGTGCTGCCCTGTTCCTCTGTTCCATTTATGTCTATTTCGGCATGTCGCAGCTTCATGGTCAACTAGATTCACCCGACATGCACCCAAAACACACCACAGGCACGACCCAGATGCAAACCCTAATGCTCTGCCCAGCTACTTTGCGTCATACTTACAGTTATTCAGGCACGGCGCGTGTAGTAAGTGGTCACCTCAGATATACTCCAGACACGCTCCAAACATATCACCACTATCCCAAACCTTTCAATAACCTCCCCCCTCCACACACACAAAAAAAAAAGGTCCCATCCTTCAAAAAGACAGACTCTAAAATCAGTGAGTGACTGAGACACACTGCATCTTGTCGCCCTGAGTGTGTGCACCAAAGGCGAAGCTCTTTAACCCACCACTATTATGAAAAAGTGCAAGAATGAAAAATAAATACAAACTTCATCAATTTAACGCAGCAACAGCAACAAAGATAACAGTATTGGGACCAGGTGAAGTCATTAGCGGAGAATTATAGGGAATTATACCATTAGCAGAGGAGTTACGTCATTAGGGATCTGATATTACGGTTTCGCTTTCCAATATACGGTGCGGGTGTCCTTCGTTCAGGCCGAATTTTGTGGGCTCGTTTAAGGGCGAAAAAAAAGGACGCCGTTTGGCCAGAATTTTGCCTGTGCGTGCTTTTGTGTTTTTCTTACTTTTATTCGTTGCCATGGGATGTGAAAAATGTTTCCTAATTTACTCTCATTTAATATTTTTAGCCTTTACCCCATCTTGCTGAGGAAACAAAGGTCACGACAATGACGATGATGATATGATTTTTTGGTCTTCATTTTTTGCCTAAGATAATTCATTTGAGGTCAGTTTGGGATATATGTTACTACTTATTACACTTTCCGATCAGTTTACAGGCAACTGTTTTCTTGGGTAGGAAAGTATATTGTCTTCCAGTTATATTTTTCATCGTGGGTGATCAGTAGCTGGCTGAGGGTGGGTGATGGGTGAAAGGGTTATCTGTGGGTGGGTAAGGGGTGCGTGGATAAGGGGTGGAAGGGCGAGAGGTGGAAAGGTGAGGGATGTGTGGATGAGTGGTGGAAGGGTGGGAGGTGTGTGGGTGAGGGGTGGAAGGGTGAGGAGTGGAAGGGTGAGGGGTGTGTTATGAGGGGTGGAAGAGAGAAAGGTATGTGGGTGAAGAGTGCAAGGGTGAGGGGTGTATGGGTGATAGGTGGGTGAGCGTGGGTAGGAAAGTGTGGGTTGTGTGAGTGAATGATGGGTGGTTGAGGGATTTGTGAATGAGGGATGGGAGGGTGAGGGGTATGTGGGTGAGGGGTGGGTAGGTGAGGTAAGTGAGAGCCAGGAGAGGTGAGGGGTAAGCAGGTGAAGGTTGGATGGACGAGGGGTAGGTGGGTGAGGGATAGGAGGGTGGGTCAGTTAGGGTTAGGATGGTGGAGGGAGGGTGAGGAGTGGGTGAGTGAGGGTTGGATAAGTGAAGGGTAGGTGGGTGAGGGGTGGGTGGATGAGGGGAGGCTGTGTAGGAAAGGTCTATCCTCCATGATGTATTCCTCTGTCAGCACACCAGCCGTCTGACCAAGCAATATTTAGCCTTTTCCCTCCCTTCACTGACTCTTTCACTCTTTATATCTATATCTATCTATCTTTCTATCTATCTAGCTATATCTATATCTATATCTATCTATCTATATACATATACAGTATATCTATATCTATATCTATCTATCTATCTATCTACACATATACAGTATATCTATATTTATATCTATATCAATCTATCTATCGATCCATATAGATAGATAGATTTATAGATTTATAGAGATAGATAGATAGATAGATATACATATATATATTTATATTAGTTTATATATATATATATATATATATATATATATATATATATATATATATATATATAGACAGATAGATGTATATATATATATATATATATATATATATATATATCTATAGAGAGAGAGAGAGCGACAGATATATATATATATATATATATATATATATATATATATATATATATATATATATATATATTTTGGCCAGACACCTTAATCCCGTAAGAGGTGACCACAAAGAATTTACCTCGATGTCGCCCTGTCCCCCGCCATTTCACCATCCTGTTCCCAGTTCACACACCCCTCTCTCATATAGCTCTCCGCTCCATCCCTCCATCTCATCTTTGGCCTCCCCCTCCCTGTCTCACCCCTCCACCTCACTCACACACACTCTCCTCGTCAATCTCTCACTCTCCATCCTCTACATATGGCCAAACTACCTCAGTGTGTTTCTTCTAACTCTTCCTATCACATCCTCATCCATACCACAACTACACTCCCTCATTTGTCAGTGTATCTCTACATGTGACTCCACATGCTCCTTTCAAATAACTCATTTCCACTGCTCTCACTCTTGACTTCTGTCCCTCCAACAAGATCCAAGCTTCATTTCCATACATTAGAGTTGGGATCACAATCCTGTCATGTAGTAACTTTTCACTTTCATGCTCTCTTCCCTGTTCCTCATCATTGCTTTCAAGGACCCAGCAACCTTTCTTCCTTGTAATACCCTTTCAAGCACTTCACCCTCCAAACTTCCATCCTTACTCATCACGCTACCCAAGTACTAAAACGCACTCACACACACACACACATACATACATACATATACAGTATCTATCTATCTCTCTCTCTCTCTCTCTATCTATCTATCTATCTATCTATCTATCTATCTATATATATATATATATATATATATATATATATATATATATATATATATATATATATATATATATATACTGTATATCTTTCTAGTTAACTGCTTCTCTGTCTATCCATTCCTCTTTTTATGTATTTATCGATTTATTTATTTATTTATGTGGCCGACAAGCTATCAGTCTATAATCATCCCTGTTTCTTAGCTTTAGGTTGTGAGATTGACAGCAAGTGCGTTTTCTAGCCATTCAGAACTGCGTTTAGTCCCAATTACGGGTGGAAATTTAAGGTTCCTTCTGTGTTGTATGCAGACTCTTATCCACAAACATTTTTATTCCAAAATACTTCTTTCCATATGCGCTGCAACCCCATCCTTAAAAACATTTCACATCTACTGTATACTCGAGCGTGGAGCATTGGGTGGGGGCGAGCTGCTTCCCAAGCGTTGGAAATCGACCATATGTTGGGTATTATATATCCTCCAGTCCTGCAAAACACGGCCTGTACTTATATAGGAGATGTGCCAGCAGGCCAGCCGATTTCATAATTCATTTTCTGCTTCTGTCTCCATCTATCAGTATCTATTTTTGACCATCTATATTTTCTCTCTCTCTCTCTCTCTCTCTCTCTCTCGTGACTGGGAATAGCATACTGCATCAATATTATTTACTTTTTTATACCTTAGGAACCGATCAAAGTTCATTTCATAAAGGGAGAATGGAGATCTGTCTCTTCGTCGCTCGGCACTCGCATAAAAACACCTCAACCATTTATATTTTTCCTTCTGTATTTTTTCCTTCTTCCAGATCTAGCTCACTTCCTCAATAACATCAGGATGAATATGAAAACGATATTAGTTACGATATTTATGACGATGATATTGCGGGTTGGAATGATTGGTAAAATGGATGCATCGTACAGCCTATTTTCGCTTGGCACTCTCATGCTTTTTTCTTTTCCTCTCATTTCCTGTGTCTGGATCTGACCAACCACATTAATACATCATCATCATCATCGTCATCATCATCGTCATCATCATCATCATCATCATCATCATCACTTCATTTTTATACGATTGAAAAAAATATATATATTACGATGATAAAGGTGACGATGACGATGACGACGACGACGACGATGATGTAACAAACTTGGACATGATATTATGATCTTAAAGGTAGGCTACTCGACACATCTTTTTTTTTTTTCTCCTAACGAATATCAATGCGTCTTTTATGCCGAGGGAGCCAAAGGGAAAATAAAAGACTTAGTGGCCTGTAAAATCCATCAGTCTCAAAGAAAATCAAAAGAAGCAGAAAAGAAAAATCCATTCATTTCGAGATCCCTGGACACCCTGGCTTTGAAAGGTGTGTGTGTGTGTGTGTGTGTGTGTGTGTGTGTGTGTGTGTGTGTGTGTGTGTGTGTGTGTGTGTGTGTGTGTGTGTGTGTGTGTGTGTGTGTGTGTGTGTGTGTGTGTGTGTGTGTGTGTGTGTGTGTGTGTGTGTACGCGAGGTAAGGCAGCGAAATGTGAGATTAGTGTGGAGGTTTGCGATCGGCTGGTGAGGCAGTGCTGAATATTAGTGTGCGTGGACAGTGCAGGGAACTGTAGCGTGAACTGAGTGTGTGAGGTGTGATAAATGTATCCTCAGTCAGTCCTGTGGTAATATGAAATGAAATGCGTAAAAATGCGTAAAAGGTATAAAATTGTGGCGTGTGATGTAAGGCGTGACTACGGTGTGGCAGTGAGAGACGAAGGATTGTTTGGTGTGGCAGTGATGGATGGCCATGCGAGGTGTGGCAGTGTGGTGTGGCAGTGCGTGCTGCGGAAGTGTCAGATATGGCAGTGTTTGGTGAAGTAATGTTGGGTGTATCACTGTGTGGTGTAGAAGCTTATGGAGTGGCGTTGTGAGGTGTGGCAATAGGAGGTGTGGCAGTGTGTGGTGATGCAGTCTGAGGAGTGGCAGTGTAGGGTGGAGCATCGTAAGGTGTTGCAATGTGAAATGTGGAATGAAAAGTATTTTGTTGTGGTGGTGTGACATGATACTGCGAGGTGTGGCAGTATGGGGAGTGGCGATGTGAGGTGTTGCAGTATGACATTTGGCAGTGTGGAATGTATTTGGTTTGGCAGAGGTATGACAGTGTGAGGTGTTGCCGTGTGAAATGGGTCAGTGTGAAATCTGTTAGGTGTCTGTGTGAGATGTGGTGGTGTTTTCTACAGTACTGGGATTTTTTTAACCCTCTCATGGCCAGGACAACTCTGGTATCTTATTCCAACTAATTCGAGACAATTTTATTCAGGTAAGAGTAAGCTCCAAAATCCCGAGACTTTCACTACTGGTACCATTAACCCTTTCATAGTCGGGACAGTTTTAGTATTCTGTTTCAACCAATGGCAGATTACATGTTTCGACTGAGCTAATATTGGAGCTTGAATGTTATACGTCCTATTTTCAGTACAGCTTGTACACGTTAGAATTCAACAGAATTATAAGAGGACGTAGCTTCGTAGTTTAGACGGCACCACGGAACCTCTGCCTCACTGATTTATTATACATACGGTATTATATCTCAGTACCCTTATTGTACGTTACAATGTCTTCATACCGACACAGCCTGACAACTTAAAATACTAGAGAATATTCCATTATTGAAGGTTTAATGCCGACACAAGTATTGTAATAAATATTTTTCGCTTGTATCAAATGCTTACCAATAGAATTAAACATTGGAGTCACAAGACGTTTTCGAGAAGTGCTTACACGTACTGACACAACATTTATTTCATGTGAAATATGTCTTAGACAATGTTAATGACGTCACTTAGGCTTAAAGACGATTTATTAACGTATCATAATCATTCACAAACTGCTAAGGAAGAGGTGCTGGTGAGCCTCTTAAACCTCTTCAGTCCGATTATGTATTTTTTTCATTGCAACCTCCAGACGAATTCATTCAACTTAAAGAGCTTTACTACTGCAGGTGTTAATAATGATATTTATAATTCATCCAGTTCGAAAAGTCTGTCTAAATCTTATAAAGCTGTCAAGAGATGGCAAGAGAAAAAAATAGGTTCCGGTTCCGAAGTCCCTGATATTAATCTACCCATCTTGCATCAGATTCTGATTAAATCCAGAAAGATTTATTCAGGATGTTGTAAATTATCTCCACTCTCAGCATCGGAAGTTAATTACAATCACAGAACTACTATGTACATGATTCTGCTCGCGTTCTTAAATACTGACTATCAACTAACGTTCTACCAAGAACAAAATTAGTTCTGGAAATTCTGACATTCTCCTGGCTGCGTTTGGTTCTGGCCCGAATATTATACTTCAGTGCATACACAGGCCAGTAACGAGATAGTCCACGAATAATTCTACTTCTCCTTACTGCTACGATTTCCCTTAGCTGAGTTACATTGTCTGGTCTAAACGTTTCCCTCTTTCAGTCCCCTGGCGTATATCAGTTTACTTTCTGCTGCTGCCAGACGATTTTATTCAGGTTAGGAAAATACTCCAGGTGTGAAGGGGGTTAAGGAAAACTATAATACCTAAATACTCCAGTTCGAAAAGCCTCTCCATAGTTGAATAAATTCGTCTGGTATAAGCAAAAATAAAATATGAATCAGGTATCAGTGTGAAGGAGTTAATATTACACCTTCGGGAGTGCACAGCAATGAAAACCTGCAGATGTTTCTCTTACTTCTACCAAATCGTCTGTTTCGGTCGTACAAAATTTAGGGCAGCATTCTAAACCATTTCGGAGATTTCGTTGCATCTCTTTCTTTGCGATTCATTCTAAACAATAGACTCAAGCATCTTCTTGTGTTTTATTGATGTCAGTATTAAACCGATATAATTAACACACAAGAGAATGTTAACGTGTAATATGGAACATATATCGCTAAGGACGAGGCACTGCGAAGCCTCCTATACCACCTAGAATACTGCCAAAAAAATCTCCAAGGATTTCCCTCATCTGTACCAAATCGAAAAATTATACCTCAGTTCGTTGTCAGCAGCTTTACAATTCACTGAGATATTTTTTAATCTTTACTGTGAAATATAACTTTGCATTTTATCAGGCTGACGTCAGATTTTATTTACCCAAGACTAACCTACACCAGCAGAACGGTTAACTCCCTGGCGCCTACGACTCATTCCCAGCTGAATAAAATCGTGGGCAGTAGCCGGAATAGAATGGCAGAGTTGTTCTGACCATGAGGGGGTTGAAGACTATCTTGCGTTACGCTCTGACCGAGAATGCTAGGCTTCGTAATCAACTGTAGCATATGACACGTGATATTGTTTAGGTCACACAGTCTCCCAGCAGCTAGAAGGTTAACTCAAGCTGCCACAGTTCCCCTCACCCTAACAGACGTCTATAGTGTCAGTATAAATAAAAACACAACACTGTCAATTAGCAACCTATTCCCTGCTATGGAATCACTTTGACATTTTATTCCTGCTAACACTGATACTACTATTTTTGCTTAAACATAATTTCCAATCAGTCAAGGGAAATAAACCACCCTTGTTCAACCCTTTCACTGCTGACGAATTCATTTAGACATTCTATCTCGCTAACTCGAAACGATTTAGTTCACCTGCCTCTGACACATTTAGGTAACGCATTCCGACATACAGCAGAGGATTCAGTTCAGGCAGATGAACAAGTTCTCTCACTCCGCCAAACACTCATTACGATAATACATTCTCACCAGTGCCGCACAATTTACGTCAGCTAATATAAATTCACGCAGAGAGAGAGAGAGAGAGAGAGAGACAATTTCAATCTCGACCTACGCTGCAACGGACTCGTTTAACATAATATTCTGGGTGACACTGGACGATCTAATTCACCCGAGAGAAATCCAGGCAGTCAATGAAAAATTCTCTTTGTTAAGCCTTACTCAGCAACGGACTCGTCTGGTAATACAAAAAGTCTGAAAGCCTTTAAAAATGAAAGAAAAGCATTCGGGGGCCGAATATTAATCGCCCGCCAGAATATGCTGTTGGCCAAGTTATAAGCTACATAAAGTACAAACCAAATGTGAAGAAAATTTGCAAAAATCTACGGAATTCAGTCGTCGCGTTTCACAAAGGCAATCCATATAAAAACTAGGTGACCTTTGGCAGTCATTTTGGTGACCTTGACCTTGGCCTCGAGGGCCCATTTTCGAACTCTCCAAGATTTTGCCTATATCTTAATACCCTTGAAGATTTAATGTTGATAGCTCAAGCCGTTCATGAGATATAATGGTAACACACACACACACACACACACACACACACACACACACACACACACACACACACACACACACACACACACACACACACACACACACACACACACACGCACACGCACACACGGACGCGGGCAAAAACACTATCTCTCTGCGTTGGTAAAGGTGGGCGATAATAATGTCCATTCTACAGAAAACTGAAAGCCAGAATCAAGACCCACTCACTTCGAAATGCCTGCACACACTGCTTTAAGATGTTTCACTTTGACTAACACCAGACGCTTTCAGTTTCTTCAGAGAAATCCTCGCAGTCAAAGGGCAAGTTTTCCGATATTTACATTTACCCCTTCTGTATTTCATATGGGTATTACTAGGCTCTTTCTACTGAGTCACAGGAAGCTGAGAGTGTTAATATTTTCACCATCAACAATCTTATGGCCGGGAAAACTCTTGTACTCTATTCCAGCTGACATCAGATGAATACATGCGAGTGAACAAAGCGAGCGATATTTCATTCATTCATTCATTGTCAGACGCCATTTGACTTTGAGTTATTTGTTTTACGGGGAGGGCACTAACCCTCCACCAATCCACTTGTTGACACGTAGGGAGCACGTATGGTTACCACCCAGCGTTGTAAATGGTTTCTTGGCTTACATGAAACCATTTGGCTTGTCACTCAATGTGAAGCCACCTGTAAGGAAAAGAAAAGCAATACGAAGTGACAGGAAAGTTAGGAGAAATAGGAAGAGAGGAGGGCAGGCACAGAAAAAAGAATGATAAAGGCTAAGGAAGAAGTAGGCAGCACAACATCAAGTGAGTGGATGATGATCGCCACCACCTACCACCAAGCTTACTCTCATTTAAGCCTGTAAATGAGCGGCCCGACCCTGCCCAGCCCTACTAGGCCTGACCTGACCATCACGCTAGGCAGAAACTAAAAACTTTTCTCCCATGTGAAGTACTGTAGAGTTCAAATTCATTCAGCATGTGATACATTCATTCATTAAATTTTGTTATTAACTAAATAATCACCCATAAAGGGGTACAAACTCCCTGAAATCTCGATTTTCCAAGGGAATGTTCGGCTCTAATCGGTGAACGTCTTCATTACGAAATCAAGCTAAAAACGATATTCCGTCGTAACACTGTTTTTTTAGCACCAACTCTAACAATTAAATATCGATGATTCCGCCAGTAATTTTATATCCCAGGGAATTTGTGATAACATGGCGCTCACTCACTCGTCACAGGCTCCGCAAGCGCACTTTACTGGTTTTTCTCAGCTGACCGTGAGCCATACGAACCTGAATGTTAAATGGATCATCCACGCTATAATTTTAGCCAGATGAAGAACGGCACAGTAACTTTCTCTTCCCGAGTGTTAATGCAGTAAAAGAGTGAGATGTGTAAAGTTGCCTCACTGGCGTTGGCCGCCTGTCAAAATTTTCGAAGTTTCCTTTTAAAACTCACTGCTCGCTTTCAGTCTTCGTTCTGCGTTCATTAACGTCGTTACTGCCGTGAAGTCTTTATATTTTTTTTTCCTCAGATACTCTTAGTCAGGCCCTTATAAACGTGCAAAAAATGTTCATATCACATGAAAAATAAATAAATGATATTGTCCGCCGAGGATATTATGGACATATCTTAGCCTTGGATACTGCACGTTATACAAAATTATTCTGATTAATTTGCCTCATTAGAATTAATAATACAAGCACTATCAAACAGCATATTTATTAATCACATGGATATTAGATAGTTTCTGGTTTCCTTCCCTCAAAATAATACAGGCAAAAAGTTATACGAGTTTGCCAGTTGTCAACTTAGTCAATCTTTTTAGGAAAAGTTAAATATGTGAACGAAATCAATCCATCAAGGGGGTCCTGTAATATTCTAGTTACCTAAACACCTACATAAAGGTTCACGTTCATCCAGTAAAATACAAGCATTACAGCACTGCTACACTGCTCGAAACTTGGGTATGGCTTGCAAACGAGGAACTGGAGGTGACCGTAGGAGGATGTTTGATGTCTGACTTTCTTCTGTTGGCCACTTCACTCCCATGATATATTTCTAGACACGGGAATCTCTAGGGGCGTCCCTGTCTTTCACTCACATCTTCACGATGTTCATATGCAAGGTACTCACTCTAATGAAGCCCCCTATAGTGCTTCCCTTTAGCTTCCGCAGGATTTTACATGCAAGCTTCTTCGCTCTATTGAGGCCCCATATGAATGTTTTAGCGAAACCACATATGAAGAAGCACTTTTCTTTCACGCATATTTGTACTCATCAATAAGAGCAATAACAGAAGCTCAACAATATTTCATGCCTCCTGTATTCTTCAAATAATACAAACACAAAAACAACGTCGACATTAGGGAGCACAGCGCTATATCATGCTTCCTGTATTCATCAATATAAAAAAAGGAAAAGGAAAAAAAAAATTGTCTCATGCATACTGTATTCGCCAACAAACACAGCAGCAACAACAACAACAATATCAAGTAAACAATAACAAGCATATCATCAATTTACGTATACAGACTCCACCGACAAACGTAACAACAGCAAAATCAAGAACACCAACAACAAGCTGATCATCACTAAAACACTGCTGTATCCGCAAACACAACAACGGCAACAGCAAGAACAACAATTACAGTGTCTTTTCAAATATGCTGATTCTGTCGACAAAAAATCATCATCATCATCACCAAGAAGAATCAGTACAGGTCAACACCATCACGTTTGCAGACACAGTACATGGTGAGGACACAGAACACACACACACACACACACACACACACACACACACATTGGGGTGCAAATTGGAGACATGCATTACTTTGAAAGATGACATGGAATTTCGTACCCCTGTAAACGTGGGCCGCCTCTCTCTCTCTCTCTCTCTCTCTCTCTCTCTCTCTCTCTCTCTCTCTCTCTCTCTCTCTCTCTCTCTCTCAGCATACTCTTTTTGTCGTCTCCTCTGCATTTTCTTCCATTGAGCTGTGTGTGTGTGTGTGTGTGTGTGTGTGTGTGTGTGTGTGTGTGTGTGTGTGTGTGTGTGTGTGTGTGTGTGAGAGAGAGAGAGAGAGAGAGAGAAAGAGAGAGAATGTGCATGTATGTGTGTACACTTATGTGTATGTTTGTGTATATTTATGCATGTGTGCGTGGGTGTGGGCATGTATATGTGTATATGAATGTGTGTAAATGCAAGTGTCTACGCATGTACGAGTATGTGTATGTGTCCATGTAAATGTGGACGTATGTTCACTGCATTTATGTGTACACTGTATACGTATGTGCATGTATGAATGAGTGTGCATGTGTGTCATGTATATGTGTGTGTGTGTGTGTGTGTGTGTGTGTGTGTGTGTGTGTGTGTGTGTGTGTGTGTGTGTGTGTGTGTGTGTGTGTGTGTATACCATGCTCTATCCTTCCTTTCCTTGAAGGTTCGCTTTTATGTTCCTTCCCTGTCCATTACCTCTCTCTCTCTCTCTCTCTCTCTCTCTCTCTCTCTCTCTCTCCAGCATTATGCATCTCTCTTTTCACAGTCATTTCCTCCATTTCAGGTCATCGTTAGCTAAAGATTTTTCCAATTCTGCTTATATATATATATATATATTTTTTTGTCTTTTTCAGTTCCTCATTTTCTTCGCCTACCAAAAACTTACAATGGTTGCTTGCCGAATTCGACTTTATTTAACTTCAGATGGAACCATTGACTCCATACTAGCGGTTGAGAGAGAGAGAGAGAGAGAGAGAGAGAGAGAGAGAGAGAGAGAGAGAGAGAGAGAGAGAGAGAGAGAGAATTCATCATCATAGTAAAGAGACTAAAATTAATGTAAGAAAAAAATAATATATTAAAATTACAGGGTATGATGACATTTAGACAGCTACTCTCCCTCTCAGCTGAACAACATCGTCTAACACCTAAGCTATATATTTTGTCGCCAATAACAAATAATATTTACTGGAGATGGTTCTTATCTCTTTCACTGCTAGGATTTCTCTCATCTGAAGAAAATCGGTCGGCTATACAATAATCGCAGTGGGACCAGTAGCAGTGTTAAGGTTACTCGAGATGGCTTTAACTGCTAGAGGTTAAAAGCTTGAAAAACCACTCTGGTGCTGAGTTAAAAAATCAGTGTGCACCAAAAGACCATCAGCAGTGGGAGGATTAAGGGATTACCTTGTAGTTCACTCCTTCACTTTGATTGTCCCCCTCTCTCTCTCTCTCTCTCTCTCTCTCTCTCTCTCTCTCTCTCTCTCTTTATCACACACACACACACACACACACACACACACACACAATTATATATAGATAGATAGATAGATAGATAGATAGATAGATAGATAGATAGGTAGATAGATAGATAGATAGATAGATAGACAGATAGATAGATAGATAGATATCCAAGCAATTTTACTTTCAAGGTTGAGGGGTTATAAATAGCCTTGATTTACCGCTTTAGTAAGACAGATAAGAACCGTCAGGCTTTATAAGCTGATGACTGCATGTCGTAGTGTGAGGGAATGTCTGTTGGGTGGTTTCCTTGTTAATTACACTCACTGTATTTATCTGAAAATTTTCTTAGTGACGAAGCATCAGGAGAAAAAGTTGATTCTTGAGTCTTATTTGCTCTGTATCTTTAAATCTATTTGCCCAGAATGAATGATATAGATAAGAGATGTTTTCTCTAGTTAATATACCCAGACACCTTTGCCTAACTATCGCGTAAATAAAACCTTGTGGCATTCGCTGGAATAGAATACCAGAGTTGTCCTGGCTATGAGAGTCAGTGGAGCCAGTAACACATTTAGACTTCACTTGAATATAATCAATAACCTGGCTTTAATTTAGGTGAATTACTAGAATACAAGAGTAGACACGGCCATGAGAAAGTTAATGAATAAACCAGACGTCCTCAACAGTTTACAATGCATGGCTTGCAAACATAAACGAAATAATTAAAAAGTGCGGGACTGTGATAAAGAAGAAACGAGAATATAATGAATGCAAATCAAGAAACATTACTTAAGTTAATCCAGTCGACCTGCGGATGCGTTAAATTTCATTCTTGTTAAGTTCCGATAATGTATTCAGCTTAGGATAGAGCTCTCGTACTACAGGCGTTAATGGCGACTGTAACTAAACTATCAGCTTCGGAATGTCTCTCTTAAGGTGTATGAAATCAGAGGAGAGCAAGGATATAACAATCACTTCATCGTACTGATGGGATTAAAGAATAAACGAGACGAAATAAATTAATTAACGCTGCACTGCTACAAAAAGGCGATGAAACTAGAGAGAGAGAGAGAGAGAGAGAGAGAGAGAGAGAGAAAAATACATGCAATAAAACGAAGTGGCTCCGGACGAGAAAACAGAACACGTTGACAGCAATAAGACATTTTTCTTTTGCTCTTCATATATCCTGTCCATGCCAGTCGGATACATTAAGTTGTTTTACCCCGCCTGCAAACTTACCTTTCAAAAACACATTAGGAGAAATGACTAAGACAGGCAACAGAGAAAACCAGATGAGAGGAAGAGAGAGTATGTTGAAAGAAGAGATAAGAGAGATTATTTCTGCAGGTAATGTCGATAACAGATGTTTACAATAACTCAGCCTGCACTGCTTTAACCTACGAGTATACCCAATGGATTTCATAATAAAGCATAGATAAGGATGAAGATTGAAGTGGGCACAAAAGGAACTTGGAAACGAGATGAAAAAAGAGTATGTTGACAGCAAAAGATGTATATACGACAAGAAGGAACACTTAAATTCCAGCACCCGTACCCAACAACTGATGTGACTTTAACCTTAGTCGGCTGCTCTCAGAATCAAATCCCTTCATCCTTGTTTTACCCTGAACCTTCTCATAAAGTCTGGTCGAAATCAGATCGACACTGTTTAAGCTGACCGTCTCATGCGGCCTTGACCTTTGATCTTTCCCTGTGACTCTGGCTTTTAACTAATCGTTTTCAAAATCTAAATTCTTTATTTTCGCCTGACCTTGAACTCCTCCACAAAGATTTATCTAAATCAGATAAAAATCGTTAAGCTGACCTTGAACTTATAGTGTCCTCAAAAACTGAACGTCAGTCCCTTAGTTAAACCTCAACCCTTTCACCAAGTTTGGTCTAAACCAAATAAAGCGCCTTAGTTATTTTATTCACTCACAGACCCTCTGCTTGAACTCTGACCTCGTCCTGTGGCTTTGACCTCTGAACGACTTCTCAAACTTGAATCACCACGCTCTTGACTTAACCTAAAATATTTTACTAACTTTGGTATAAATCAGACAAAAGTTGCATAAGTTGATATTGCTAGGTCAGGTTTTAAACCTAACCTTATGACCCTGATCCGCCAGGTAATATAGCAACTCACCCACTAGCGCACATGAAATTAACCTCCTTCTAAATATTTAAAATACACATATTAAATAATCATTCTGCATCTCTTAATTTACGAAAAAAAAATCATATTAGAACAAACAATTAATTGTGATGTACGTCATAGAAAAGTTCAGGTAAGACAAAAGAAAATTATATTTAGATACACACACACACACACACACACACACACGCACGCACGAACGGGCGCGCGGGCGCAAACATATAGATAGGTAGATACAATGTCAGATAGATAGATAGTTGATCTCCTGCGACAAGTGGAAGTGTTGAGTGAGAGAGAGACATAGACCTGAGCTTGAAATATTTATTTTGTGTAAAACTTCAGGCTACACAGAAACCATTTTCAGGGAGTTTTTTCCTCTGAAAGTGGATTCTGTGTACCCCGAAATTTTAGAGGAAATAAAGCGACCAAGCATTAACATGTGTTTCTCTCTCCCACCCAACATTTCCTCATCTATATATGCTTTACTAGTTAAATGCATTATACCAGACGGAAACAGTATATAATCTTGCAATGCTTATAAATTTACCTTAAACATTTTCGTGATAAAAGAGCCAAAAGACTAAGAATCAAGAGGGAAACTCAGACGAGAAAATAGGAGGATATACTGAGACAAAGATTTATCATTATTTCAGTACTTAATATGTACATTAGACAGATATATTACGCAATCTTACTGCGTGTACAGAAATGGGGGGGCCTGAAAAAAGATGACGTCGCTACAGATAAGAAAAAAGAGGTTCAGGAAAATAAATGAAGGACTATAAGGACTATTTTCGTAGGCCAATGAATACATCCGACAGACACATTTTTAACACAACGCTGCGCACAAATTTATCTGGAGGAACTGATGAAATAAATTAACTGGTGGACGCAAACCAGAACTCCAGGCTAGAGGAAAAGAGAAAAAGATGCGAGGAAATTTAAGACTTGTTTTTTTATTTTTTTTTTTAAGAAGCAAACGCTAAAATTATTTATATTAACAAGGACAAGAAACTGTGACAGAGATAATAGTGGAATCCAGACGAGAGAAAAAGAAAAGATCGTAGAGGGAAAAATTTAGAACATCAGTATTTTCAAATGGAATATACCAAACACATTACTTAATCCTAATCCATTTACAAAGTTACCATCAAAAATTCATGATAAAAAATACGTTGTGACTGACGTAATAAACAAAATCGGAGGAGATGAACAAAGAAAATGCTGAGGAAAAAATTATATGATTTATTTACTTGGAAATATAAATAAAGACAGACGCCTTAAACAAGCATTTCTCACAAGGTCATATATAAACAACAAAAAATGAACAGAATGCTGTGTCAGGTGCAACAAAGAAATTCAACAAAGAAGGAAAGAGAATATGTTGTGACCAAAAACTAAATAAACTACAAAGCTCTCAGAGAGCGCATACCTCCGCTAGTACCATTGCCATTCAGAGGGATCCGGACCTGGATCCGCCCCAAACTTTAAGTTGTTCTTTCTTGGACCACGACCCATCTTTCCACAAAATTTCATTGAAATCCATTCAGAACTTTTGGAAATATTGTGCCAGATAATCCGGATCCGGCCCAAAATTTAATCATTTTTCCTTGGTCCATGGCCCATCCTTCCACAAAACTTCATCAAAATCTGTTCATTAGTTATTAAGTAATCCTGCAAATAGACAGACAGACAAATCAACCAACGCGGGGTAAAACATACCCTCCTTTTCGGAGGTAATAATTAAATAAATAAATAAATAAGTAAATAAATAAATAATTGGTCAGTGTCTATGGCAGACAGACACATTAATTAGCCCTTCACAGCTTTTAAAAATACCTTAAAATTTCTCGTTAATGGAAAACGGTTACACTGTACTGATTAATGCATCCATGTTCGCCTCTCACTGCTGAAAGCTTATATACATGAATTTATTATTTTGGAGAGAGAGAGAGAGAGAGAGAGAGAGAGAGAGAGAGAGAGAAATTATCAAAGACAGACAGGTAAACAGAGAGACAAAAGGGAAGAAAAATATAAGCATATGAAAGGGCCCTAAAAACGCTCTCTAAATATACAGAAAAAACGAAAAGAACCAGCAGACATTTCAAGCTCTCTGAACCTGAAAGCACACCTCTTTCACGCCGCTACACACACACACACACACACACACACACACACACACACACACACACGGTACCTCAATTTTCCACCTGGGGAGGGATACAAAAACATCTCACTCATTTCTCATTAGTTTTATATTTTTGCCAATTATTTATTTTTTTTAGACACCTGATGGCCCAGTGATAGAGTTTTCGGGTCGGTGGCGGTAGTGACTGGGGATTTTTCTCTTATGCAAAATATTGGCGGGGAAGTAATAGTTGGTGTGGCAACTATCATCCACTCACTTGACGTAGTGCTGCCTACTTTTTCCTTCCTTATTTTCATTCTATCTCTGTGTCCGTCCTCCCGTCTTCCGACTTTTCTCTTTTCTTCCTGTCCCTTTCTCTTACTCTTCTTTCCATTTCAAGTGGCTCTACAGTTTAATGGTTTCATGTAAATCAGGAAATCATTTACAACGTGGGGTGGTTAATATGTAACCAAATTACAGGGTGAAGTGGAGCCTGCTATGACGCCCTTCCTATCTGGGTGGAAAGACGCACCACCCAGGAACCAAATCTCCATGCCTTTCCCCGTGCCTTGCCTCGGTCACAAAGGTACCGGTTCACTGCGCGGGATGGGCCTGCAGAGGCGGCTGGGTCTGCTTGGCCAAACAGACTAGGGTTAAACAACAACAAATGTCAGGGAGGTAAGTTGGTCTCCTACCCATCACTCCTTCAGATCGAGGACGCCTTTTTGTAGCGAATCCTCATTGCCACTAGACGATTTTATTCTGACTGGAGGGGTACTCTGGCTGCAAAGGGGTTAGTCGAAAATCTTTCATAAGTAGACACAATCATTTGGGAGAAAGGAGGAAGAAATACAAAAAGACATCATCGCACTGAAAGGATTAAATAACTCGGAGCACGCAAGCCTAGATCTGGGCTCCTATGCACCCAGAGGTGCGTTCGTCATTTTAATGCCAATCTGTTATTTTATCTTATCTATCTAAAAATCCATCTATCATTAACCATGCATCAATCAAATTATCTATTACAAACTACTCATCCATCCACCTGAAATGCTGGTATCAGTGGGGGATACCTACTGATACCAATTTGTCTCCTAACGATGTAAATACACGAAGAGTTCGGGATATTTCGTGTTTCCTTCTTTCCATACGGATACCAGCCTCTTTGTTTATCTATCTGTCTATCTGTCAGAATGTCTAACTGCCAATATATCTACCTGTCTATCTGTCTGTTTGTTTGTCTGTTTGTCTGTCTGCCTGTCTCTAAGAGGATACAATCACAAGTATACACGGGTGAGTTGGATGGTGGAGAGCTGGCACAGTTGGACTGTGCCGGTGTATTATATATATATATATATATATATATATATATATATATATATATATATATATATATATATATATATATATATATATATATATATATATATTCATCCGATTCTGAACCTAGAATTGGAAACCCGTTCCCGAGGTCCAGCAATTCATCTACGACACGCCAAATTTATAAGCTATTCCCTACAGTGGCCAGGATACAGTAGAACCGGCGACCGCACACTTCCCGACCCATCGTTTTATCCATTCCACAACCACCTACCCCATAGAAGGACATGTTGCTTGATGTGAATATTCTTACGGGGGAAGCAGCAGTGTTTTGAACCAGTCCTTAGATAAAACAGTTGTTACGATGTACCATATATACTTCTTGCACCTTGAGGAAGATACATCTTGGCAAACCAAACAGTTCAGAACTGGTAGAGACACTCGGGGTGAATAGAAGTTGGCAGCATGTACTGTAAAGTCGCTGGTCACTTTTATTATGTTTCATTTTTCTTTAATTCACTGAACCTAGGGATATCTTCTTCATTTTTATCATCTCCTCACGATTATGTTCAGCTTAGACTCTTCGAAACAGGGGTTTGGTATAGCTTCATTAAATCCCCTCAAAAAACAAAGTCCTTCCTTAGCTGAATGAAATCGTCAATTGCAACAAGAATAAACAAGAAGGCCGTCACCCAGACTCAAGCCGTCAGTCCAATATAAACTTTGTCGAAAATCATTCTGCACTGAAACTTGCTGTTCAGTATGCATGTAATTTTCCTGGATAAAAACGGATAAGTGAAACAGAGGAGAGGTATAGACTAACTGGTGGACTCCCAGCAATAAGAGTGAGAGTTAGAAAAGTTCCCTGTTCTTTACTGTGAATGGAAACAAGTTACCATTGGAAACACATGGAACAGATACATATATGTATATACTCATATTCGGTCTGTCGTCTGTTGATACAATTACCACAGTGTTAGATTAAGGAACTGAAGCATTGTTAGCAGAAAGTTGTGTCTTGCAGACGTTGCCAACATTTGATCTCTTCTTAATCGTCTTCACTGGACTGGCAAACTAGACTACGAATGTGCTTTCAATCCGGGGAAATGGTGGAAGTCCGATGGTGACAAATCAGGAATCTAGGCAGGATGAGGCAGAATTTCCCAGTGCCAAGTGGTATGAAGAATACAATATATGGCCAGGCAATATTGTGCAACAGCAGCATTCCCCTTGACAAGCCAGGCCACTTCTGATGAAGAAAGTCCTTAAGATTCGTGAAGGTGATCGGATTAGCACATGATTATATCGACTGTTGTGCCGTGTGGAGTGAAATCCACCAAAAGCACTCCACGCATATTCCAAAACACGCCATCGTTTCTAACGGGCTTGTCGTTGTCTTCATTTTTTTTTTTTTTCAACAGGAGAGACAGGACGTTTCCAAGTCAATGATAGGGCTACAATCTCGGGAGTGTAATGAAACACCCAGTTGTTGTCTCCATAAACAATTCTGCCTAAGAAATCCTCACCGTCTTCTGCATATTGCTGAATGAGTAAAAGCGAATTTGCTGCGCGCATGTTCATATCATCTTTCAGAATGGGGAACCCATTTGCTGCTCCCCTTTCTGTGGCCTAGACGCTCATGAACAATGCCTCATAGTGTGCCGTCTGAAAGACTAAATTTCCTTTAACTTCCAACTACACAAGAGACACACGTCTGTCAGCCATCATCTGAGTGTCAGTGTTACCAACATTATCGCAGGAGTACCGAGACACGTTACACCGTCCTTTCGCAACGACCATAGACTGCTTCGAGCTCAGGATTGATTTCCGTGGATTGGATGGCTTTTTGTCCATAGAAAACGAACCACAGATTGCACTTCCGTTTTCCATTCAACCAGTACAGTCATCGTTGCTCCAGCTGACACCACCCAGGCAAACGTTACCTGCACGAGGTAACACTCTTACTACCTAGTGCTGGGATACCGTGCTTATTGACACCAGAGTCGCTGAATGCTGCGAGCTTTACTTTCGCAGAAATAAAATAGAGAACCCATTTTTCTGACTTTCTCTCGTACATAACTAATCAGTAGGTGTCATAGAAACACCATTTGGTTCCAAGTATCGTATTCATAAACTCTCGGAACCTAATGTCTTGTATAAGATTGCTGATACAAATACTAAGTGCTTCAAAACCAAATTAGAGTGAATAAATAATAAAACGCGAAATGTAACACAAGAAGGAGCATTCAGAGAGTGCAGCACCCGCGCCAAATAACTGGTGTAAGGGCCGAACGTATGACCTAACCTGCGACCTTGACCTCTGATCGATTGCTCTCAAATTCTTACTACTTCATTTTAGGCCCTTAACTCCTCCACCAAATTTGGCCCAAATGGGATTAAATAATGTTAACCTTGCTACGTGACCATAAACTTAAGTGTTTTTAAAATTGAATCCCTTTATCCCTATCTTACCCTGAACCACTTGACAGGGTTTGGCTTAAAATGGATAAGGATTGTTTAAACTGACTTTGTCATATGACCTAGACCTATGAATTATGGTTCTCAAAAAGAATGGGTAAATCTTATGGCTGATCTTCAACATTTTCTCCAGAATTCGATCTTGCCATGTGACCTTGATCTCTGCCATATTTTTCTCAAAACTAGTAGGTCAGCCTCAGGACTGACCCTCATCACTTTCATCATTTGGTTAAATTAGGATAAAACAATCTCTCTCTCTCTCTCTCTCTCTCTCTCTCTCTCTCTCTCTCTCTCTCTCTCTCTCTCTCTCTCCCTCTCTCTCTCTATCTCTCACACACACACACGCAGGTCGAGCAAAATATAACACCTGCTCACGCTTTGCAAATGCAGATATGATTATAATTATGTTATTAACTGTTCTGAAGACTTATTTATCCTCGAAATTGACAGATTTACCTCTCCAAACATCTAAATTACAAAACAAGTCATAGTGGATTTGGCTGTAAATGGATGGAGGTGGATGAGAAAGCGGTGAAGGCGGGTGAACTTTGGAATGACGTGTGTGATGAAATGCCAGGTGAGAATGTGAGGGGAGTGGCTTGTTCTGAGAGATGTTGGATTAAGAGGGGAGAGGGGTGAATGGAGGGCGTTCAAGGAAGGCTTTATAGTCCCAAGGAAGTGTGTGATATGGACAAAAGTTCACCTAAAATTCCACTGCGTCTCCTTCACACTTAACCATAGTACTTTCCTTCCTGACGTACCATATCAAAGAGAATCATCAATGGGTAGAGAACCACACCAAGACTCAGGCAGATTAGAAATGTTAGCCAGTAGAGGAAAGTGAGAAGCAGAAGACGTGAAATATAAGCGAACTTCTGTATTTGGCTGTACAAGGAGAGTGGGTGGAGGGAAAGGTGAAAGTGTAGTGAGCGGTGAAATGAGCTTAGACTTCTCGTTAATTCCTTCAGTCTGAGGATGCCTTTTGTACTGTATTCAAACCATCTCCTGACGATTTTATTCAGCCTAGGAGGGATTTCTCGACCAACAGAGGTTAAAGACACCACTAGTCCACTGAATAAGAGATGCATTTCATACGTTCAGTAATGTCGCCTGGGGGAGGGAAATACAGGCCAAGAGAACAAGCCATACTGTGTGTCTGAAGAAATTAAAAAGATGAAACCAATATAAAAACTGAATTCTATTAGGAAATACTGTGTGCGTAAGCCTAGGAAGGATACAGGAGGAAAGAAATGGAAGTCATGAGAAAGGTACTGGGCTAGTAGGGGAGGCCAACCGAAGGATGAGGTGAAAAAAACGAAGAATTTTTAGGGGGATTCGAAAAAGGTGCCATCGGGTTGGAAGGGTAGCAAAACAAATTCCCCAAAAAACTCTGCTTATATTCCGAGAGAGAGGGGTAGAGGGGAATGGCTTAAGTGGAAGAAGGGAAATGTAAAATTATCTTATCAACGCAAGAACAAAATGAAAGAAAAGCATTCGGGAGCTGAATGCTAATCGCCTACCAGAATATACTGTTGGACAAGTATTTATACCCGGAAGGTTTCATGTTGATAGCTCAAGCCGTTCATGAGATATAATGGTGTTTAAGGCAGGCGATAAAAACTAGTTGACCTT
>NC_136966.1:53084130-53121630 GCF_032717465.1 Coenobita brevimanus
TTGAGGTTGGCCTTTCAAAGTCACTTGAGGTCAAAGGTCATGGTACCGATTAAAAACCCATATGGGACTTCCTATACGTTGATAATAGTAAATATCTCTTTATCATCAACCAGTTTCGGGGTATGACCCCCTAAATACCCATGACCTTGAGTTTGACCTTTCAAGGTCACTTAAGGTCAAAGGTCCTGGTGCAAAATGAAAGCCCATATGGGAGTTCCTTTATGATGCATATAATAAATATCTCTATCTTCAACCAGTTTCAAGGTATAACCCTCTGAAAATCCGTGACCTTGATTTTGATCTTTCAAGCTAATTCGATGACCTCCAAAATTTAATTACTTCCGTTTGGGACCAGTGACCACATATGCTGAAAGTTTCATGTAAATTCCTTCAGCCGTTTTTCCGTAATGTTGCTAACAAACACAAAAACAAAGAAACAAGCAAACAAAGAAACTCTACCAAAAACATTACCTCGCCAGACTCCGTCCCTGGCTGAGGTAAATATCATTAGGCTGCCTTGTTTTAACGCGTTTTGGGAGTCCACCGCTAAGTGACGTCAGCATTTCAGACCCTGCTAGCCACATTCTCATTTTTCCATTGCCAGTAATCAAAAGTATATAACGCTATATAGTTGCCTGAACTCAGAAGGAAATGGAATTTCCACTGCATGTCATTTCGTGGAGGTTCCAATACTTGCATGTATCTTACTGAACCAAAGCTGATATGCGGCAGCTATCTTTTCTCTCAAAACAGCCCAAGAACACCCACCTGCACACAATCAATTATATATATCCCTAGCGAAGCAGTGACGATACAGCCAATGTATCTCCACTCAGTGGCTTAGGCTGTCTGGTAGAGACTGCATGTAGGGTGAGAAGTGCATGTGAGTGTGATAGTAGTGTTGTAGTGGCCCTGGATGTGTGTGTAGTCTGTGAACCAAGTGTAATCGGCCCGCCTTAAGCCGATTGGGTGCAAGCATACTAGTATGCGACACTGGTTCAACCACAGCACCCCTTGTGTCCGCCAAAGTAGCAAGTGGCTTGGTGAACGCTTCCCAAAGTTTTTACAACTCTGGCGGGAGGCGAACCCGATCTTACCAGAGTGCGAAACGCACACTCTACCACTGTACCAGGCTCCATATATATATATATATATATATATATATATATATATATATATATATATATATATATAACTAAATGTTTTCCAGAAGTTGTGAATTCCGTGCAAGGTTGAAATGACAGTAGTATGCCGTCTAAGTATGTGGCAGTATTTAATTAACTAACATGCGTATAACTGACGCCTTGTTACAGAGACCAAATGAACCAGCACAGGCCAGCAGCCAGAGTTTGTGCGCGGTGTGTGTGTGGGGGGGGGAGGAGGAGAAAGATTTCATTTTCGTGTGCCCTTCATCAGACAGCTTCCATTTCGGCCACTGTGAAAATACCGAAACCAGGGCTGTATAGAGTAATTCTCAAGCTGATTAACTTTTGCAATGGAAAGGGGGAGGAGAGAGCCATGGGTAGTGACTTGAAAGAGAGGTGTAAAAGGGAGAGAAAATAGAGATTGAGGGAGGGAAAATGGAAAGAGAGAGGGAGGGAAAACAGAGAGAAAGGCATGAAAGCAAAGTGGTGAAAGAGAAGAGGAAAAGAAAGGAAGAGCAAACAGGAGGGAAGATAACGGAGAGAGAGAGGGAGAGAAAATAGAAAGAAATTTAGAACTAATGGAGAGATAGGGCGAAAAGCTCTGTCCGAGAGAGAGAGAGAGAGAGAGAGAGAGAGAGAGAGAGAGAGAGAGGAGACTATAAAGGCACAAGGAGCGAGGATTTTAGTAAGGAAGAAAGAGGGATTTGTAGTAAAATAAAGGGAGGAAGAAAGGAAGGCAGAAAGAGAGAAAATAAGGAAGGTGAGAGGAATGGAGAGGATGAACAAGAGATACAGAGAAAAGTACTGAGGGAGAGAAGGAGGGAGGGGATATGTAGAAAGAGAGGGAGGGAGGAGTAAAAGAGGAGAGAGAGAGGGAGAGGTGAAAGGAGAGAGAGAAGGGGGCATAAGGGCGATAGGAGGGAGGAAGGGAAACGAGGAGGGAACAAGGAGAATAGGGAGGAAAGTCAAGGTGATAGCGAGGGAGGAGGGTATGGAAAAAAGAAAAGAGGGAGGAAGGGAAGGAGGGAAGGGAGTAGGGAGAGAAGTGAGGGAGGGAGGGAGGGAAAGAAGTAGGGGAGGGAGAGATGGGGAGAAAAAAGGAGGGAAGTGAATAGGGAGGGTATTAAGTTGAGGAGGGAGAGAGAGAGAGAAAGAACAGTATGGCGCCAATCAACAGTTCCCTCTCCTTTAAGGCTATTCTTTCCTCCTTTCCTCCATACTTCACTCCCTCCATCCCACCTTCCCTCCCCTCATATTTCTCTCCTCCCTTCCTTCTTCCCACCCTTCCTACTTCCCTCCTTTATTCCTTACTCCCCTCTTTTCACTACTTCCTTCCTCTCCATTCTTTCCCTACTTCCCTCCCTCCCTCTTTCCTTCTGCTTCTATCGCTCTCTGCTTCCTTCCCTCCCTCCCTTCCTACCACCTTCTACTAACATCCTCCCTCCACCTCAGTGTAGCACCGTAACTCTCTCTCTCTCCCTCTCTCTCTCTCTCTCTCTCTCTCTCTACATATATATATATATATATATATATATATATATATATATATATATATATATATATATATATATATATATGTATGTATGTATGTATGTATGTATATTACTTAGTTACGCCTGATTCATAGATACGTTGATATCCACAAGCATACAATGAAAGCGGTTAATTTCGTGCATTCATATTGGTGTGTGTGTGTGTGTGTGTGTGTGTGTGTGTGTGTGTGTGTGTGTGTGTGTGTGTGTGTGTGTGTGTGTGTGTGTGTGTGTGCTTCATTCTGAGTACAGACGACCAGGTCAATAACCACCACCACCAACCGCACCAGGAAAAGATAACATAACATAAAAACACACCTGCCTTAACTTGCCTCACCCCCACCAACACCCCCACCTGCCGTCCCCCATACTCCCCACACTCCATTCCCCGCCTGACGTAATGACAAGAGTGACGAACGTGAGTTTCCATTACGTCCTGCTGCTGAGACGACAAGCTTACACTCCACATCCATTTTATTAACACACATTACTCCACACGCACATCTCTCTCTCTCTCTCTCTCGCTCCCCCTACCCCCCCTCTCTCTCTCCCTTTATGTCTATCTGTTTGTCTATCTGTCTGTCTGTTTGTAAATTAGTTTCTTTGTCTGTCTGTGGCACGTCTCAGTCTGCCTGTCTATCTATCTATCAGTCTATCTACTTCCAGTCCTTGTATCATGTGAAGGTTGGCCTGGAAGCGAAGGACCTCCCGGCCTTTCTGTCCGTATTCAGTAATGGCCCTTCTTTCTTCGGCACAATACCTTTCCTTATAATTTGCACTTTATAGCTAACCTCGTTCTTGGTCTTCCTCTGTTTCTCCTTCCTACGATTCCATCCTCATACATGCTCAAGTTATTCTTCAATTCTTGATTCGGTACATAATTATGGTCAAACACCTGAAAACAGCCTCAATCACCCCATCCCTATTCATCAGCCATCACCCCAACACATCTCAGATGTCCTTTGAACACACCCGTCAGACACATTCCAAGCACATCCAACACACCACAGATGCAAACCACACGCACCTCATACACGCCACATGCACGCGCCAAATTTTTCTTTCAGATATTCCATCAGTATCAGCACCCCCTCAACGCCCCCTGGATATGTAACGCTCAATAAACACTTCGATTGCAACGTGCCAGCTTTCATCCTTCAAAGGAGGTGCAGTAATACATTCAGAGAGTCGGTGACGCTCACTGAATAAAGACGTTCCTGTGGGTGCGGCAAAAATACATTCAGAGTTACTGCTCGACAGCATCAAGCTCTACGCCACATTCTTCACGATGAGTTTCATTTGTCCAGCTTTCCTTTCACGTCGCACCACGGGCTATTCTGAGATAGCTTGCTACACCAGTTTCCACACGTGATTTATCGCATCGTCCACGCTTCAGTACTGGTCCTTAATACTAGAAGTAATATATTGTCATACATCGTTACACAATATTATTATTATTATTATTAATATTATTATTATTATTATATGATAATAATAATAATGGAACATACTCGTACCCTGTCCTTGCCACCACTCAGAACGCCACTGCCACAAAACTTCCCTGCTGCTCCATTTCCTTCAGCTCATCCTTCATAGTAATATCTTCCCTCTCTTCCTACTCCATCCATCCCTAACTCACCTATCCCTCCTAACCTCTCCCTTCCCTCCGTCCCTCATCATTCCTTCCCTGCCCCACCATCCCCTTCCTACCCCATTTTTCCCTCCCTATCCAATTCTTCTCTTCCAGCATAAATGATCCCTCCCTACATCTCTCCTGTCATTACCTCCCCCTTCCCTCCATGCCTCTCCCTTCTCTACCTACCTCCCCTTTCCCTCCTTAACAACCTCTCTCTTCCCTCCCAATATCAAACTTTCCCGTTTTAATCAGTTAAAGTCACTATGTTTGTAGGAAGGTGTTGAGTTTGTCAACACCTGGAATAACCTATTTCAACAACCAGCCTTGTTCACGAATGATGGTCTTCACTTGGGTGCTGTTGGTTTGGTGTGCCTCGATCATCTCTTGAATGACAAAGTGAATTCTTCCCAGAAAAAAACACGCAATTCTCAGGACAAACAGGTAAGTCAGCTTAAACTCAGAAAAGACCACACATGTATCCTAGACTTTCTCCGTCAGATAAATTCATAAATTACAATCCATTTGTAGCCATGAACATTTTGCACATAAGTTTACTGATTTAGAGACTCAAGCTTTTATTAATGACCTTGCGAAATTACCATACCAGAACAAATAAATTTTTCAACAGACTGGAATTTGACAGGATGCAATATTTCCAATAGTGACAGAGGCGGGAGAATGGGTGGCAAAGTACTAATCTACATTGAAATGAATCGTTGAGAACTCAAAACCCGAACTGTCAATGCAAAGCGTCACTTGGTATGCCTCCGCCAACTCTTGCGCATGGACTCGCCATACATCCTCCATGACCTTGTTGACCTAATCAATTCATCGTCCCCTAATACTGCATCACTGACAAAAGTTTGGTCTAAATCCAGCAAAGAGTTCAGGAGACATCGCGCCAAACTGTTGATCATCTCTTCATACATCATCACACAAAAGTTTGGTCGAAATCCGTCGCGGGGTTCACGAGATTTTGCCCCCACATGGATAAACTAAGTCGACCCCATATGACCTTGGCCTTTTACCCCTTGACCTAGTTGATTTAATCAGTTCATCGTTTCCTCATACTGCATCACTGGCAATATTTTGGTGGAAATCCGTATACAAGTTCAGGAGATACTGTGCCCATAAAACTCTTAAGGACGCACGGATCCATGCACGAATGGACGGAAAGACCAATAACTTAATGCCTCCTGCACAACAGGTGGGCGGAGGCAAAACATAAATATATTCTCGCTTAGAGGAAAGCAGAGTTATTGCAGAAAGTGTCAAGTCTGAATGGCCTGTGGACTGGATAATGAAGTATAAGGCAGAAGATGGTAAAGTATCTAACGTGGAGGGTATCGAAGATACTACATACATATTAATTAATACAGATATTAATTAATTTGTGAATAGGACTCAGATCTCTGGAACACATCGCCTTGCGTCCAGTTAAACACAAGAAAGATTACTAGAGCCGTCCTGAGGGCTCCAGTCTGGCCCAATCCTCTCCTGGTTAAATCCAGTAACTCAGAGAATAATGCAATAGTGGGCCGCTCTTGCCGCTAGTTGAGTCCGGCAAGTAATCAGTCAGAATGTGTGACGGACCCTGAAATTATGGTTAGCAAAGACCAAAAGCCGAGGTAACAGATTATGCGTAGAAAAAAACAAACAGCGTCCTGCTATACTGTATACTACTGGAAATGTGAGTACGAGACATTCAGTGAAATTCCACACCTATGCCTTGCATTAGAAAGGTCTCCTTTATAATCAAGTACTGAGGTCTTGGTGTTCGAATGACAGAGTAAATATTAAAGCCCTGGAAAGTGTGGAATATAAGACAAAATATAAATAAATATGAAACCTCTGTGAAAACGCGATAGAAATTTGAAACCATCAGTCACCAGTAATACACAGTGTAAGAGGTGATATAACAAATTATTTACTTGAATGAAATAAACATATTACGGTACTATCACTGTAGCAAGGCATCAAACGTGGGGCGGCAGTACATAACACAATACATGGTTTAAGGCTAGGAAGTCTATCAAACGTTGGGACACTAGCCTACATAGCACGAATCAATGGTTTCAGGCTTGGAAAATTCTTGTTTTTAGGGAGATAATGAGGAAATGGTTTGGATGATTGGTGAAACATGTTACCCAGCAGAGTAGTTGGTGCACCTTCCAGTAAGATCTTCAGAAATAGGCTAGATAGACATAAGGCAGAAAAGGAATGGATACATACACCTTGGTCCACAGATGATTTTTTTGTTTCCCATGTTATACAGCGAAGTTTTTTTTTTTTTTTTTTTCGCCTATCTTTATATCACTTCCATATTTGTGTTTCTATACTCCATGATGTTTCATCTCATTATCTGATGCCAGTTTTCGATGAACGTTTTGGCGGTGGGGAGAGCCATTTTATTAGCTGCATCTTAGTTACTGCCAACACGACAACAAACTGAATCGAAAGAAACGAAAGGCCTGTCGCTGCCTGCCTTCCTTAGCACTCCTTTGAACCTTATCCTTCCCTCTTTACCCCACTCTTCCCTCCTTACCACATCCTATCTTCCCCACCTCACCCTTCCCTCCCTGCATTACCCCAACACTCGTAACCCATCTCTTCACTCCTTCTTTTCCCTCCTCTCCGTACAGTATTCTACTTCTGCCTCCCTCCCTACATCTCCCCTCCCTGCCCCACCCTACTTCTCTCTTCCCCTCCTACCACCCGCTCTCCTCCCTACCCACCCTGCCTCTCTGCCTTTCCTCCCTTCCCCTACCTCTGTTCACCTACTTGCTAGTCCATTACGGAATCACCTGTCCACAAGACTTGGGAGAAGAAGGCTGTATATACGTACATTTTTTGTTATTGTTGCTCTCTCTCTCTCTCTCTCTCTCTCTCTCTCTCTCTCTCTCTCTCTCTCTCTCTCTCTCTCTCTATATATATATATATATATATATATATATATATATATATATATATATATATATATATATATATATTTCTTTGTGTATTTACTGGTTTGTTTGTTTGTGTGTTTGTGTTTGTTTGTCTGTGGGGGAGTACTTGTCTGTCGTAAGATTTTAGGTCATTCTCTACTGAACTGTGTGGAAAGGTGGGTTTGTTTTAAATATTACAACTGACAATGCTGCTTTCGAGATTCAACCTTGTTGAAAAAGAAAAGAAAAAAGAATGGCCTCTCTTCTTTCGTTTTTTTGGCGTAACTGCTTGTTTTTATGGATTTTCAAATGTGTTTTTTCTGGAATCAGTTTGCTTTGGGGTGGCATTTTCGTGGGGAAAGGAGTCTCCCTAAAACCTCTTCCTACCCAATTTGTTTTGCACAGGGATCATTGTCATTCTACAGTGAGGCGTTTATGCAACCAATGCCGAGTGGTAGGTCCTTCAATTCGGTGTCGCTTTATATTATTTCTTTCTCCTGGCACAACTTTCCTTGGTCGCACAGAACGACCTCTCTGGTTATGAGGGGGTTATAATAACATTAATTAACCCTGTAATACTGTGACGTCTGTTTCAGTACTCTTTTGTGTCAGAGTCATTGTATTTATTTTAAGGGCGATCTCCTCCAGTGAAGGAGTTAAGTGTAAAATCAAAATAAATTGCTGATAAAGTGATAGATTGCCTCCTAAGCTTATGAAATGCAGAATCTGTCTGTATATCCGTTTGTCTCTAGCGCAAGCACACACACACACACACACACACACACACACACACACACACACACACACACACACACACACACACACACACATTCTTATATTCGTTCGGTGCCCCCTCCGCCACTAATACGAAATATACATTAATTCTTTCACAGCGATGATGCCTTTTTTTTCTTGCTATCACCGGTCGATCTGAATCAGTTCAAGTAGCTCGTCATATCAGATTCCTTCAGTTCACCCTCCAGCACTGTCGTGATACGCAAAGTACATTAAGCCCTTCGCTACGATGTCTCACTGTGTTTTATTACACAATATGTTATGAATTATCACTATTAATAATGACGCTACGCATAACTGTTCGAGTTCAATGACGGCCACTGATAATGGATCATATTCTGAGCAGCAGGCTCGACCTGTGTCGATAGGTGTTAACAAAATAGCTTGGACGATTTTGATGCGTTTTCATTTAACTTGGTGAAAGGTTGAGAGTTAGCCAACTGGTAACCCTCCCCTCCTCCCGGTTTTTAAAGAACAGTTATTGAAAGATTACGGTCACAGGACAAGGGCAATTTAAACAGTTTTTATCCGATTTAATTCAAACTTCTTGGAATGGGTGAAGATATGGCAAGAATAAAATGAGTCCATTTTGAGAGCAATCAGTCAAAGGTAAAGGTCGCAAGGAAAGGTCAAAATCCAAGGTCACCAGGCAAGGTCAATTCAAAGAATTTTGATCTTATTTGAACTAAACTTGGTGGAAATGTTAATGGTCATGAATGAACAAAATGATTCAGTTTTGAGAACAATCAGTCAAAGGTCAGGGTCAGAGGGCATGATCAAAGTTCGATCCATTTGTCTCTGTGTGATCGGACGTGACTAAAATAGTTTTGATATGATTTTGATTAATCAGTTCATCGTCCCTTCATTCTGCATCACTGACAAAAGTTACGAGACGCAAATGGTCGTAAGTTTGTGAATCTTGGCACAATTAAGAGAATGGTTTTGAAGGTAAGATAATGAGAGGTTAGAAGTGTTGTGATATGGGAACAAATCTAAGTTACGAGAAGCAATTGGTCGTAACTCTGTGAATATGGATCAATACTGAGAGAATAGCTGGTTTGGGGAATACGGGAATGAGAGGTTAATTGCCGCACTACGATGGTGTATTCTTCGTTTTATTCAAGCAACTAGTAAAAGATATTATTCAGGTCGGCAAAAAAATTTAATGGTGACGGGATTTATAAAGGCTATATCTAATCCCTGCAGGTCTATCATTTTTCCCTAATTTAAATAAAATCTGCTGTTGGTAGCAAGGGTGAAATTTTAAATGCACGTTATTGGGCTGCTGAAGTTAATGATGTAGACGGAAGAAAAATGTATCCTAATTAGAGGAGGCAATTGATCGTAAGAGCATGAGTCCTGGCCTCGAGTAAAAAAAAAAAAAAAAAAAAAAGAAAGAAAAGGAAAAGGGTTCGATTATACGCTTCCGACTACACGAGACTAATTAACCTCTTGGGCCCGAGGACGTCATTTTAATTTCTTTCTTGCTAACCCTAGAAGACTGAATTAAACACTGGATAGACGCACTGTTAAATGAAGGGATTATACGTGACATGCATTCACTCCTTCACTGTAAGAGGTCTCTGCTATTCTGACTAAAGCTGTCTGGTGAAAGAAAAATAATATTAAAATACGTCATCATAATGAAGTAGTGAAGGCATGTAATTAGGGTTTGCTAAGTTTCAATCTTCCCTCTGAGGCCGACACACAACAGTTGATGCTCCATCCAGATCCCTATTTATATACATTACTGGGCAAGAAGGATGATGGCGAAAAGGTAAGAGAAGTGATATATTATGTTGTCTGAGAACGCAAGTTGCATTCCAGGTGGGTCAGAGAAGAGTCTGATTATCTGAATTTTTCGTTAATAAAAAAACTTTCACTGATCATCCACTAGACCCACCAACATGTCGTAAAAACACTTCCGCAACTACCATCATACCAGTCCTGAAAGAGACACCCATTGTATGTATTCCCTGTGGACGTGGGTATATGTTCAGAAGTAGTTATATCTGATAGTGTGTGACATGCAGAGAGACTATTGGGCCTCCAGAAACGAACTTACATCTTGCATATCTAGGTACGGTCGGACACAACCAGATAAACTAATAAAGTTTGCCGACATTCCCAAGGGATTGTATGATGACCCCCACACAGACACGGTACACAGGCAAGCTTCTCTCAAATTTTCATGATGATTAATGAACATACACGAGCACAGGACCCCAAATTTGCAAGTATGTATGGTTTGACCTTTGACCCCTTAAAAACCTGAAAAGACCTAAATAAAAATAAAGTCTGGGGGTATATGCGCAAGTAATATACAGTACTAAGTTTGAAAAGAATTCGTGAAGAAATGGCATCAAATTAAGTGTTTGGAAGAAAAAAACAAGAGAAGGAGGAGGAGGAGGAGGAGGAGGAGGAGGACAGGAAGAAGATGAAAGGAGAAAAATAAATTTATCCTTCATATTGCGGAGACCCAGTAAATACAGCCACCAGTAGAACCAAACCAGGAACCAGCTAGGGTTTTTCCACTTGCCAGCTGGACGGGATAACCAATGCACGAGCGACTCTCCTAATTAGAAAGCAAGAAAATGAAGGGTTGTGAGTGGCGAGGGAAGGGAGAGAGGGAAGTGAGAGCGAGGAGTGCAAGAAGGGTGCGAGAAGGGGCTGTGGAAAATTACTCCCACTAACACGCACGCAGCTTTTTTCTCTCTTCCCGTTTCTCTTTCTTGTTTGCTGTCTTTAATACAGGTACTCTTCACTCGCACGTTTTCTCTCTCTCTCTCTCTCTCTCTCTCTCTCTCTCTCTCTCTCTCTCTCTCTCTCTCTCTCTCTCTCTCTCTCTCTCTCCAGTCACACACACACACACACAAGGCTGAATCTCATGCAACGGTTTACGGCGTTGCGGAAAATGATACCGTCCTGCTTGGTAGGCTTGTTAGTACGAACATGTGCTGAGTGGTGAGCTCTGATGTACTCTGTTATTCGTCCATTTGTAGTTTGACCTTGAGAATGGCTTAAGAAATACACGAAAGTTTAGCAATCGTGTTTCATTTCTGCTAACCAGTAACTTTATTTCCACGTACAGTAGAGGTGTGTGTGTGTGTGTGTGTGTGTGTGTGTGTGTGTGTGTGTGTGTGTGTGTGTGTGTGTGTGTGTGTGTGTGTGTGTGTGTGTGTGTGTGTGTGTGTGTGTGTGTGTGTGTGTGTGTGTGTGTGTGTGTGTGTGTGTGTGTGTGTGTGTGTGTGTGTGTGTGTGTGTGTGTGTGTGTGTGTGTGTGTGTGTGTGCGTGCGCGCTCTTAATCATTGTTAAGGTAGAAATCTGAACAGTTTGTGAAACAGTAGCTGCTGAAATACGGCAGTCTTGAAATACGAAATACGGCAGTCTTGAAATATTGTCGAAAGAAACTCGGTTTGTGTCGAAATGCGGTTCTCCTCTCTCTCTCTCTCTCTCTCTCTCTCTCTCTCTCTCTCTCTGAATCCATCCATCTGTTGGTCTGTCTGCGTATCTATCTACTTTATAAATCAAACAGTCTATCAATCTGTCTACGGTAGGCTATCTATCTTTACATCACACATGCAGTAGTGTGGAGGAGCACAACAACAAACATTGGTTATCTGGGAAACTATTATTGCTACAGCGGACCTACATTCATCGTTAGAAAGCTTACGGTAGAGAAATAAGGGGAGGAAATAATGTTTTGCTACCATATTTCTGAAAAAGCTAGAAATCGCTCATTGCAGCACTGAATATTAGTTCTCTTTATTAGCGATAACAGTTACAGCGTATAACTTTGGAACGCTTATGGATAAGAAGTGTTACAAAATACAATTACCTCAAAATTCGCTTCCATATTAAGAGGTTCCAAACTGTACATCAAAGCCTTTAAACTACGAAAGCTGCAGAGGAAATACACACATTGCTGGAGAGCTTACAGAAAGTAATTGATGATACTTAAGTGACTTTTCGCAAAATTCGTCGTTAGTGCCAAAAAAAATTAAATAAATAAATAAAAAACCAACAGTCGACATATTAAGCACTGAAACTAGATGATATCGGAAACCGTCAAAGCTACTACTGACCTATGCCCATCGTTGAAAACTAAAATTACAACAGGACACCTCTAACTTTGCATAATTTTCTATTGCAGTTCTAAATTACACGCAGTCCCTGGGAGTATTAAACATGGCGGCTATGTGGTTGAAATATGTTTGGAGAGTTGGATGTGATAGGAAAATATTTGGAGAGTTAGCAGGCTGGCTTGAGGTAAGGCAATTATGGCATGACGGCAGGGGGATGGTGCGTTCTCCCTCCTCTCTCTCTCTCTCTCTCTCTCTCTCTCTCTCTCTCTCTCATTTTACTCTTATTTTATATATTTTCTTTTTTTTGCTTGATTTACACTCTGCTTAGGACGGACTTTTTGAGCTGAAGGACTTATTTATAACCTTCATTAACCCCTTCAGTACGAAAGGCACTTCTGACTCTGCAAATAGCAAGAATAAACAGACATCACCGGATTCTAATCCTTAACAAAAATCTAAGTACGTCACTGTTACAATCTATCGACGGTACCTACCTACCTTCCTACCTATCTATCAATCTTTTTAATCAGTCCATCTGTCTATCTATTTAGTATTTTTACCCAATCAGGACTGTAGGGGCTCAGGGCTATTTAACTCAGTTCCGATATTTTAAATACTTGTGTCCTGCTTCGCTCATCCCTGAGTTGCACTAAGTGAGCATTAAACTCCAGCCTTCCCATGGCTATAAACCAGTAAGGGCCCCATCACGTTGGAGCGCCTTCACTCACAAGACCATCAGGCACCATCTGGTTATGTGGTTATCGACAAGCGTAGTGATTGGTTTCCTGGATAATAGGAAACCATTTGACTTATTACTCAGTGTAGAGTCACTCTCAGCCTCCTGTGCCTCAGCATGTCTTTCTATTTATGGCCAGATACCTTAATGCCGGAAGGGATGTCCACAAACTAATCGCCTCCTTCATTCCGTCCTCCATCATTCTGTCCTCCAACACTGCCCTCTCTTCAACTCACACAGCCGTCACTTACATACCTCTTCAGCCCATCTCACCATCTTATCCTTAGTCTCTCCACCTCATTCACACACATTATCCTAGTCAGTATCTCATTATCCATTCACTTCACATGGCCAAACCATCTCAAGATACTCCTAATGCTTTCAAGCATATCCACATCAATACCACAACGCTCATTCACTTTTTTATTTGTCTGTCTGTCTCTCCACCTAATTCCACATGCTCCTTTCAGGTAACTCATTTCCAGTCCTCAGAGTCTGACTTGTGTCTTTCCATCTGAGTCCCATCTGTGGAGTTGGAGTCACAGTATTGCCATTCAGTGCTTTATTTGTACTTTCGGCTTCATTTTCCTCTTCCTTAACACTCCTCCTAGTTAACCTGCAACCTTTCTTACTTGTTGTACCGCTTCATGCACTACATGCTCTGACTTTCCTCCTTGCTCATCACACTAATTATTTAAAGGCACTCACAATCTTCATTTTCTGGCTTTTAAGCCTCACTATACATTTTGCAACTCTATTCTTTTCAAAGGCCATAACTTTACTCTTTGCAACATTCACTTTCGGATATCTTTTCTTTTACACGCGTCCACACTCATTCGCCAACCCTTGCTACTCGCACCCATTTTCACTTAAAAATACAGAACCATCAGTAAGTAACACTTCAAGCAAATTCCAAACCTCAACCTTCACCTTCACTGCCCTACCTTGGATTTTTTTAAAACACCGTCCATTATATAATGAACAATCATGGCGACATGAATCACCCATGTTTGGGTCCAACGTCTAGATCAAGGAACTCACTTAGATCACCCTTCACAAGATTACAGTCCTTGCCCCCTTGACAGTATTGGACAGCTTCCCATCTACTCCACATACCTTCAGCACCTTCCATAATTCTCATCTCTCTACCCTGTCGTATGACTTTCTCCAGATCCATGAAAGCACCCTACAATTTCTTTCCCTTCTCCGTACACTGTTCCACTGAATATCTTAAAAAGAATCTAGGGTCTTCACAAACTCTCCCCTTCCTAAAACCCCTTTGTTCCTTTCCAACTAATTCCTCGACTCTTTCCCTTACTCTGGCAACAAGTATCCCACTACATATCATTCCTGTTACACCGAGAAGACAAATACCGCTATGGTTGTCACATACTTCTCTTTCCCTTTGTAACAGGGAACTATTATACCCTACTTCTACTCCCCCGTCCCTCTACCTTCCTCTCAGGCTAATCTACACCTTTTCCAAACTCATTCAGTCACCATCTCTCCTCCCCATTTCAACTTTCCTGGTGTTTTCCCCATTTTGGGTTTTCTTCACTGCTTCATCCACGTCCATCCTACTGATCCCGTTCTCCCCTCTCTCCTCTCCTTGTTTCCCATGCCATTCCCCTGCCATTTACAGTATACTGTACTTACACTACTTTCGGCCTCTATATTCAGCAGCACCTTAAAATATTCTCCTCATCTGATCGCGGTCACTCTCTTAGCTACAGTACGATGTTAGAACTGACGCTTGTGATGGCCAGTGAACACAGTATTAACACTCCAGGGTTTTTGTGGTTTGCTTTCAGTTACATAAAGTCGTCTGGTGTTAATGGCAATAAAATAAGAGAGTTGACGTGGCAATGAGAGTTTTTTTGAGAGCCTTTATTACATCTGCCAACGAAGTTGGAGGAGGATATGTATACACTCGTGTTTGTCTGTTTGTTTGTTTGTCCATACGATATTTCCAAAAGTTCCCAATAAATTTCAATGAAATTTTGTGGAAGGATGGGCCATGGGCCAAGAAAGAATTGATCAAATTTTGGCCCGGATCCGTATCCGGATCCTGCAATGGCATTGGCGGAGGTATGCGCTCTGTAAGTGCTTTCTAGTTATTAGGCAGTTATATCATCCATCAGAAAGTTTTTGTTTGTGTATCTCATGTTTATCTGGAAATTCTTATTCAGAATAACAACATTGATATATTAATAATCTCTCTCTCTCTCTCTCTCTCTCTCTCTCTCCATGTCTATCTGTATATCTGTTTATCTGTTTGTCTGCCTATCTACCTGCCTACCTACCTACTTGTCTATCTATTTGTCTGTCTGCCGACCTGCCTACCTACGTACCTATCTATCTATCACCTACCTGTCTGCCTACGTGCCAGTCTATCTATCTGTTTGTGTGTCTGTTCATGTATCTATCACTCATTTCTCAGCCTGAGCCTTAAGACGCCATTTATTTAGTATATTAACTAATCTAGTGTCATAAAAGAAAAAGGATATAGTTGTGACAAGGAATATATAACTAAACTAGATAACACTAAGTGAGCACATACCTCCACCAGGGCCAATACAGTTCATGATTTACTGCTCTAATTATTCTCTCCCACTAGACCAATGCTTTTTATGGACTGACATAGTCATTTAATTCTACTGCCGCACAGTATCATAAAGTGCATACCTCTGCCAACACCAATAAATTTATGATTAATTCCTTCATCAGGATCAGGAACTACCGAGAATATAATCATTTCCTCCGTGACCAATTGCCCACTTATCCACCACATTCCACTGAAATCTGATTACAACTTTTTGATTGATATCCTGTACACAAACAGACAAACACGGACGAATACATAACCCCCGTTTAACTTCGTTGGCGAGGGCTAATAGAAAACAGACAGACAGACACAGAAACAAAGACGACTGAGATTTAAAGAAAAAAAAAAATCACCACTAGTACAAAGATGCACGTATTATCCTACTAATCCCATGCTTATTAATGTGCAAAACACACCTCAAATCCAATTGTGATTTCACGTCATGGCAATTACCAAGGTTAGTGTTTCAATTAACCGCTCATTATCTCTACATTTAACAGGAGCCAAAAGTTAAGAAGAAACAATTGCTGATTCCTGGTTGTTGTAGACGATTATATTCCCTCTTCACCTCTCTCCTTATCAGGGGCAACTCTATGACATTTTCATTTGAACTTGGCCTAGATTTTCAGTCTGTTGCAGCTTATTTTCCCTAGCTCAGTGGCAGAATGAGAAAATACAACAGCTCTTCATCCTTTTCATAGCACTTCCTTGTGACTAGATTCATATTCCAGTGTTAATCTTTTGTCACAAATGAGCATTCAAGATGGAGAGATGGAAATTTTAGGCCAGGTTAGAGAAAACGCAGTGATTGTATTCCCGCTGACGCCACCCGATTTAATTGAGATGAGGGTGAGTCATAGGAGCAATGGTGTTTATGCTGTCACCTCTCATTTGTGGAACAACTCTGGCCTTCTATTCCCGCTAACAACAGACGACTTTAGTCAGTTGACAGTGATTTATGGCAGCCTTAGTGCTAAAGATCACAAGGAATACTGCAAGGACGCAAAGGTAAATGCAAGTAATACACACACACACACACACACACACACACACACACACACACACACACACACACACACACACACACACACACAGAACCACAGGTAAAACACAGGTAAGATCAGGTTCACAGTTAAGGTTCAGGTCAGCAAAAACTTAGTAATGATTTGATCAGGCCTACAGGCAAAACCCTAGTAAGAACGACAGGTAAGATGAAGCCCACACGTAAAGGCTCAGGTAAGATCACTTCCACAGGTGAAAATGCAAATATAAGATAAGGTCCAAAGATTAAAACAAAAATCCACAGATAAAGTCATGTCTCCAATAAAAAGCATAGGCAAAAATCCAGCCCCCGGGAAAAAGACAGGTTCTTGGGTAATATTAGGCCTACAGGTAAAAAGAAACGCAAACAGAGTTGCTACTTACAGGTAATACAAAAATCACAAGTTAAATTACAGTACGTTTAGGTCCACAGGTAAAATTCAGGTTGTCAGGTTCCCACGTAGAGACAGGTCCTCCAGGTAGAATGAGGTGCGGCCAGCAGGTCAAATGAGGTTCCAAGTGAAATAGAGGTAAAACTCAGATCTACAATCAATAAACAAATCCCCATGAAAACAGAGGTAAGGGCAACGGGCAAAATTAGTAGGTACATAGGTAAAATCTGAGTCCCTGGATAGAATTAATGTACCAGAAAAAAGAAAAGCCAGACTAAAAAAGAGAGGTGTTGCCAAGAAATTAAATCCGTCGTGACAGTGGAATTCAGGTCAGATCAGGTCAAAGTGAACAACTCAGGCGAAATCAGGTAGACAAATCAGGTTCCTAGTTAAACACAAGCATAATTCTAGTCCACAGGTAAAATTTGATTCTACAGGTAAAAATCGGGTTACCAAGTAAAAATTCAGGTCCCCAGGTAGGCAGAGGTGAGGGTAACAGGTAAAGCCGGGGTGACAGGCGTCCCCACGTGAGCAGCCCGCCCCGCTAACTTCTTCCCCCGCCCCTAACTCAGCCAGCTGGTGTAGGCGAGGTGAGTTTGGCGGAGTTAGAGGCGTCCCACCGTCTTTTTTTTTTTTTACTTCTTCAGCCAGAGGACGTACTTTATTTTATTTTATTTTAGTGACCTCCAGATGATTTTCCTTAACTAAGAAGAAGTTTTTCAAGCTGGATATACTTCCTTAAACAAGAGGTCATTCCAGGGTTTAACAATGCGTTTGGAGACAGCAAAAATAAGCTATAAAATGCATCATCGAAGTCACGGGGTTAAGGGAGAGGTCTCCTCTAGTTTTACTTACTTGATTTCAGTCTCTTTGCGGCTTGCCGTTATTGAATCTGCGTCGTAAGACGACAGTTAACTAAGAGCGGCGTATATTGAATTTCTCCTTTTTGACTGCGGTTCCAGTGACACGGAGGAGGAAGCTTATGGAGGTAATATGCAGCGAAAAGGCCTACACTATTATGTGGTAAGGGTATTTGGTAAGACAACATACATACGTGAATAACCGAATGTCTGGAATTAGTCCATTACCAACGTAGGTAGAACCTAGCAAGTCAGACGCTCAAATCCGGACATACGAGAGCTAAGATATGCATATGAAGGAGGGGGTAGGTTGAGTACAGATGTGAAGGACATGTGGGAATTACATGAAGACAAGGTCCACAAGCAATAAAAAAAAAGTGCCATTAGTGTCTGTGCGTCGGTGAGGAGCGGGTGGTGGAATGAGTGTACTCGTAGTAGGCTTGGAATTCTTCGTGGCGTATTACCTGTCTCTGGAGACTGTACGGTGTGTTGGCGCTGAAGTTCCAGTACTGCATCAAGACGTGGGAGAATGTCTTAATGAATGACGAGCAAGAACGTGATGAAGAGAGGTCTATTTTAACTTGATGTACCCTTCGGCAAACCATGCAATAAACCATCCAAATGGCTATTCAGAGAAATGTCAGTGGAAAACATACCGCGGTGCGATGGGTTCCCCGAATGGTTCTCCGATGGACGACTCTTGAGATGAGTTAAAAAAGGAGACCGACACTTGTATGAAGTTATAACCGTCTCTCGTCAGCTCCAAGTGCAGTTCGCCTTGGCTGTGTACTTACGTCGTGGCCCAGGCTATATAACACCTAAAGTCAACAGAAGAAAACAGAAGCTTCCTGAGGAAGCTACGCCATGGAGACATAATTTATCATGGACCTTCGAAGAACTCGGGTCCTCGTTTTCATTGCTAGATTCACTGGGCTATGAAAAGGGCAGATTGAAAGACGAAGTACTCTCCTCCAAATATCTATGCTCCAAACATTAGCATCGCAGCCATCAGAGTCGTGGAAGGGATTAGAAATAAACTCGCTACCTATATTTCACAGAAGGTGAGGATGGTGCGTGAAGATCGGGGAGATGCAGCTCCAGCATGAACTGAGACCATCATTCTCGGAACCTGTGGCGTGTCTGTCTGCAATCCTGCTTTAAGGACGGCCCTGCAGGGTCAGTTGCTTGCCTGCAATTGATGGGTCTGCTCGGCCAGACAGACAGGTGTTACTAAACAGTAACTTCTCACTATAGCATTCTTGGAAAAAGTTTTAAGTTAAATTTTCACCACTCCCAAACCATCCAATATAGGATGCTACGTACACGATCTCAAAGAATCCCTTCGTTTACAGATGCTTCCATTAAACCGAAGAAAACTGTCTGGAGGTAACATAAATACATCCAAGCAATACGTCATTGTACTGCAGAATTGTTAATAGGACCCAGCTTACTACTTAAGTTAAAGTATTATTTCATTTACAAAATGTTACCCAAGGTAAAGAAGTACCGGCATTGTGAGGGCAATGCACTCGAATAAAAGTAAAATGGTATCTTGCTCAATAGTACTCAAGTACTGAAAGTAAAAAGTAACCAATAATTTCTCTATCAACTCCAGGCTACAAAGTGCTTAGAGTATACTCGTTCTCGTTTTGTGTGTGTGTGTGTGTGTGTGTGTGTGTGTGTGTGTGCAGAGAGAGAGAGAGAGAGAGAGAGAGAGAGAGAGAGAGAGATGGTAATGACTGATGAAGAAAGGATTGTCTTATATCTGAAGTACGCAGATGAGTGTTGCATGTTGATAATAAACGAGAAGCCTGCGGAATGTAGCAGCAATATGCTGATGTCTGTGAACATTACGCCTGAAATGGTGATAAGGGAAAAGTAATAGTTGTTCAAGGAGAAAGTGACTAATAATTGTGATGTGATGTGAAGTGAAAGCGTCTTGAATTGGCGTGCGAGTACATGTGCCTCGGTGCAGTAATACGAAAGAGTGGTAAATATGCATAGAAAAAGGAAAGTAGGGAACCACAAGGAAGAAGTGGCTGGATTTTTGAAGGCGTTGGTACTAATTAGTTATCAGTGTTAAGGTTTCAGATGGACTGCATGAGAGTGTTTTCGTGCCCACATTAACGTGTGTCATATTTTGGTGTGGCAGGAGAAAAAAACACAGACAGGAGTACCAGCAATGTAAATGAAGCTCTTACAGAAGGTACGTGAAATGTGACAGCTAGAGTTGACTCGATGAGAAATAATGCAATTAGTGAAAGAGGAGGTCTGTTGATAACAGAGCTGAAGATGGTGTACTCAGATGAAATGGTAATTTGAGAAAAGATATAAACAGGGTAGTGAAAAGGGTATTGTGGTGAGTTTGAAGGTGGGTGGAGTCGTTTTGTGCCAAAAAAAAAAAAAATGTGGATAGAGATGGTGAATGAGTGTGTGAGAGAGCGATGTATGGAGGTCTATGAGGTGAGTGAATTTACTAGGGAGTGAGCTGGTTGTGGAACTGACTGTCTGGTTGGTAATTGTCAGTCGCATCTTTACACATAAAAAAATGTGCTGACTGCCATGCCTGTAAGGAGACATCACCATTCCGGGGGCTTGTTTGGCAGGTGAACTGGGTGTGTCCCATGTCACCAGGGATGTTTTTAGTTTGTTTACCCTCTGTCCTTATTTTACTTACTTTCCGGACCCTACTTTACCTCATCCTTAGTGGGAAACAGAGGTCGGGATGATAATGATGATGATGATGATGATGATGATGCAAGGCAGGCCTGGTGACGCTGATATAACGGGAAGGAAGCGCTGCAGCCATTACCAAAGCACATGAAACAACGCAAATGACCGCTCCAGACTTGAAGAGCTAGTTGTAATTGGTTAGCATCCACATTGGGACAGATTTATGCTCTGTCATTGGACAGTAACCATAGTCAAATTATTGTTTACTATGACGATTACCTTTTTTTTTTAAATTTCAAAGGTAGTGGAGTAAAAGTACTTGAAAACCACACATATTTTCAAGTAAAAGTAATGAAAGAAATCTGTACTTTTAAGAAAATCGATATCCTCAAAATTACTTGAGTACTGAACTCTAGTAAATTTCCTTCGTTACCTTACTGCTCCGGGAATTGGTATGTTCTTTTACAGCATAGGGGAAAAATAGGTGAAAATAACAGAGAGGATGGTATTGCCTGTCGCGTGGAGGCTAAAATATCGACGGTCTAAGTGATAGTGTTGTGAACCATTTTTCCTGGGCACACTGACGAATGTTATACTGTTCTGTGTTATACTGTTTCCCTTTTTCTCCATCCTGCCTACGTAATTTATGATGCTGGAAGAAGGGTTATGATAATGATAACGGTGATGACGTAAATTATGATACTGGAAGAAGGGTTATGATGATTGTGGTGATGATGATGGGGATGATGAATATAACGTATACTGAAAGTCATGGCAATAATGATGATGATGACGATGAAGGCTAAAGAAAGAAAAATTAGAAAGGAATCAGCTACGATACAATTTCTCTCTCTCTCTCTCTTTCCCCAAGGTGTTTTTCTCAATCAGTCTTTGTAATCATGTCTAACCTCCTACTAGACCCTCGTCCATTCCCATAATTGAGAGAGAGAGAGAGAGGGAGAGAGAGAGAGAGAGAGAGCATACCCCCCCCCCCACTGAGTAATTTGGCAGCCTGAGGACGTCATTTTCCATTTATTTTTATTGCTGCCAGACGATTTTACTCAGCTTAGGAAAACTCTGTGTGTGTGTGTGTGTGTGTGTGTGTGTGTTAATGATGCATTATCTTCATCACCACTGTTCATGTGCAATGCATTATTTTCAAGTAACTAATGATAATGATGGTGATAATGATGATGGCCACTGCAGTGTTAATAAGCTAAGAACATTCCTAGATTTTCCCCTCTTACCCCTCGTGCTGTGTACAGAAAAACCCATTCGCTTTTATAGAGATGTTATGATCTTGCAGGAGAGTCTCTTGAGAGTGTGGAGGAGTTTTGTTATTTGGGGGACATGATACTGTATGTCCTGACACTGGTGGTGAAAACATTGCATTGTTGTTGCTGGCTGAATGCTGTGAAAAACCCTCTGACCCTCTTTTCTCTCAGGTTTAATGGGCATCTCTAGTTTTTCTTATTATTTTATTTTTGCTTGTGGTGTTTCATAATCATCTTCATGAGTATAAGTGCGGCTACAAGCCTGATAACTGGCCGTGCAATGATTTCACTGTTAGAGCTATGTTGGCCTAATAGACATATTCTGAAGTAAATTTTGATCACGTAGGCCGGGGTAATAATGGAAAAAGAACGCACCGTTGCCTCGGATCATGTTCTGAACAAGCCATTTCTCAGTGCCAGACAAATGTACTGTGGGTGAAACTGAGAAAAGACTTACTCACAATGTGGCCAAGTGAAGTGGTGCTTTTTCCGCTTTTCACCAGAGTATGTCCAAGTCTGGTCTCAACGTGGAAAGACCCCCTAGACAGAGAGCTCAGCCACAAGTACGCTAAATCAAATTCCATAGTCAAAAGGCTAGATTCATAAACTCATAAAATTCCTTCGACACACTGCTTACTTCACTGCTATCTTTCGAGAATAACAATTAACAAAACTCACCATGTGTGGATGAATCAGAAGCTATGCACATGCAGGGAAAGGCAAAGTATGACCATACCTGGAATTTGTAAAGTGGGAGCTGGTCTGTTGATGCATGTTAAAGGGAGGAGGAAGAAGAAGGATTATAATTATTGATTTAAGTTGCATGTATGTGTTGAGCTTAAACGGCGTAGATGACATGCAAGAAAATGGTTACTCCTTCAGTACGGTGACTTTTTTTTTTTTTTTTTTGTAATCTTCCTATCTCCATTTGTCGATTAAGTTATATCACTTCTATTTCCACACGGGTTTATACAGCTCTGGGGCTTGGGTGATGAGAGGAAGGCGACTATGGGATGACGACGACGAAGATGAGGATGTGAATGATTAAAATGAACGAATACATGATGATAATGACAGTGACAAGTACTGAGATGATGACGAACACGATGATGATTACAACGAATAATATGATGACAATGATGACAAATACAACAATGATGAAATGGCTGTGACGACGGTTCATTAAAATACTATGATAAAGACGATGATAACAGGGATGGCGATGACGAATTCGATGACGATGATGGTGACAAAAACGATGATGAAAATGATGGTAATTATGATGCGATGACGAAGAAAGATATGATGATAATAACGATGACAACCATGACGGTGTGATGAATATAATGATTATTGATGATAATGATGACAGATAAGATTATAATAAATGACGATGTCAATTATGAATACGATGAAGACAAATACCATGACCGAGTCAGACTTTGCCGTCACAATGGAAATAACGATGACGATGATCATGACGATGACGTTGAGAATAATGATGACAATGATGATGATGATGATGATTATGACGATGACAACGACGAAGAAGATATGACTGAGGATGACGATGTTCTATAATAAGGTGCAGAACACTTAAGTTAAAAATTATGGTCGTGTCTGTCGCGTAACTGAGATTGGTCTCCTATAGGAAGGAAAAGGAAAGAAGAATGTGGAATCCACACGTCTCTCTTTCTGTGAGAAATAACAAATGATCTTTGTGTGTGTGTGTGTGTGTATATATATATATATATATATATATATATATAGATAGATAGATAGATAGATAGATAGATAGATATAGATAGATATAGATAGATAGATAGATAGATAGATAGACAGATAGATATAGATATAGATATAGATATATATACATACAGTAACAATGAATTGTTTCTGCATGAAGGAGTGAAGTGTCTTTCCACGTTTCCACGTCTGCAAATCAATGGTATTTTGCAGGATGACTAGGAAATAGGAGTGCAACATCTTGTCATGTCATGTTGTTCTTGCAGAAAACACACACACACACACACACACACACACACACACACACACACACACACACACACACACACAAGCCATTCTCAGTGGTAACTATATTTGGTTTCGTATGTCGGACAAAGATAGGTCTCATAATCTGGCTGAGAAAAAAAAATGATTTTCAAAGACGGACAAGAAATGGAAGGAGTGAAATCATCCCTTATCGCGAAAATTCCTGCACTATAAAACTGCAGCTTTTGCAGGAAGGGCAAGAAAAAAGTATAATCTTCCCATGTCTCTTGCTCTTCCTCTATAGTAGAGTCTTGGACTCTGCAGCGAGGATAAAAAACGAAGCATACAGAATCTTTCACTATTTCTTTTTTTCTCATGTGTCCGACTCTGGGCAAAGGTTTCAGGGCCTATTTCTCGGGGACAATGGCCTATCCCAAGGCCCAGTAGTCCTACACCTCCACATGTCACCACTTCGGTGCTAACATCTTTGTTCTCTTCCGGCAATAAATCAATATTCATTATCATTAGATCTTTGAGGACAAGAGTGAACCAAGACCCAACATTCTGAAAGACATTAATGAAACTCGTGATGAAATGAAGGATGCTTGGCTTCTCTGCATCGCTTCTCAGTGCACTCTGTGTCATGCAGTTAACCACATATAATGCTCACAACTGTTCTGCAAGGAGAAACAATCTTCAGATACTGAGGGCTGGTTGGCACACACATTCACCCTCTCAGTTTTAATAATACGTGTGTCAGGTACTTACAGAATTGACGCCCTTCAAAAACACAAATCTTAGTAACGAGAGAAAATCATAGTAATTTACCGTGAGAATCTCAGGCCAGACCATGAAGAAGAGAAAGAGAAGGACCGCAAATTAACCCTTTCAGTATAATGAGGTAGTTTTCATTTCATTCGTTTTATCCTTGGACTGTTGCAGGTAAGCCTGCTCGTAGTGCAGAGTTAATGAAGGCTGTCTCTAACCCATTCGTTGAATATATTTACCTAAATAGGACTAAGATCTTCTACTAGTGGGAAAAATACTACCTTACCCTTGAGATCGAAAAGTCTACCCCAGTATGACGTCCGAGGAATAAAAACAACAATGAGTCCTCGGGCTGAAGGAGTTGAAAATCCAATATGAGAGAGTGGGTGTCGGTAGAGTGGAAGACGTCGGTGTAATTACTCATTCACTTTGGTCTTCGCACAGTCAACAGTAGCTCCTCGTCCTCGTTTACGATGTGAGCAGGTACAGCGCAGCGTATGTGGATCTTTAGAATTCGGTGCAGCTTATTTTCTCGTGGAGTACTTACTAACTTCGCGCTATATACTTACGCTCTCTTGACGATTTGTGTGTGTGTGTGTGTGTGTGTGTGTGTGTGTGTGTGTGTGTGTGTGTGTGTGTGTGTGTGTGTGTGTGTGTGTGTGTGTGTGGTCCTGCAGTCCTACCACTTATCGCACACCTTCATAGTCACCACTCCAGCGCTAATGACCACCGTCCAAGTTGATTCCTGTTATGGCTGTCTCATTTAAGACCGGCGTAATGGTATTAGTGGGGGTGTTTTGTGGCATGCCCATGGGTCTTGTGGAAGATTAGCAATACGAGTATTTACTTCAACGAAATCATACAATCAAATCGTTCATTGATCAAGTCTGGGCTCGAACTCTCGACTTTTCAGACACCAAATGACCTCTTTAGCCACCTGACCTCCCCCCCTCCCCCCCCCTCAAAAAAAGGCAACAAGAGTTTTAAAGTTCCCATTTTCTCAAGTGATGGTAGTTAGCTCAGGGGAGACCGCAGAAGAAAGAGTTTTGCCCGTACTTTCCTATGACATGTTTCATTTCCTCAGGCTTTCATCAGACTGCGGTATTCAATTTAGGGAGGATCTCTAGTAGTAAAGGAGCTAATTAAACCTATTTCTAACTCCTAGAGCTCAGAAAGCCTCCCATAGGCAGAATAAAATAATCTGTCGGTGTTAAGAATTAGGTTGAAAAGACGTCAACGCATTAAAAATAAATAAATACATAAAGTTTACTATTCGCAAACGATTGTATCTGGCTCAGGAAAACCCCTCAGCAGCGAAACTATAACTCATTCAGTGCGATGACAACTTTTCATTTTATTTTTGCCACCCTCTGACGATTTCATTCATCTCGGGACAGACTTTTATAACTTGATTAGTTTGATGCAGCCTTGGGAAAACTCTTTAGTACGAGAGGCCTTCCGTAAGCTGAATAAAATCGTCTGGCAGCAGCTATTAATACTCCATAAAGGACGTCACACGAACTTATGGGATTTAAAAGACCTACTTTTTATCCTTAGGCTGTTAATTACAAACACTGTTGGCTACTTCACTGTGGCTGACTAAGGACGATTATATTCAGCCCTGGAAAACACGCTGCAGCAAATGAGCCAACTCTTGCAAGTACAACGATGTATTTTTTTTTTTCCTTTCTTTTCTTATGACGATATCGTGATAAAGGAAGGCCTCCTGATGTGAAGGCTATATCTACCTTACTCATTTCAAAAGGTCTTTCCTAAGCAGACTAACATCATCTGGTGGATGAAGGAGTTAAAGGATATGAAAATGAGGTTGAGTGTACATATCTGAGAGGTTGTGGGTTGGAGGAGGGGTGGAAGGCCAAGAAAATGGCAATGTTTGGCAAGTGAACGTTTGAGAAAGCAGGATATGGAAGCTGAGGAAGCAACAGAAATGACAAAAGACAGAAATGGATGGATGAAGTATGACTGAAGAAGCACATATTTAGGGATCCAGTCATTTTTAACCTGACAGTCAATGGAATGGTCTCTGCCTAACAGACAAACATTTTTGTCACTTTTGTTTTGCCAGTAAATTGGAACCAAGAATTTGGAAGGCCTGAATGATGAATCAATTGATGCATGGACCACTTCAGTGGGTACTTCGATAATACTTTTTCTTTACTGGTGTATTCCATATCCAAAGTCTGGCTCCGTCTCACTTTATCTATTAGTGGAAATATGCTCAGCTCTCTCATCGTCGCTTTTTCCTTAGCATTATATTACAGCCATGGCCAAATAATTTTAAAAGAGCTGAGAGTGAACATAGGAGCGTGTGAGTCTTCATTCTATCACTGCTAACCCTTCAATTCTCGGAACAAATCTAGTTCTCACTTCCATCTAACGTCATACGTATACCTTCAGATGAAATTTAGAACAGAAACCTGAGAGTGGCAAGATGATAATGTTGGCAAATTACAAATAGCCTATCTGAACAGCTAGTGTGTAGACTTGGATACCCACACAGTCTTACACTTACTCAGCCACACCGATACATCTTCCCAACACATTTTTATACAGGTAAGCGCGGCACACACACACACACACACACACACACACACACACACACACACACACACACACACACAAAGGCTAAGGTTGAGCTCCCAAGGTATTGCATTAAAAGAATCAATGGGAAAATTTGCAGCCAACAAAGACAGTTAGCTTAAGACGAAAGCACGAGAGAGAGAGAGAGAGAGAGAGAGAGAGAGAGAGAGACGCACCTATCTGAAGGAGGTTCCCTGACATTTCTTCCCTCATCGCTCTATTATCACGTATTACGTATCTCTCTCTCTCTCTCTCTCTCTCTCTCTCTCTCTCTCTCTCTCTCTCTCTCTCTCTCTCTCTCTCTCTCTCTCAACCTCAGAAGTGGAGGGAAATGGATGAGGTCGACAAAATGGGAGTAAATCGGATAAACCAACTTCGTCTCCGCTTTTCTTTATTGTGTGTTCCAGGAAGCCCCACTAAACACTGATGTCTACCTCTCCACCTGTTTGTCTATCGCCCCATGTCTGTTCTTCTGCCTTTTCTGTCTCCTCTCCCTCTTTTTGTGCTTCTGTTCATCTGTCTTTATACCCCTCTGTCCTTCTGTCAGTATTTTGGTCTGTATCTGCCTATCTACATATCATTCTGTTTGTTTCTCTCTGTCCTTCTGTTTGTCTTCTTGTCTGTCTGTTTATCGTGGCTGTTTGGGCGTGTGCAAATAGCAGGTCCACTTATGTCATGTGCAAATGGCAGCTTAATTTCTTTCTGCCGTTACTGTTCAGTGTGGAAGCAAATACAGCGTGGGATGAGAGAAGATGCGTGGGCGGGATGGCATGGGATGATGATGTGTGATGGGACAGGGTGGGAAGAGTTACATATCCACTGAAGGCGGGCGTTGTATAGGCACGTGGTTGGCGATGGGAATATTCCTTATATGAATTGTATTTGGAGTGGGGCAAAGAAATGGTGAGATGGGCTAAATGGAGTGGGTAGGATTGGCAGAGGTGGTGAAGATGGTGAATGCAGGATCAGGGTGAGGGTAGTACCATCTCAGTCAAAAATTTCATCGACACTTCCTTCCCAACTCGTATAGTTGGAAACACACGGAAAAAGAGTTACTCTATAATGTTCGTGGAGTAATGAGAAATATGGCGGGCAAGACATAAGACATGAGCACCGATAGGACAGAAGCCGTGGATAGACAGGAATGGGTGGGATGGGGTGGAATGGTGGGTGGATGGTGGTGGGGTATGCTGGGAGAAGTACATGCTGTAAAGAAGGGTGGTGTAGATAGACTAATAATAATATGTATATCCGTGGTTGGGAAACAAAAAAAATAAATAAAAAAAAATAAAAAGTGGGTTGAGTGAACTCTACGGGATGAGTGAGGTGAGGTGGGACTGAATACGATTGTGGTGATGGTGGTGGGGTAAAGCGGAATGAATACAACCTGTGGATATAGACGTTGCATGAGCGGTGGCACTGGCGATGGGATGATGTTAGTCACAGATTTCTCTCAGAAGTCCGATATGGAGGGGTACAAGTGAAATGGGGTGGGTGGACAGGAGTGGAATGGGAGGGTTGTGCGTCGTGGTGCAAGGCGAGAGTATAACATCCTTTACAGATGGACGTTGTGTATTGACCAGAGTGGAAAGGACGATGGTTTAATTCAGCAGCAACAAAATAAGCATCCATCACTCATATTCCTGACCTATCGAGAAACAGGTTAAAAATGAAAGACGACAGCGTACAGATGAAGATGAAATATAGCCTCCATTCTTTCTAAAAAATAAAAATGTTCAATACTGAGGATCGAGTGAATTGGTCCCCGGGGTTACAATAATTCTTTATTACTTGTTTCTGTTTGCGAACGTTCAGACAAATTGTACAAGAGTCAATTACATGGGTGGAGGAGAAAGAGGCCGAACTGAAAAGTGTAGCGGAGGACTCTATGCCGAGGCCTTTTTAATACCCTTGTCCTACAGTCTCTCTACTCACCGGGCATTTCGTTCTGATACTCACTCTCTCTCTCTCTCTCTCTCTCTCTCTCTCTCTCTCTCTCTCTCTCTCTCTCACACACACACACATACGTACACACACACACACATACGTACACACAGACATACGCACTCACACACATACGCGTACACACTCACACACACACACACACACACACACACACACACACACACACACACACACACACACACACACACACACACACACACACACACCCTTCGCTGGCGCAGTGGTAACGTTCTCGCTTGCCATCTGGTAGACGGGAGTTCGCGCCTCGCTCAGGTTGCGAAAAGTTTCACTGACGAAGTGGGTGGTTACTGTCCCCCTTGAGCAAGGGGATGGGGGTGTGCGTGTGTGAAGGTCACAGCCTTGCCGTTAGATCGGACTATATGAGCTCTCAGCTCCCTTCCGGGAAGGTAAAAGCTGACGATCACGACCATTAACTGATCTTGACCGACTCGGTGAATTACACACACACACACACACACACACACACACACAAAACCTCTCTCTCTCTCTCTCTCTCTCTCTCTCTCTCTCTCTCTCTGTCGTAACCAATCAACGAAGTAGCCTACAAGTCTTGCCCGTAGCGCAGGAAGCCAGTGTCGGCACCACACAAGAGGATAGTAAAGTGTCATATGAAGAAAGTAACTGGAAGAGAAGAGACAGCATGGAGCGTGTGTTTTAGCCTGACGAATATCCCTAACCCTATGCAGTACAGTTAGTGGCCAAGGGTTGTCAGATTGGAAACTCCTTACCTTATAACTTGATCTCATTGAATTTCATGCAACCTCCTTCTAGATTAGGAATTTTCAATCTTTTTTCATCTCATTAGAAATTTACCAACTTTTTCCACTCCGTGTTGCGCACATCATGTGTAAATATTGTAGATTTTTCTTAAAGAGGTGGGTTACGGAATAAAAATAAAAGGCATGCCGAAGGCTTGGTGTTTTATGTACACACACACACACACACACACACACACACACATATATATAGATAGATAGATAGATAGATATAGATAGATAGATAGACAGATAGTAGATAGACAGATAGATAGGTAGAGAGATTGATAGAATGACATATATATATAGATAGACAAGTAAATATATATATATATATATATATATATATATATATATATATATATATATATATATATATATAGATATATATATATGAACACTAGAAACTATGTCCCTTAGATGATACAGCTATAAAATACGGTCGCAATATATCACTGCCTGTAAATAATACAGTGCCGAGAAAATGCGGCTTCGGGTAATACGGTCCTTAGACTGTACGGCTTTTACAAAATATAACTTTAGATAATGTGGTCATTATAAAATACCACTCCCAGAAAATACGGTTCTTTGATATTATGGTCTTCAGAAAGTGCAGCTCCTAGAATATGCAGTCCCTAAATAATACGGTTCTTAGAAAATACAGTTAATAAAATATACAGTCCCTAGATAAGCCGGTCCTTAAAAAATACGACTCCAAGATAATATGATCCCTAGAGAACACGGTCATAAGAGGGTACCCTTCCTTATAAATACGGCCTCTAGATAATACGGTCCTGAAAAAAAATGCACCTTCTAGAAAATTCGGTCCCTAGAGAAACAAGTCCCTGATGCTGAGCGAGCCATTTCAGACAGGCAGACCATCACCACCCTACCCACGTACGCCTCACTATCATCTGCCTCTCCTCACCCTCCTCCTTTCTTCCCTTCCTACTCGTACCGTTTTTATTATTCCTACATTTTACTTCCTTGGTCGTTGCTGCTGCTTCTTTTCTCTTATTCTGATATTAATTCTTTGCTTTCGATTACGTCTTTTATTTTATTTTTTAATTTCTCATTTTTTTTCTGTTTAATTTTTCTTCCCTTCTTTTCTCTGTTACTACGGGTCATATTAATTTCCTTTTTTTTCTTTTTAACTTAATTCCAACTTTATTTACAATTGTTTGCTTTCTATTTTTTCTAATACATCACTTTCCTATGTTATTCGTGTTAGTATTAATGCTTTTTACATCTGTCTCCTCGCTCTCTTCTCTTCCCCCCTTCCTTCACATCCTTTTTCCCCAATTATAGCTTGTTTTTCTTTTCTCTATATATACTTCCTGGTTGGCTGTTGTCTGCTTTCTGTTATTTGTATCCCTCTACTTTCCTCTGCTTTTCCTGTTAACATAAATTCCTATTATGGCTTACGTTCTCCTTTATTGCCATTACATCCCCTTGTTTGTTGATGCTGTTTACGTCCTATTGTTTCACCTTCCTCCTTTATTTGTTTTTATATTATTTTCTCATACAGTTTGTCTCCTCTTCCTCCTAGCACCCCTTTTTGCAGTTCTTCGAAGAAAAATGTGTGTGTGTGTGTGTGTGTGTTCAATTTCTTCCTGTTCTCGTCCGTTTTACTAGCTCTCGTTGCAAAGGCCTCACACCTTTATTTCTCAGCCGACTGTCCTGAAAAATTACTGTGCCTGAAGGAATACCGTTCTTCTATTTCTGAATGAGACCTTTAGCAATACTCCATAGTTCATAAAATGTAAAAAGACGGTCCAAAACTCCCATACCCCACAAATAATGATCACAATACTGGCAAGTGTTCTGTTCGACTTCCAAAGCAGTTCCGGCTCAATACAATTTCCATTCAAACAGGCATTCTAGCTAGTTTGTTCTGTGATTCATTTGTTTAATATGACTTATAAATACAAGGAAATATATGTATTTAGATACGGAACGCACACTTTACGAAATGCCATGTACTTCCTCTCAAATGCTACCTCTCTGCTACGGTATACTTTTTCTTCTCTTATCTTCCCTCTTTGTCGTTAGTTGTTTTCCGTTATTATTGAGATTTCACTGATTCCCCTTCTATTCCTGCCTGTATTATTCCTTCTTGCAGATTAATGTTTAGTTTACTGCCTCTCGAAATGTTTGCAGTGATATAATTTCCCGTGTTGTTTTATTCTAATGATAACTTATTTGTTTCTTTCAGTTTCTGGTTTCTGTTCTTTGCCCCTTTTATTCCTGTTGGCTTAATTCTTCCTACGGACTTTTTTTTTTACTTTCTGTTATAATTCTTCTTATATGTTTTTCTCTGAACGTATTTCGGCCGAGGAAGTCATATAAGTGTCATATTTGCTAACTCAGGACGATTTTATTTAATTCAAGAGTGCCATTGCAAATTGAAGTGAGTAGATAGGAGTAATATTGCAAACTGGAGGATTCAATAGCAGTGACTTTGCAAACTGGAGAGATTGATTGGAAGTGACATTGCTAACTACAGGGATTAAAATTGGAAGTGATATTGCAAACTCGAGGGATTAACTGGAAGTGACATTGCTAACTACAGGGATTAAATGGAAGTGATATTGCAAACTGGAAGGATTAATTGGAAGTGACATTGCTAACTACAGGGATTAAACGGAAGTGATATTGCAAACTGGAGGGATTAGTCCTGACGGACCCGGGTTCAAATCCCGCTGAGGCAGGGAACAGTTTAAGGATTTGAATTTCAGAAAAATCAGACTTTACTGATCTACCAGAAGGCCCGCTGACATGTCGTAAAAATACCCCCGCTAATACCAATACACCAGTCCTGCATGAGACAGCCCTAGCATGTATTCAGTATGGACGGTGGGTGTTAGCGCCGAAGTGGTGACATGTAGAGGTGTGCGGTACGTAGGAGGACTACTGGGCCTTGAAAGCAGGCTGTGAAGCCTATGCCCAGAGTCGGTCACATAAAAAAAAAAAAAAATAGAAGTGACATTGCTAACTGTAGGGATTAAATGGAAGTGCCAAAACTGGAGGAATTAAATAGGAGTGATACTACAAACTGAAGGGATTAAATAGAAGTGACACTGCTAACTTGAGGGATTAAATGGAAGTGTCATTGGAAACTGGAGGGTGCTAACTTGAGGGATTAAATGGAAGTGTTATTGGAAACTGGAGGGATTTAATAGGGTATTGCAAACTGGAGAGATTAAATGGAAGTGTCATTAGAAATTGGAGGGATTAAATAGGAGTAATATTGCAAACTGAGGGGACTGAATGGAAGTGACACTGCTAACGGAGGGATCAGATACAGCCTTCCCTAACCCCATTCGCTTCTAGGGGTCTTGAAAACTAGAATAAATTCGTATTAAACCCTAGCAAAACGAAAAAGCACAGTTGTGGACAATAATATCGTTCACTTTTTTGTCTGGCAATTATGAAACTCGTAAATACTATTCGAAGAGGGGAAAAAAAAAGAATATCTTGTTGGACTTTGAACATCGCAGCACTGAATTTTGAAAGGCATTTGTCACCGTCTTGTTATCTATTTCTCGCAGTGAAGAGGACTATTGTGGAACTCTTCAATCCTGAGACGTATTTTCTAACTAGTTCTTGCTACCTGCTGGGGATTTCACTCAATTTAGGAAGGTCTTCTAATGGTGAAGAGGTTTTACGCAGGCAAAACCAGTCTATCCTAAAATGAATAAAATTGTTCTGGAAATAGCAAGAAAAAAATATAAACGTCATCGGACTGAAGGGGTTAATGTCCGGGAGCTCATGTAATCGTGGTGAAGGGGTTCAGTGTTTGTGCGTGTTTTTGCTGTCCGCGTGTTTCCAGTTCCTCTTCCCTTCCCTTTGCCCAATATTGTGTCTTTTGTAGTATTGGTGCTGACGTAAATTCTTTTTCAAAATATTTTCTTACTTCCTTGTTTGTTACCTTTGTTGCATCCCTCCCTTTCCATTTCACCGTGTCTCATATTCTTTTGTTTTTAAAAACTGCTGTTCAGTTTTATTTCTCGTTCGGTTATTTTTTTTTTACGTCTTTTTTGTCACTATTTCGTTTCTCTTGTTTCACTTCTCTTATCTTCGTATTATGTGATTTCGTTTTATTCCTGTTTCCATATAAATATAATTATAAATAAAGTAAATAAATAAATAAATAAATAATAAATACATATATATTCTTCATGCAAAGATATAACGTGATTTTGTTATATTTCTGTTCTCATATGTATAGGCCTACATAAACTCATATATATACGTATATATACATACATACATAAACATATATATACATGTATATACATCGTCTAATTTATTTTCCCTGTTTGTTATTGTTACTCGTTTTCTCTTCCCCTTCCATTTCCTCCATCACAAATTGCGTGTTATTTATGTTCGTTTCCCTCCCCTTCCTTTCGTTCTTTACTTCCTCTTTCCCCTTCTTTTCCACTGACTCAAACCCCCTACTTCGTACCATTATAAAGTCACCCAGTTTCTCTCCACTCTGTGTTATTGTTGCCCGTTAGTGTTCCTCGTTTTCTCCTACTGCCCTTCCCTTTCCTCCGTCTCAAACGCTGTTCTTCTTTCTGTTAAGCCCCTGACTACCATGACACTTTTAATTGACTCTTGCCACTTCCAGACGATTTTATTCAGTTTATGGGAGACTTTCAGCGGTGGAGGGGTTAATTGAGGCTATACCAAGCCCTTCAGTCAGAAAAGTTATCTCTTATGGTGAATACGGTAAAGTACAAATGAATTCTATGGGATGGGCGGGTTTACTCTTCGTCCATTTCTTCTCTCATATGTTCCGCCTGTTTGTATATTGTTTTTCTTTATCTTCTGCCCTTCGCTGTGTCCTCTTACTGCTTGTGTCGTGATATAAACTTTTTTTTTAGCCAGATTACATCTTCTTCATTTTATTTTTACTATCTCTGACCAAGAATTTTGGAACTGGAAGTGTTACATAATTAAAATCTTCATCATCTCTTATTTCTGAGAGATCATCCATAAGTGGAATAAGATTGTCTGGAGGCAGCAAGAATATACTAAAATTACATGCCATTGTGGTGAAGGTGTTAATCGTCCTGTCCAGCTCCTCTATTTTCATTATTCTATTTCCTTTGTCCGCTGTTGTTGGTCGCTATCTCCTATTGCCCTTCGCCTTCCCCCTTATTGCGTGTTTCGTTGTATTGGTGTTGCCATTAATTCCATCTTGCTTCCCATTGCTGACTATGCCTTTCACTGCCCTCCTTCCTTCCTTACTTCCTCCTTCCCTTTCTTCCTTCCTTCCTTCACTGTTTTCGCATTCCTGTCTTACCTCCTCCTACCTGCCTCCTCCTCTCTGCCTCACCTTTATCTTTTCCTTATCATTCTTTAGCTCTCTCAGTCTCGCCTCACTTCCACTGCTTAAACTCCCTCCTGCCTCTCCTTCTTTCCTTCCTTACCTGCTTCCCCAGCCCTCTCCTTCACGGTTTTCATATTCTTGTCCTATTCCCTTCTACCTACCTTCCCCTTCCTGCCTCACCTACCACTGCCTACTCTCTCTCCCTCTCTCCCTCCTTCCTTGCCCACCTCTCTTAGCCACGAGTCTCATATTCCTGCCTTACCTCTCGTCTGCCTAACTTCTCACTACCTGCCTCACCTCCTTCCGTCTCTTCCATTCCCCTTCTTTCTCCCTTTCCCTCCCCTCTCCTATCATAGCTCTCCCTTCCTTCCCCTCCCCCCGCTTTTTCTTCTTTTTTTTCCTTCTTCCAGGATCTCTTTTCCCTTCTACCCTCTTCTTCCCTTTTTCCCCTGTTTTTCCCCAGTCTTTCCATATTATCCTCCCTTCTCCTTCCCTTCCTTTTTATTCACTCTTTCTCTCCTCTTATTTCCTCTCCATCTCCTTTAATATTTTCCTCTCTCTTCTCCTTCCCTTGTGTTCCCTCTTCCTTCCACTCCCTCTTCCTCTCTTTCATAGCTTCCCTTCCCTCTTCCTTCAGTTTCCTCTTCCGTTTTACTTCTTCTACCCCTATTTTCCTCCCTTCTCATTCCCTCTCCACCTCATCTTTTCACCACCTCTTTTACTCTCCTTTATCTTTTTTTTTCTCCCCTCGCGGTATCCTCCTATACTTGGCATTCCCTTCCCCCTTCATTCTGTATACTCCTTTCTCCACTCCCTTCACTCCCATTTCCCCATCCCCTCTTCCTCCCGCTTCTCAGTTTAATCTCACCTCCTCTTTTCCTTCTATTCCACCTCCTTTCGTAATTCCACTCACCCCTCTTATTCCCCTCCCCTTCTTCCGTCTTTCCTCCTCCCCAACTCGACCCCTTGTGGTATTTTGGTGTAGCGGAAGTATTCAACGCCATCACCTCCACTCAAATATCCACTCTTCTCCAAAACTGGCTGTGCTGCGTGATGGGAAGCTGGACGTGCAGTGGTGGAGGAGGTGTAGATGAGAAGCATGAGTCTGGATGTGGTGTGAGTGATGTGAGGAAAAGGTGTGGATGTCTTGGAGTGCTGGTAGTGTGGTGTGATGTTAAAGTGTGTGTGTGTCCACCAAACCTTTCACACACACACACACACACACACACACACACACACACACACACACACACAAAACCCCTCCCCTGAATATCATGCATTCACCACAACACTCATCAGTTCTATTACTTTCACAACTCCCTCAGTACCAGATGCCGTCCCCAAACCCGAACAAAATCGTCGGGAGGTAGTAAGATCCTTTTCATTGCACCTCTTCGTGACTAGCATCATATTCTAGCATTATTTTTTTCTTCCCTAACCTCAGCATTCAAGATGGAAAAGGCAATTTTAGACCAACTGAATTACTCCGTCCCTTATAGTTCAAGAATTCTGTCAAAAAGCTGAATCAAAAACGCCTGGAGATCACGCGAATCGGGGAAAGAAAAACATCATCGGAATAGAGATAATGCGATCACCTTGTCTGTCTCTTGCCTGACACCAATCGAGTGACTTAAAATGCACACACACACACACACACACACACACACACACACACACACACACACACACACACACACACACACACACACATCACACATACGTACATATTCTCTCTCTCTCTCTCTTCTGACTGTCTTGAATGCTGGTCACTTCCATATGTCTGTCTGTTTGTTTGTTTGTCTGCTCTCTACAGGCAACAATTTTGCGCCGATCGTTCTGAAAAAAATAAAAATCAGAAGGTAGATATCAGTTAACCCTGGAAGCTTACTTTTTTCATCAATTCTCATCGGATCTTTATGAAATTTTATAGACACATAGAGGGTGGCAATGACTTACATCTGACACAATCGGATCCATCCAACAACCTTTCCGCCTATGGTAGTTTCATGTCTGTTTGTCTCTCTGTCTGTCTGTCAGTTTGTTTACCTGTCTGTCTCCTTTCTGGACATATATATTGAAGATGCTGCCTCTGACCTTTCCTCTTCAACACGTAGGGTAAGGTGGTTGGTCACGTCTGTACTCATCAGCCTCACTTATGCCACTCTCCCTTTCCCTCCTGTTCCCTCTTTTAACCTTTTTATTTTTCCTTATAGCTACCATTTTCTTCCTTCTTGATATTTTCATTGTTTTTCCTGCATTTACGAGGGCGACCAAACCAGTGCGTGTCTGTCATTTACTTGGAGAATTTTTTTTAATCAAACCTTTATTTTTACTGGTATTTGCCACACTCATTGGTTC
>NC_136966.1:53124130-53146630 GCF_032717465.1 Coenobita brevimanus
AAAAATTGGAGACTACTGTATATTCTCAAATCTTTCTGTTTTCCTCTACCAAACATATTTCAGCTTAGCGCCATTACTTTATTTCTTCACCAGTTCTCTTCAAACTTGGCAGAACTGTTCCTTGGTCATATGCTCACACCTTTCGTCATTCTTATAGTTAGGGCTTTTACAGGGAATTATAAGGTCTAAAGTCAAGCCATATAAACACACAACTCTTGGAAGACTATGTTCTTGTACGTTTTTTCAATTATCATGGCAAGTTGCACCGAAATATGTTAGCGTAGTATAGCCGTGTGGAGACCATCCTACAATCCCTTAGCAATATTGACAATCTTTACTGGGGAAGGTTTACTGGATCTGCCGGAACTACAGGATAACAGCCAGCAGGACAGAGTAGGACACAGCAGGGTAAGGCTGGGCCAGGTATGGTAGGAATTCGTAAGGCAGGGCAAGGCAAGAAAGACCAGGGAGGGTAGGGCGCAGCAGGACAGGACAGAGTGAGGCAGAATAAGGACGGGTAACAAGGTCAAGATATTGCAAGACAAGGCTGCGAAAGGCAGGGCAAGGCTAGGAGGAAAAGGATATGGTATGGTAGGGCATACCAGGACGTGATAGGTCAAGGTAGAACAGAGCATAGAGAAATGGGACAGGGAAGGGCAAGACAGGGTATTGCAGGGCAGGGTAACGTTAGGTAGAACAGGGTAGGACAGGACAGGGCAGGATAGGGGAGGGGAGGGTACGATAAGGTATGGCAGGACAAAGCAGGCTGGACAGAGTAAGGCGGGGCATGGCATGGCATGTCAAGCCAAAGCAAGGCAGATCACGGTAGAGCAAAGCAGGGCAGGACGGGGTAAGGGAAGACATGTTAGGGCATGGCAGGGCAGGGCAGGGAAGGGTAAGACAAGGCAAGATACGACATAACAGGGTAGGGTAGGGTAGGGTAGGGTAGGGTAAGGTAGGGTAGGGTAGGGTAGGGTAGGTTAGGGTAGGGTAGGATAGTGCAGGGAAAGGTAAAACATGGCAAAGCAGAGGAGGACACGGAAAGAAGGGGCAAGGCATGCCAGGACAGGGCAAGATAGAGCAAAGTAAGGCAGGGCAGGGCAGGGCAGGGAATGGCAGGGCAAGGAATGGCAGGGCAAAGCGGGGCAAGGCAAAACTGAGCAGAAGGCAGGGCAAGGCAGTGTAAGGTAAGGCAGGGAAAGACAGGAGAGGGCATGGTAGGGCAGAGCAGGGCAGAACAGGGCAAGGTAAGATTAGGCCAGGAAAGGTAAGACCAGGCAGGGCAGGGCAGGGTAAGACAGGGCAAAAGAAAGACGCAGTGGGGTAGTACAAGTCAGGGCGGGGCAGGGCAAGGTAGGACCAGGCAGAGCAGAACAGGCCAAAACAGTTAGAGACAGAGCAGTAGAGTGCATGGAAAGACGCACACAAATTCCATATATCATTCAGGGCAACAGCAGACGATTTTGTTCAGCTGAGCAAAAAAAGAAGCACAGCAATGAAAAGGAGCAATTGTATCTCGTCTGATGTTTTCATTGCTATCAGATATCAGCATTTTATTTCAGTAATTTCATCCAAGGCGATTTTGCACAAATGACAAATCCTAGAAATAAGTGGGTTGAAAACTGCTGTGATTATTTCCATCATCCCAAGGACATCTTGTTACATCTCTCTCTCTCTCTCTCTCTCTCTCTCTCTCTCTCTCTCTCTCTCTCTCTCTCTCTCTCTCTCTCTCTCTCTCTCTCTCTCTCTCTCTCCATCTATCTGTCTATCTATCTATTTACCTACCAATCTATCTATCAGTCAATCTTGGTGGTGTTTTCATTTTTCTTGCCAACACTCTATGTTACATCATTATTTCTGGACCAAGGCTTGAGAATTACTGCGCATATTCACGTCAGTGCACAGAGCGCTACTATTAGAAATATTTTTTTCATTCTCAGTATCTCTTGTTATTTATCAAAATATTATACAGTACCATCACGTGACAGCTATCTAATCACACTGTATCGGTTACCCCGATCCTATCGTATAACACTGATCTATGAAGCACTCATCCGTAATTCTACAGCAACCCTCTCACTCTTACCAACCGTAGGGAGACACCTGGAATGCTCAATATGAAACTTATCCTACCCCCTTGTAAAGATATACTTTTTTTACTACATGTACAGTTGCTGGACCTTTTATCTCAAAACATCTTTATCAGGTTTCCTATTTATGCCTTTCAGATTAGTCACGGCCTAAAAGCCTAAAAAGACAACTGTGGATCTAATAAAAGAAGGGCACACAACCACCACACGTCAAAGTAACAATCCCAGAAGAAGCGAGTGTTATATATAATATCGAACGGGGTTACGGTAGGGAGAAGTTCGATCGGAGGTAGCCTCCAGACTGTTTGTTTCGTGATTCGATTTATATAGTTATAAATGCAAGCAAATGCGTGGATTTCCATATGCAAAGCAAATTTTGGGATATATTATACATCTGCTGGCAAATATAGCCTCTGCAACTTGGACATATTCCTTTTACCTCTAGACGATTAAACAACACTTGATCTTTCCCCTCATGTAAAAAAAAAAAAAAAAATCCTAAGGTGAATAACATCATATGCAGATGTCAAGAATATAAAAAATCATGCAATCGGATTGAAGTGTTTTTTTTTAATGACTTTCTCAGACAGACATATACCATATTATACACAGATACTGATGGACAGAGAGAGCCTTATTTAAATAGATAATGATAGAAAGAACAACAGAGAGATAAATGGATGGATAAACAAAGTTTGACTGAATATTCATTACTGATCACAAATAAGACAGACTGAGACGACTGTAAAACAACAGAGACACCTGGACTACCTCCTAGATGGCCTCAACCGCTCTACTGGGGTGCACCTTTTCATGAACTTGCTCTATGACCCAACTAAACTTTACAACAGGGGTTTCCAACCAATTACCCACAAGTGGATAATCTGGATATTTTTGATGTAGGTAATAAAAAATTGAGAATATAGACGTTAATATTTAGTTAAAATCCCTACAAAAGTGCCGGACAAAACCAACCGTGAAATTAAGTTCAGACAAGATAATTTTGAATATCTCAGATCAAATTTAGGCTACTGTATAATTCATCCTTGACTTCTTAGAATTTAGAACTCGAAAGTACACTTCTAAAACAAAGTAATGATGTTGGAAGGTTGGAGTTGGCGACATTGCCTGACATGCCCTTAAAAGTATGTTACTTGGGCGACATATTCTCAGAACTTCGTAATCTTAATCTTTCTTTTCAAGAGACAACATGTGCTCTATTGGCCTTTGTGGGAAGCTGCGTGAATTCTATGATCATATTATCCTTTGAGAAAGAGCAAGTAGTGGTAGGTGGGGGCGCTTACCATCCACTCACTCGATGTAGTGCTGCTTTGGATGTCTGCCTTTTCCTCTTCCATCCTTCCACTTCTGTCTCTTTCCTTCACTCTTTCCTCTTTCTTCTGCCAACGGGTGAGTTTACACTCCTTCTTCTGTCTTTCTTTCCTTCATTTTTTCCACTTCCTTCTGCCTATGAGTAACTCTACACTGAGTGACAATCCATATGTTTTCCTGTACACCAGGAAACCAATTACTACGCGGGGTGGTAACCATATAACCAAATTATGGCGCCTGGTGGTTAGTAGGTAATTACGATGCTCCAATCGGATTGAGCCTGTGTAGGTCTATATCCAAGGGGCGGTTGGGGTTTTTTTGCTCACGTAATGCCACTCAGGGATGAGTGAGGATGGTCACCCTCATCTTAAATGTCAGGACCAACTTGCCTAGCCCCGGGATCCTACTGTCCTCATGGGGCGACATAGGATTGGATGATGGATGGATGGATGAAGAAAGAGCATGTATAGAAAACCAAGTAATGCTCTATGAACTGAACAATATAATCAGGGAGGAAAGTGTAGAGAGTACCTTCAGAGAAAGTATTCTCAGTCATCTTACTGCCAGGGTACCACTCTAAAAATTCTTTCCAGTATGAACTCGACAACCTTTCATGCTTCCTTGCAGCAGCAAAAATGATGCAGACCCTACAAAGGAATCTTTAAAACTAGTTCTGACTAGTTTCAGGAAATGATTTACATTTTTATTTTACTGCAGCGTTACCAGAATATCCTCTTCTCGCCGACAGTGTTTCGCCCCTATTGCCTCCATTCACCTTTACATAATGTTGCGATGTAGGCTTTTCCTTGTCCTTAGTTGCCAAAACAAAGCTGTGCAACAGACTGTGTGTGGACAATGATCTTTGACATGCTTTGACATATCACTGTGTGATTGCTAAAAGGGATGATACAGTACCTACTCACCCAGGCTTGTCTTTGTAGTATACACGAATCTTATTTTTTTCCCCAGAAGACAAAAGGTTTAAGAAATCCAAGTAATAAGAATATGGTTTTATATATATATATATATATATATATATATATATATATATATATATATATATATATATATTTATATAGAAATTAATTCCTTTATAAATTAAAACATTTGTCCAAACATAACAGCTGGAATCTTTTTTCATGTACAAACCAAGATTACATAAATATAAATAAAACATCAAGTGTTCACCATGTCATTATTTTCAGTAACAAAAATCTATTTACCATAAACAACACACTACTGTGTTTACACCTGATGTGTGTAACACAGGCTTGAAGAAATCGGTAAATACATGATGAGCTGAAAAGGGTTGGGAACCGCTGCTATGAAGCATTTGACTTCCAGGTCTGTCTATCTATCTATCTATCTATTGCCAGACGCCTTAATCCCGTAAGGGCTGGCTACAGACAAATCGCCTCCATGTCACCCTGTCCCCCACCATTTGACTGCCCTGCTTCCAGCTCACACACCCCTTTCTCATATACCTCTCCACTCCATCCCTCCATTTCATTCTTGGCCTCCCCCTTCCTCTCCCCCCCTCCAGGGTAAAGGTTTTAATTGTTAGCGCCCAAATAGACCGACGAACAGAGAGAGAGAGAGAGAGAGAGAGAGAGAGAGAGAGAATGTAGATGGTATTAAAAATGCTGGTGAAAGGAGATGCGTTTGAAAGGGGAAGGGGAAACTGCGAATAAGGGGGAAAGATAAAGGAAATAGTGTGTGTGTGTGTGTGTGTGTGTGTGTGTGTGTGTGTGTGTGTGTGTGTGTGTGTGTGTGTGTGTGTGTGTGTGTGTGTGTGTGTGTGTGTGAAAGAGAGAATTGCTCTTTCTTTCTTTCTTTCTTTCTCTCTCTCTCTCTCTCTCTCTCTCTCTCTGTTATCTTTAAGCCCCTTGCTCCCCCTTCTATCCTGCCTTCCCCTTCCGCTCCACTTTCTTCAATTGTGCCAGTTCTTCCATCTCTCTCACGTGTTCCTTTATTGCTAGGTTTGGGCTTCTCTCTTATTACTTTTTTGTTTCATCTCTCTCTCTCTCTCTCTCTCTCTCTCTCTCTCTCTCTCTCTCTCTCTCTCTCTCTCACACACACTTCCTAATCTTCTCTAATTTTCTTTTTCTCTTCAGTCCTCTTCTATCTCTAATTCTATGTACTCTTATTGCACCCGCACGCACAATAACGGGAACAAGAGTTTCAGACGCCCGGCGCGCTCCTGTGTGTGTGTGTGTGTGTGTGTGTGTGTGTGTGTGTGTGTGTGTGTGTGTGTGTGTGTGTGTGTGTGTGTGTGTGTGAATAACATAAACAGTTTTAATCCTGTTTCTGCCAACTATATTGTGAAAGGGTTGAAGATCACCCAAGGAGTATCCCACTGTTTTTGACGACAGTAGGTCAAAAGTCAAGGTCACAGGGCAAGTCAGCTTCAACAGTTTTCTTCCAATCTAAAACAAACCTGATGGAAAGGTTGAGGGTAAAGCAAGGTTGACTTTATCCAATTTTTAGAACTATTATTCATACATCAAAGTCGCAAGTTATTTAGACCCTATAACTCGAACAATTTTTATTTGATCTCTATTAAACTTAGTGGTCGGATTGAAGGTCAGCCAAGGAATAACGATGTAGTGTCGATTTTGAGAATATGTCAAAGGTCAAGGCCACAGGGTTAGGTCAACTATGGACCAAAGTTAGTGAAGAGCGCTGGAGTTGCTTTTTATTACTGCCCCTTCTTGTCTTTCTGTAGCTTCTCCCTTTCATCTACCATCCTTTACCTCTTTTCCTCTTTCTCTACAGTACTAGTGCTACATCTTCCACTTTCCAAACTTGCCTTGATTCCTTCTGTTAGCTTCTCTTCTTTTCATCTTTAACCTTTCCCTTCATATTTTTCTTTCTTCACTATTGCTATTTCCCTCCCTCTCTCATTCGTACCTGTCTACATTTTCTTTTTTTTCTCTCTCTCTCCCGCTTTCATCTTTTTTCATTTTTTTTCCTTTGTTTATGCGTACAGTTTCCTCTTTCATACCAGTATTACTCTCTCTCTCTCTGAAACCTCCCGTTTTCACCTTGTCCCTTTCTTTTACTATCCTCTTCTCTCATTTCTATCTTCCTTGTATTTCACTATTTACCTCCGTTTCCTTCATTTCTCTTTTCTTCCCATCTCTACGTGTACCTTTCATTTCATCTCTTTCTTCTCCTTTTCATCCTGCTCTCTTCTTTCTCTCTCCTGCTCTTCTTTTACTCCCCTATTTCTCTCTCTGCTTGTCTCTCTTCCTCTTTATCCACCTGAGACATTAATTTTCCTCTACACCCTCTGTTTATTTCTTTTCCTCAGTTCCCTTCTCTTTTTATTCTCTTCTTTTCCCTCCCTATCCCTCCTTACTCCTTTCCTACCTCCACTTTCACCCCATACCCCCTCCCCCCCACTTTAAAATCCACTGTTCATTTCTTCCCCGATTACATCACTTTTGCCCTTACCTATCCTCCACCCCGGTTCTCATTATTTCCCCTGTCAGACCCCCCACTCCCCCATCCCTTCCCTCATTCCACCCCCTTCCCCTTCCTTCCTTACCTCCCCTCCCACCTCCCTTCGCCTTAACGCTCTCTCCTTTATCCCTCTCCTCACGACCACCCCTTTCCCTCCCCTCCACCCAACCCAACCCCCTTTCCCTCCGCTTTCATCTCCTTCTCCCCCTACCCTCGCAACTGCTCCTACTCTATCTTCACTAAATGCCTTTTCACTCCCCTTACTACTTCCCCCTTCCATACCTTCCCTCACCCTTCCCCCGACTCTCTCCTCTTTCCCTCCGCTTTCATTTCCCTTTCCCCCTCCCATCACACCTGCCCCTACTCTCTCCTCACTAAATAACCCTTCACTCTCTTTACTACCTCCCCTCACTCCCACTCCCCTAAGGGCTCTAGCACTGTACTCACTCTGATTAAACCATTCTAGATCTCTTTTCCCCTTGTCTCTTTTAGTAAATATTTTTCTTCCAAATGAATACAGCAGATCTCTTTCAATTTCCTTACCTTCTTGGTCCCCAGCGACATTAATAATTTCTAACGATGGGTAATTATTATTTTTTTTTTAACGGAAAGTTACCTTGAAAAAATGATGAATAGGAATGGCGAGTGCCGAGGGGTGGACATGGCTAAGTTTGATGTTGCTTGTAACTATGATAGATTTGGACGAATAATGCCAAGTTTGGAGAATGAAAGGGCTTTAAGTGTTGGTGAACTATATCATCATCATCATCCTATTTCCCACCTAAAGATGGGGTGAGATACATTCCAGGCAATGGGAAAGATAAAACTACAGAAGTGGGAGAATTATTAGCAGCATGCCCAGTGAGTCAGGCCATACAATCATCTTCACATAATTCAAACCCCCAAAAGGCTAGCTCCATTTCACAGGCCTACCCATCCGCACACATATATTCCCTTGAAGCTTCTTTTAAAAATGCTCTTCACATTAAACTACCATACAGAACAAATCCGTCGAATATCAAGCTAACAATAGGGTACCAAACTCTTGCCATGTGCTTCTCCGTATATACCTCATTCAGCCAACTTCATTCCATGTTAATCCACAAGCATCCTCCATTCCTGGCTTTCTCACACACTCCTCTTGCAATGTCATCTACTTCTCATTCTTCCTGGCTAAGGGGAAGGTGCCATAAAAGCCTGGATAGAGTTGTACCAGTGGAGTTTAATATGTCTGTGACTCTAATACGATGCAGCAATAATTATAACCAAAGTGAATGCAAATAAAATCATGAAAGTATTTTTCTGAGCGATGTAGGAAAGGTATACATGAAAAAAAAAAAATCGTAACAGGCTAGGTAAAGCAGATATCAGAAGGCTGTTGCATGAGGAACAGAGTATTTTCTTAACTAACAGTGGATGTAAAGATCAAACACTTGCAGTGGAACAGCAAAACACGCATGTGAGATGAACCGTAGATTTTGGCTGGAAGGAACGATTAACAAGGTAAACATTGAGGGATTATGGAAGGAATTACGAAAGATTGGCGATGAAGGAAAACTCAAGACTTATATAAGGCGCTTAGAGATGGAATAATATCTCTCTCTCTTTAACGAATGTTGGTCAAGAGGTGCTGCACTTCCACCGACTTTAGCGACTTTAGCAAAGCCACAGCACACCACATCACACCACACTGCGCAGCACACATACCACTTCTAACACGTCACACAATATCAGCCTCTCACACCACACCAAGCCAAGGACATTAGCCGAAAAAGTGCATTATTCATTATATAACCCAACGCCGCATCCTGTGAGGGGTGGTCTCGACAAAGGGACCTACTGGTATTTCTGTCCCTGCTCAGTAACGACCCCTTCTTCTCACGAGAGACCACCCTGTTGGTGCATCTGGATATTTCATTCAACTGACACGGGAAAATTTTGTTCAACTGAGAGAAATCCTATCAGTCAAAGGATTTTAAAAACTAACTCCAGTAATCCTTTTTCCACTAATGATACACCTAGCTAGCGATTTTATTTAGACAACATCAGACGATTTTGTCGAGAGAAACCCTAGAAGTCAAAGGGTTAATTCATTCAGTTACCTTTTCTTCCAATTTCGTATCAGGTTACCAGTAGGCAGTATTATGCAACACAGGAAAGATCCCGTGTCGCGAAGAGGTTAATGCTCCAGGTCAACGTGCTTCTCCTCACGCCAGTCAACTGTTTGGTAATAGGATGAGCAAAGTCAAAAGTAGGCCACCAGATTCAGTGGGTTATTCTCCACTTATATATCTTCACTTGGTTCTCGTTCTTCCTCTCCTTCTCCCTCCCACCACCCTCTCGATGTGAGCCGATTTTATTTTTTACTTTTTTTTTCGACTTACAGGACTTCTCACACTTAGGGAGTTACTGAATGCTACGACTTACTCCTCCAGCTCGAGAGTTTCCTAAGCTAAGTAAAGTCGATTTCTGATGCCTTTCGATCTATCCATCCATCTATCTCTCTGTCTGTCTATTAATCTATCTATTTGTCTGTCTACCCATCTATCTATTTATCTAGTCTATTTGTCAACTAATCCTCTCTTGCCCTACAGGCTATGGACCGTAGGGATTTTGGGCTAGGTTACTCAGTCCATACATTCTAGGCAGGTGACCAGTCGCCTTTCCCTAAGTGGCATTACATGAACGATAAATCCCAACCATCCCTCCGACGTAATCCCTCCTGGCTAAATCCGTTGGAACGCTTTAACCCACTAGACCGCCATGCGACGATTGCGTACATGGTTACCACCCAACGTAATTCATGGTTGCATAGGGTAAAAGGAAAACATAGGTAGGGCTTGTCACTCAGTATGTAGTCAGTTGAAGGAGCGCTACAGCAAGTAGGTGTATGGTGGTGCATATCATCGTAACAGTAGCAGTAGTAGTAGGAGCAGAGGCAACCCAAGGCCCATCAGTGAACCCAGTAGACTGTAGGCCGAAACTGTCCTTTTTCCGCAGCCCACCATCCTCCTCTCCAGGGACAGGGAGGGAATTATGGGACTTTTTTCATACCTGGCCGCTCCATCGCCAGGTCATATCGGTGCCACCACGTGAAGGCGTCTTTCTCCAGCACCCATCATCGTAGTAATGGGGTTAATGGCAGTGGGACCTGACGCCAGGCAAATTAACCGCCCTAATGACCTTGTAATTAGCCAAATCCGACGCCAGGGTAATTAATTGCCTAATGAGCTTGTAATTAGCCCAAACAAGGCCCAAGCTCGTTACAGGAGGGCATCGGCTAACCATCGTCCATCGCAATCAGGGTGGTAACGAGGGGGTTAATGAGTGTGGCTCTGGGTAATGGAGGGTAGTTAGCAGTGAGTGGAGAGATGAGTGATTTGGTATGTGTGTGTGTGTGTGTGTGTGTGTGTGTGTGTGTGTGTGTGAGAGAGAGAGAGAGAGAGAGAGAGAGAGAGAGAGAGAGATGGGACAGGGATGAGGAGGGATAAGCATGAGGGAGACAGAGATAGGGAAGGGAGAAAGGGGGCCAGGGGAAAGGATGAGGTAAAGGGGAGAGAGAGGAAAACTGAGGCTGGGTATCGTGCCAACAATGAGATAATATTCATCTGCAGAGGAAAAGGCACAAACTGAACATATCGAAAAATATATGAGCAAGGATTTTGGTGGGGTCTAAACAAAAAAGTCTCTAACAAAAACAACTGAAAGTACACTTGGGTACCTCATGAATAACAGACAAATGTACTTCACATTTCCTGGATTATTGTACTATATCGTCAGTATCTATGTTGCCTCATTAAATTAACCAGCCTTCTCCCTGATGAGCACTGTATCACAGGCTAGTGAGTTATTACTTACCCCGTTTATCACATCCACGGCCAACGCGCCACAGCCAGAGGGAAACATATGCAAATTTGGACAAGGACATCTACTACGTCACGATGACGCCAAACAGCTTCCTGTATGAAATGACACTCTATCCGAACATGACCCTGTGATTCAAAGCGAGGCTCTCACTGATACTATGTTTAAAAGACCGTGAAAAATCAAGAGAAACATAGAAAAGTTTACATTTCGAGCACTAGGCAGCATCAATCCTGGTGATATACAGGTAAACCGAAATTTAATACAACACCAGACATCTTCTGGAATAACAGTATACCACATACATAACAGAATATCCGAAAGAAAAACGATCCAAACTACTCTCAGAAGATTCTGGCATTTCCTAGTGAACCAAACTCTATAAGCAAAAATAAGGACGCATATGGACTTCGAAACGCAAATGCTACATCCGCAAAAGGTGTACAATACAGCACTGAGACTTACTGCTAATCTGAGGGAATACATTAAGAGCAATGAAGAACACCATTCCGAGTGCACGTTAAACTTATATGTATCCGGAAATGGCGTGCAATATATATATATATATATATATATATATATATATATATATATATATATATATATATATATATATATATATATATATATATATATAAAAGGATAAGAAACAAGATATAAGCATTAGACATACTCAAGACCAAACAGAAGCACGAACATGCCACACACCCGGTTTCCTTGTATTCATGGCACTGAAGGAAGTGCGAACTATGATCTTGTATTCTGTCAGATCCAAGGAAATTCCAGAAAATATGGCAATTAAAGTTCCGTTTCTACCGTGAAAGCAGATTTGTCAGTTTCCCCAGATTCACACCACCGTCTCTAATAAAGATATCTTTACTATACAACTGCGAACATAAACATCGACTCACTTCAAAACTTTAAATAAAGGAGACAGTGAGCAACGACTTTCGAAACCCTCCTTACAAGAAACTTTTTATAATCAAATGTAAGAATTTCACAATTATTCGACTAAAAGATGGAGGGATATTACTGCCGGCACCATCACATCACACAACATCAGTTCAAGGCACTACGAAGCGGAGGAAAAAAGCAGAGACAGAAAACAAAATATCTTAAGATCGGTATACATTAACCTCTTCCACTACTCTTTAGTTTTCAGTTCTCGTTACTGCCAGACTATCTCATTCTGGTAAGGGGAGGCGTGTGCTGGCTAAATATATTACTGGAGTTCGTTTCCAACCCACTGACTTGAAGATATATTTTAGGTGAATAAAATCGTCTTGAGGTAGCATGGACTAAAGTATATGACAATAGACGCCATCCCATTCAATGACCTAATCGCAAAGCACGCACGCACACGCACGCACGCACGCGCGCACGCACGCACGCACGCGCGCACGCACACACACACACGCACGCACACACACACACACACACACACACACACACACACACACACACACACACACACACACACACACACACACACACACACACACACACACACGCAGCCACCCAGTTCAGGGGAGGTGATAGAGTTCCATTATGCACGCGAAAAGGTGAGTGAGTTAGAGCTAGATTTAATCACTTCTGTTCTGCCTCTCATGGATGACAGAGAGAGAGAGAGAGAGAGAGAGAGATGGGGGGGGGGTCGAGAAAGTGTGCAATTCTGGTGCCTGACATATAAAAGCAATCTTAACCACTTCACTACGATATCGTATTGTTCATCGTATACCTCCCCACAAGACGATTATATATATTTTGGAGGGATTTTCTGACTGGCTCCTTCACTACATGAAGTCTGATCCCAATTAAATAAAATCGTCTGGTGATGACATGAATAATATCCTGAAAGACGCCACCGAATGGATGGGGTTACCAAAAGCTTAAGATCAAGACTGTTTATTAACACAGGAGTATACATAAGCTCTCGTAAACACAGAATAAGCACAAGTAGGATTATAACAGTACCAGGAATGAAGGAGAGACATGTAAAATAGACAACACACTGTAAGAAGCCTGAGGAGATTGTGCAATATCTACAACCTTTACGGAGCATAAGTTGTATATAATATTGTTCTTTTACACTTTTATGTTGACTTATACAGCTACCAATACCTCAGATTCAAAACAGAGTGATTAGTACAGTGACTTAATACGAACATACAAAAACGACACCAATAATAATGAACTCCCAGGGATATTTTTTTAACACAGATGAGCATGCCTTATAACACAACCAACTGTGGCGTATTATTTTAGTTGATTCTTGCCGTCTCCCAACGATTTCATGACTCTCCGAATGATATCCAGGAGTAAAAAGTTAATATAGGATATATCAAAACCCTCTATTATTAAACTAACTAAAACTGTCAGGTAGCAACAATACAAAACATGTACGTCATCTGACTGAAAATGTTAAGAGTTAGTCTGGTGGGAGATACAGGCAAGAATCTGGGGGCACTGTGGAGCTCACTTAAAGATAAAGTTCTGTGTCGCACCCATTTTCGGTCAGAAAAGTAATTCTTTAGTCAATTCGTGCTGTCACCACGTAAAGGTGATTAAGCTTGGGAAGATTTTTAGCACAGCACGGGTTATTAAGGCCATATAAAACCCTTGTTATTCGAAAATCTATACGGAAAATAATTGTCTGGTGGTACTGGAGGGGGACACCTCCATGCGTTATCACCGATAAGACTCGGCGACTCAGCTACGTGAATATACAAACGTCCTTCAACTACCATATTCCCTCAAAAGGAGGGTGATGAACTGAATGAGTATGGCATCTTACGCCTGCAATCTTCCCGGGTCACGTATCTGATGTATCTTTAGCCACATCAGCATCAGCATCATCGCCATCATCATCATCATCATCATCAGCAGCAGCAGCAGCAACAACAACCACAAGCACCACAGCAACGACAATGGAAAATAGTGCAAAAGCCATCACGTGGAAACGGTCAACAAATAGTCTGTCGGAATATGGAAGGAAGTGTAACTATTATATTATGGTTGACCAAAACGCTTACAGCTAGATCTGATGAATTTTCACAGTATTCTTCCTACCTTCTGACGATTTTATTCGGCACGAGAGATTGTTTGAACTGGAGGGGATTAGATATAGCCTTATTCAACCCCTTCAGTACTAAGGTTGAATTAAATAGTTGAATAAATTCGTTCGGTCGTTGCCTGATTAAAGTGAGAAGTACTTTGTAGGACTGGTATAGGATACTCCCACCCCACCCCCAAAAAGGGGGGGGGGTCACCAATAGCAAGGCGAAATGAATTTTTAAGTTGCTTATGGTCGCCAGCATCGTCGACCATGACAGTTATTAACATTTTCGAAGATCCGTGTTTTTCTTGACCGCAGTAAATCATCTGACCTTTGCCAAGATAAAATGTAAAGTAGGCTATTCGCAGTCTGCAGTTTCCACCTCCGCCTTGCGTGATTTGCCAGACCGAACTTGTAGGCAATATAAACGGTGGTCCGCGTATTGCGTCTTTCTCAGCATCCGTGTTTGTCTCATAATATTTTTCAAGCTGTGTACTTTCTGCCTTTGTACGTCCACTGATTGCAAGCTTGATTACTAACTTCACTGGTATCGCTGACTCAGCCATCTGCGTCACACTGGAGAATTCGAACAGTGAATGGCAAAACTGTGTAATATTGGGACCAACCTGTATGTGGACAAAAAAAAAATGTAATTGCATACGAACATCGCTTTATTTCTTAATGAACTTTGGCGATGGAATTCTCATGTCTCATTAGCTTTTGTTAAAATTAGATTCCTCTGAACTCCTTCAATCTGGTGATGTAGTTTTTATTTTTCACTAGCTAACTTTAAACTATTTCACTCAGCTTAGGAGACACTTTTCAATCTGTAGAGGTAAAATATAACTTTCTTTAATCTCTTCACTACCAGAAGTCTCTCCTAAGTTAAAATTGTCTGGAAGTAGCAAGAACACACGATAATTAAACACACACACACACACACACACACACACACACACACACACACACACAGGTCCTTAGGCTGCTGCGGGGGTTAAGGGGTGATGAGGTAAAGGTGAAGTAAAGCCTGAGGATGCACAACCTACCCATACCCTGTTGTGGTGAAGCTGGGTGTCAGGATGCAGAGAGAAAAGGAATAATGAAAGAGCTTAAGTATAGGAAGGGACTATAGGAGGGGAGTCTGGTGTAAAAGGAAATTGATGGGTGCGGATAGACATGGTGTGGGTTTGTAGAGAAGTGAAAATTAATGATGAGAGAGAAACGGGCGAGAAGGGAGAGGGAGGTATGGTAATGAAATGAGATAAAATAAAGGAAGAGGGATGTGAAGAATTGAAAACAGATATATAGAATGGAAAAGAAAAGGGAAGACAAGGGACAGGAGGGAAAGGGAAAAGAAAAGAAGGAAAGAGAAGGGAGAAGAGTACACGAAAAAAGAAGGGAAGGGAAAATATGGGACAAGGAAGAAAAGGGAAAAAGAATGAAGGGAAGAGAGAGTGAGAGAGAGAGAGAGAGAGAGAGAGAATCACTAACTTTACTCCATCACTGTGACGACGTCATTTTAACCCCTTCAGTATGGTTACCTCCATGTTACATGCTTGCTATTGCCAGACGATTTTACTCAACTCACGGGAGATTTTTTATAACTGGAGAGGTTAATATACCCCCCATTAATTTACTGGCTGCAAACAGACTCTCCTAAGGGTTATTTTTATTATTATTATTATTATTATTATTATTATTATTATCGTATAATAGCCTGCTATTACATTCAGTACACTAGCGAGTTTAATCCAACCTGATAAAGATCCCTAACCTGTTTCAGATCAGCTGATGGCCAAGTGTATGCCAGAGTGGAGATAGGATTTGACTAGTAACCAAGGACATTCATTTCTACCTCAGAACCAAAGCTCATCGAATTTAATGCATCCTGGACTTAGTGTTTAAACTTTACGAGTGGCCCAGTTCCGTCAGATGAAGGCAGACCGACTATATTAAAAGAAACAGCCATACAGAGAAAGGTAACCCAATCAGTATTTGTGATGATCCCCTGCCTCTCGTAATTACTCGCAAAAAATGACTCAGAAAAATATGGTTTGTCTAAGCCTTCAGCATTTAAGTCTTATTTTTTTATGCTAGGAAGAAGGAACCAAAGGCCAGGACTCCGCAAACCGTTCCTTCCGAGAAAAACAAAACAAAAATAATACAAAAAAGTGCCAAATTCAAGATCCGTCTGTCTACATCCTGTCGTTCTTAGTTCAAAACCTTCACTCTCATGACACTCTGTTTTTGTTTTCTTCCACCTGCCATCAGATAATTTTACACCATCATCATCATCATCATCATAACCCCACTGATAGCATTATGAAAGGTGTAGGCAGAAATTATGGTAGGAGTCTTTTTAGAAGTATCATCAGAGTGCCCGGGGAATATTGGCCACATCTCCATCCAATCTGCATTCAAGATATTAACACATGCAGCCCGAGGACGGCATTATTATTGTTGCTACAAAATTATTTCATTCAGAATACGAGTACAAACTAGTAGTGAAGGGGTTAATGAAGGCAATAGCTCTTCATTCGGAAATTCTCTTCTTAGGTGAATAAAATCGTCTAGAGATATCACCAATTTAACATGAAAAAGTAATCTATCAATCCACATATCTATCTATAATGAGGTAAATAACATCTATCTGTCTTCCTATCTATCTATCTATCTATCTATCGACATTGTGTGTGTGTGTGTGTGTGTGTGTGTGTGTGTGTGTGTGTGTGTGTGTGTGTAATCAAGCTAACTAAAAAACACAAGTTGAAATTATTACAAAATACACTAACAACACACTTACGAAAAAGAAGGATAAAAGTGCATTAGGATATAATCAGAACATCTGAAAACATCGGTTGAAAACATTAAACGAGCACGGCAACAACAAATTTATAAAGAATGAGCACAGGAACACATTTACTATATTATCCAAACTTTGAAAATACCAACAGAAAACATCAAATAAACACACAAATAACAAACTTATGAAAAATGAGGATAGAAACGCATAAAGTAAATTATCAAAACTTTCACTGGAATGTCCAACACGCGTCATGCAATTTTCTGAGGCACGAAAAAATGTCTTGGTGCAATAGTTTAGAATGAGGTGACGCTGCATCATCATCATCATCATCATCATCATCAACATATGCATCATTATCACCATCATTATCATCATCATTTTCTCATCGTCAGACATCATCATCATCGTCGACATTAATATCGTCATCCTCTCATCACCATCACCATCATCATCTAAATCTAAATCTAAATCTAAATCTTATTTCCCACCTATGAGATGGAGTATAAATTTCCTTTACCTGAAAAAATATAAACACAGTAATACACCCAACCCTGCAAAATAAACTCCTTCCACGACACAGCACACCACCCCTCCTATGTACCCACCTACCTCATCCCTCTGCCTTCCATGTAAAATAATGGACATACAAGGTGGCACACAAATAGCACCTCACTAGAAACCCAGCAAGTGGTATCTTGTGTGTGGCAGGGATGGCTGAGTATGGCGTTGTGGGCGTGAGTGTGGCAGTGGGGGTATGAAATTAAAAGACGATGGAGAATAAACACTGATAATGCTGACTGACATTACCCAAATCCTAACGTACCTAACTCCTACCTTTCTGTGATGGGCTTTGCTATTATATTCTTCTTATCTCCAAATTATTTACTTCATCTTAGGACAGCGCTTTTGTAATGAAGGAGTAACGAAAGCCACAAGTAACCCCATAGTTCAAAATGTCTCTCTCCTAAACTGGATAAGATCGTCTACACCTAGCGTATGTGAAATAAAGAATACGTCATCGGCCTGAAGACGTTAGTGACACATGAGAGGGTAAAAAAAATATGGGTGACCTATTTATCATGTTTGTTCCTGCGTCAAGCAAAGTGGAATGGAGTGTAACTAAATTCTATTCTTACAGGTGCTCTTAAAAACTGTTTACTAACCATTTCACGGCTTCAGTTTTAGTAATAGTGTCGTCAGAACCGCACCCTTGTAAGCTAAAGCCATAGAACCACCTCCTCTTTCTCTCTCTCTCTCCCTTTCCATGAGTTTATTCCTTCGTGTGGCACCAAAATATGTTCTTGAATGATTTTAATGCAAACTCTGTGTATATCCAGAAATACTAAACCAGAAATAGTGTGGCGTGATATATTACACACAGCACGTTGGCATTGTTATATATATTTTTTTTTTTTTTTGCGCAAACTTTTTCGATAAACCCAGCGCTGTCAATAACACACAAGAGAATACTGAAATCTTTTATATATGAAAGTTATTCTTACATATATTTGTCCTAAGATGTTTAGTGGAGAAGTATCTAGAGAAGGGAAGGAAAGTGTACGCAGCCTTCATGGACTTGGAGAAAGCTTATGACAGAATAGATAGGAAAGGTATGTGGAAGGTATTAAGAATATATGGAGTGGAGGGGAAAATGTTGAGTGCTGTGAAGAGTATGTACGAGGGAGCTAGGGCTACGGTGCGAGTGGATGGTGAGCTGAGTGAGTTCTTTGATCTCAATGTGGGACTGAAACAGGGGTGTGTAATGTCTCCATGGCTGTTTAATATATATATGGATGGGGTTGTAAAGGAGGTACAAGGTAGGGCAGTGGATGTTGGGGTGGCCCTAATGAATGAGGGTGAGATTTGGAAGCTTCCGGTGTTGCTGTTTGCTGATGATACAGTATTGTTGAGTGAGGATGAATGGGAGTTGCAAGGTTTGGTGAATGAATTTGGGACAGTGTGTAGGAGGAGGAAGCTGAAAGTTAATGTAAACAAAAGTAAAGTTATGGTGTTTGAGAGGAATGAAGTCACAGAGTGTGCAGTGAGGTTGGATGGTGAGGATATGGAGAATGTGAGTGCATTCAAGTACTTGGGTAGTGTGATGAGTAAGGATGGAACTTTGGGGGATGAAGTACGTGAAAGGGTACAGCAGGGAAGGAAGGTTGTTGGCACACTGAAAGCAGTGATGAGAAATAGGGAGGTGAGTATGGAAGTTAAGAAGTCACTGCATGATGGTATTGTGATCCCTACCCTGACGTATGGAAGCGAGGCGTGGACCTTGCAAGAGGGGAACAAGTCAAGAGTGAGAGCAGTGGAAATGAGTTACTTGAGAGGAGCATGTGGAGTGACGTGGAGGGACAGGTTGACGAATGAAGAAGCGAAGGAACGTTGTGGGGTAGATGTGGATGTGGTTGAAAAGATTAGGAGAAATACACTGAGGTGGTTTGGACATGTGGAGAGGATGGAGAATGAAAGACTGACTAAGAGGGTGTATGTAGGTGAGGTGGAGGGAGGGAGAGGGAGGGGTAGACCGAGGATGAGGTGGAGAGATGGAGTTGAGAGGTATATGAGGGAGGGGGGGGTGAGTTGGGGGGAGGGGAGTCAAATGGTGGGTGACAGAGTGACTTGGAGGCGTTTTGTCTGCGGCCACCCTTTGCGGGATTAGGGCGTCGGGCTATAGATAGATAGATAGATAGATATTCTTACTCTGTCCTTGCAATCCTCAGACGAATATATTCAGCTCAGGGGAGATACAATTGATGGGATTAGAGAGAGCAATAATTAACCCCTACAGTACTCGGGGGCTTTCATTAAGGTGAATAAAATCGTCTGGTGCTATCCTGACTCTTAGGGGAATAATCATCATACTGGAGGGGTACAGAAGGAAAATGCAAAACAAATCGCTAAGGAAGGAGCTGCTTGAGACCCTGTTACAGATTACTTTGCGCGCGCGCGTGTGTGTGTGTGTGTGTGTGTGTATGTGTTAAAAAAAAATCTGATATTTCCAAAATTAAAATACTCGGAGTCATAACCCAGATCCTGCCCTCCCATCTCTCTCTCTCTCTCTCTCTCTCTCTCTCTCTCTCTCTCTCTGTGAAATACTTAGCCATACTAAAATCAAGCCTTTGATTTTGAGCAATAAATCGGCTTTACCAACCAGACCAACGCACACACACACACACACACACACACACACACACACACACACACACACACACACACACACACAGAAGGGGGGAGGAAACCTGTGTTGACTGATGCATGCGTATCTGAGTCTCAAAATGGATGGAGTAGGGGGACAGGAGTGAGCTGGATGGGCTGAGATGGTCATGAGTGGCGGGTTTTGACGAGGTTAGTACACTGTTCAGGTAGGCGTTGTATGTTGGGAAGTATGGGAGCGAACAGTTATCAAAATTACATCCTGAAAGTGAAGAAAATGAAATTAATCACATATTATTTTAACTCCTACAACCAGAGGTCGCCTTTTGTATTTAATTCTTCCTATCCCCAGACGAATTCTTCCAGACTAAGAGTTTTTTTACAGTTGAGGGGATACATAAAGCCTTCACTAATCGGTTAAATATGTAAGTATTCCTAGGTAAATCAAACTGTTAGTATGCTTTAAGAACTGATTGATGAGGCTTAGTTCCCAAAGTAAAGGTCGATGAGGGCACTCACCATCCACTCAACTGACGTAGTGCAACTTCATGACAAACTCAGTTTATTCCTGTACCACATGGAACCATTTAATATTCTGTGGTAATAACATTATCAACAAATGGACGCCTGGCGGTGTAGTGAGATAAGGCGTTCCACAAGGGTGTATTTTCGAAGACTGATTGGGGTTGATTTCTTACACAATGTCACTAAAGCCGCGTGTTTGTCGCCCTAGCTGGAGCTTGGGATTCGAAGCGCCTCTTGGGGTGCTTGGATTCTGTCCGAAAAAGCAGTTCAGGATACGTAGAACCGAAAAATTACACTTGTCAATCGCAATGTAAACAGAGGGGTTCGTCGAAGATCACGTGGCGAATATGCACTTCACACGTAAACCTATTTGTGCGGAACTGACTCTATGTCGATAATACTAGCCACCTGCACCCTAATTTTATATATATCGTGCTAATTTCATGATATTACTTACTTGTCCTTACTGGCAGCGTTGTCGGCCTAACCACACTGTGTGTGGACAAGCGGCGTGGAGAAGTTGCCGGCTACCGCCAGGGCTGGTGATTTTCCATAGTACTACTGTTTTCGCCGATCTTCATTTTTTATCTTGATGTGGGAGGCTCCTGTGTCCGTCGTCAAACGCAGTCTCAGTCTTTGTATCAGCACTCACCCTCTGTTACTGTATAGTTTACTATATGACCGTTCTCTACACATTGGGTGAATAATAACTCCTGTAAATAATGCTATTGAACTACATATGCAATCAAACAGATGAATAATAAATTACCGCTACCTCTTCCCAGGACGATAAATGACAATAGCATAAAACATCATTTAAATATAATAAATTCTCACCTAAGAATTCATCCTTTTAAAGGGTCTTACACAGTTGTCGGAGTTATCACTGTCACACTGCTCGTCGTCCTCAGAAGAGTCCGATTCTGAGAAATTATAGTATTTCCTGCATGACTTTCTTGATTGTTGTATTCTTCGCAAGTTGACCATTCTTCGTTGTCTGTGTTTTCCTCACTATTATCAATACTGTCATCGCTATAATCCTCAGCATCAATATTCCCTGAGCCAGTTTCTTGTGTTTCTGTATTTATATTAGCCTCTGTATGGAAAAAATCCTCATTTGGTCCATTACTTTGTTCATTTTCATCGTCACTACTCTGAGGAGTCTCTTCTTCACTAGAATGTAATAAGTTCAAAGCCTCTAGGAGATAAGGAACTCCAGGCTTTCTCTTGTCCTTCATTTTCTAAACTACAGCATAAGAATACAATCACAAAAGTATTGCTCTTTATATAACTAATCTTGAACGATGTACAGTGGTTGAAGTTCTGGTATATACTGATTTGATCGAGCATTCAGCTCCTTGTTGCACGTAGTGCAAAAAGCTTTTTCAGGATCGCCCTCCACCCTCGTCAACCACGGACTGAACTCCTCATTTACTAGCCATTCGTCTCTCAGCTTGCGCTTCGGAGGCATGGCAACCTATACATGTACCGTATGTATATCAGGTTTGGTGTACGTTCACGCATTATCAAAGTTTACCATTAATATCAAATTTCAACATTTATTTTTCTCTAACAGAAAACTGTATGTTACAAATGGTAGACTATCATAATATATCGGGTATGTTACTATTCAACAGACATGGCTATTATACTATTGCAGGACAACGAAGACAGTATATATATAATACAACTAATAATAACACTTACTGCAGCTAAACTGAAGATTGAGTGGGTGTGTTTAAGAACTGGCGGCACAGCTGGCAGGAGGATAAAATTCACCAGTGCTGGGGACCAGCTGCCCATGAAAACACTATATCGGCCAATAACAACACAACATCTAAACAGATAATAAATATATGATTTCATTAAACTGTTAAACATAACTGAGGGGAAATAACACAACTTTCATGAATAAATTTATTAACGTAATGAATGCATAAATCTTATTAATTTGGACGTGCATCAACATAATAGCTACCTATTGTAGCTATAAACAACAACATAAGAATATCCCAAGCCGCATTTAATCTAAGTTATTGTATACAAACACCTATGTCGCTTTTGCCGCTATATCGATGGGTGGTTTTTTTGACCACACAGATGTGGACGTGGTCGACCCTGACCACAGAGGGTTGCCAGACAACACCATAAAACCACGCTGGCATACAAATATCCACAAAACGACAACGCTGCTTACTGGCCAT
>NC_136966.1:53151630-53416630 GCF_032717465.1 Coenobita brevimanus
CTGAGAGCACTGACGATATTCTTCAAAATACTCTCTACGAATTAAAGTGTCAGGAGGTAAGAAACGAGCGAAACAAAGGGATGGGTGGGATGAATTGGACCTGCGGTGGAGGTGAGAAGGGACATAAAAGTATATTCTGTGAAAATGGAAGCCGTTGGATGAGTGGTTTCAGTGCAGTGAAGGTTTATTTCAAAGTTTTCACTAAGAATACAACAAAATTAAGAACATGATAAACTCGTTCGTGTCTCCCTTATCTATCTGGCGTCTTGTGAAGCAGGGAATATTTCTTTTAATAATATGCCACTCTTGTCTATCTGTTATACTAGATTCTCAGTGTTGATTGACGGTACCCTCTCTAGAAATTACTTTCAAGCTTCTTATCACTGCTTATCTTCAATTCCCCATGCCAATCTACGTCATCTTCCCTCATGTATTCTTTCATAATATCTCGCTACCTCATTCTTCTTTTTCCTTTTCCACACCATCCTTGCTCCAGGTTCTCCGTATTCCTCTCTTCATGTAATTGTCCATTTTATCCTTCCATACAGTTTTCAGTCTTTCTCTTCCTCCTTCGTCCTCTACTTCATCCATCCACCTCGTTTTCAATTCTCGGTCTTCTCCTTATTCTAAACTGACTTTCTTCCTTGTTGGCAGTGTTCCGCTTTTCGTTTTACTTAAGTTTATCCTCTTTGGTCTTTCTCTCTTTCACCCTCTTCGTTGTTGGTAGATCTATCCTTAACTACTCGCTCACTTTCTCCTTCCCTCCCGTATTCGATCATCCTCACTCTCCCACCTACTCTTCGGCCCTCCTTATTTACTCCCCATTTTCGGTCTTCTTCCTATTCTTTCACATGCACCGCCATTCCACCTCCTTCGCTGTTATCTTCTCTTATTTTATTCCTCAATTTCAACCTCTCACCTCGCTCTCGGTCTTCCTCTCCTCGTTTTTCCACCCTATACACTGTATATACACTGTATATGGCTAGTGAGGGAGTGATCGCCCTCTACCTACACGGATCAAAAGCCCTCGGGAGCAGGGGGGTGGTTGCTTTCTCAGGCAGAGGAACTCCTTGAGAGTGAAATGGCTGGGAAGCATGCCGGCACGTGACTGGCTACAGCATAGCTGGGTCTTTCGGGTGTGGGCAATCAGGCAAGTTAGCTGCCTACTGCGACTGCAACACAATGGCGAGGTGTTCAGGAAGTTAGCCAAAGAAACCTTGATGGACTCTGAAAGAACAATAATGGCCCCCAGTCCCGTGCAGCCCTTAAATGGGCAGGGGGTGCTAAGAATCTCACGGTTGCCTCAGTTACAATCTAATTCCTTTGTCAATGCAAAAAATACAATTAAAATTGGTAACTGGAATGTGAGAACGCTAAATCATGACGGTAAAATCGATGAGTTAGTGAAGGTTTTTCAAAATTACGGACTTGATATTTGTGCTCTGACAGAAACTAGATTAACTGGAGTCGATAAGTTGGATTTGGAGGATGGTATACGTTTATTGATATCTGGCCGACAGGACGGAATGCATTATCAGGGAGTAGGATTGTTGCTGGGTTGTAAAGCAAATAAGGCTTTATGTGAGTGGGATCCTATAGATGAGCGATTGCTATACGCACGGTTTAAATCAAATCATGGCAACATCAGTCTGCTTGTGTGTTATGCACCTACTAATGATGCACTCGATGAAAGGAAAGACACATTTTATGAAAAGTTGCAAGAAGGAGTAGGAAGGGTACCTAGACATGATGTTTTGATCTGCGTTGGAGACTTTAATGCAGTAATGGGCTGTTCAAATGAGGGATTTGAGGCATGTATGGGTAAGATGGGAGTTGGTAGTAGGATGAGTGAAAACGGAGTGAGGTTTGGAAGCTTCTGTCTAGCAAATGACTTAGTCATCGGGGGCACACTCTTTCAGCATTGCAATATACACAAGACAACTTGGGTGTCGCCGTGTGGAAAATATAAAAATCAGATTGATCACATCGCTATCAGTAGGAGGCATAGAAGTTCTCTGCTAGATGTTCATGTTAAACGGGGAGCGGATATTGGTAGTGACCATCAACTCAGCATTGCAAAAATAAGGTTTAAACTTAAAAATCAGAAGAAGGAAAAATCTGGTGTTGGTAGATACGATATTGTTAAGCTTAGAAGAGAAGGAGAAGAAAAGGAGGAATTCAGATTAGAATGCAGAAATAGGTTTTTGGTGTTGGAAACGTTGGAAGAGGGAGAGAAGTGTAGATGAGATGTGGGAGGATGTGAACAAAGTTTTGCATGAGACTGCTGAATGTACGATTGGAAGGAGACATAGATTCAGGAGAAAGAAATGGATATCAGAGGAAACGTGGGATATGATAAAAAAGAGAGGTGAGGCTAAATTGAGGAGTGAGATGCAATGCGTTGATGAACAAGAGATTGAATTAGCAAGAGCTGCGTACTGGAGTTTGAATTCAGAAGTAAGAAGGTTAGCTAGGAGAGATAAAAGAAGATGTGTGGATGAAAAGGTTGCAGAGACTGAAATCCTAATAAACAAAAATGATGGACAGAGTCAAAGAAGAGCATATGAATCGATTAGAGAACTGAGTGGTAATGCAGGTAAACGCAAGGAAATACCAATTAGAGACAGGGAAGGAAATTTATTGACCAAAGATGGAGATATTAAAAATAGATGGAAAGAGCATTTTGAGACAGTTCTTAATAGACCAATACCACCAGAAGAGGATATACCGTCTGCTCAGGAAGATTTAAATATAGAAACAGGAGAGTTGAGGCTTGCAGAAGTGGAGAAAGCAGTAAAACAGTTAAAGAATAATAAGGCACCAGGGGAGGATGGTTTATTTCCGGAAATGTTTAAAGTGGAGGGGGATAGATTAATAATGATCTTGACCAAGCTATTCAATAAGATATGGGTGACGGGGTTACTACCATCAGTTTGGAAGAATGGTGTAATTGTTAAAGTTCCGAAGAAAGGAGACCTGAGTGAATGTGGTAATTGGAGGGGAATCTCTTTGTCACCGATAGCTTTGAAAGTTTTCAGTAGAGTGTTGTTAAATAGGTTGGAGCCGGTGGTTGAGGGTATTCTGAGGGATGAACAGGCTGGTTTTAGAAAGGGACGTGGTTGCAATGATCAGATCTTTATAGTTAGGCATTTGATGCAGCAAGTTAATGAAATGAGAGCACCGTTAAGTCTTTGTTTTGTTGATTATGAAAAGGCTTTTGATAGTGTTTCGAGAGAGTCTATGGGGAAGATCATGAGACATTATGGAATACCAGAGGAGTTTGTGAGGGTCATTATGAACATGCATGAGGACACATTTTGTAAAGTGATGGTTGATGGTTGTCTGAGTGATTCGTTTGAAGTCAAGTCCGGAGTAATTCAAGGTGGTGTTCTATCGCCTTTACTATTTATATTGGTCATTGATTACATTATGAAACGTGTTGGAACAGAAACCGGTGCAGGTATACTTTGGGGAGAGAACAGGAAACTTTTGGATTTAGATTATGCAGATGATATAGTTTTGATTTGTGATGGGCCAGAAGAGATGCAGAGAGTGTTGGACTGTTTGGTGAGTGAAGGTCGCAAGGTGGGTTTGGTTATTAATTGTGGAAAAACTGAAATAATCAATATGAATATGGAAAATGCGCAGGAATGTGTAATTGGAGGTATGGTTGTAAAGCAAGTTGATAGGTTTAAATATTTAGGTACTTATTTAGCCAAGGATGGTTCTTTGAACTTTGAATTCGAGGAAAGGTTAAAGAAGGCTAATCAGGCAATGGGAATGCTTAAAAATATTTGGAATAATAACAATTTCTCTGTGCATACAAAAATCAAACTTTATAAGGTAATGGTTAGGAGTATCTTAATTTATGGACACGAGTCTTGGTACAGCACAGTGACTATGGAAAATAAATTCTTGGTGTTTGAAAATAAAGCACTTAGAAGAATATTAGGAGTTAAGTGGTGGGAAAGGATACCAAATAGTAGAATTAGAGAAATAACGGGAGTGCAGCCGATCGATGAATATGTTAGATTCTCACGATGGAAGTGGCTAGGACATGTGTATAGGAGACAGGGAATAGTACGAGGTACACCAGGGTGGGTGGCACCTGGTAGGAGAGGTAGAGGAAGGCCAAAAGAGACGTGGGTGAGGACAATGAGACGGGAAGCTGGAGATGAGTGTTGGGGAGATCTTGAGGAGTTAGCACAAGATAGGATGTGGTGGTGTGAGTTCATCGAGGCCCTATGCATCCCCGAGGGTGCCACAGGAAATGATTGATTGATTGATTGATTGATCTTCCTCTCTAGTTTTACTTCTCCGTTTTATGATCCAGCTCGCCCTTGATCGTCCTTTCCCCTATTTTCTCTCCATTCTCGCTCCTCCTCTTCTTTTTATCCCACACTGTCTGTCTTTCTACCTCTTTCTCAGTCCTCTTCTGCTCATTCTTAGTCTGCATCTTCCTCACCTATTTACCTCCTTTTCTATACCCTGGATTGCGAAGCAAGACAGAGGTGATACTGTTTTGGCCTGTGTGTGTGTGTGTGTGTGTGTGTGTGTGTGTGTGTGTGTGTGTGTGTGTGTGTGTGTGTGTGTGTGTGTGTGTGTGTTAAAATAACTCAGACAACTTTGATCTTATTCTTGGGAGGTGGGTGGGTGGGTGGGTGGCTGAGTCTGTAAAGAGGTGGCCCGAAGTCCCAATGGAATCATGTTCAAATCCCAGCTACCGTAGAGAACCGCTTATGGATTTGAATTTCATAAAGCAGACTTTACGGATCTACCAAAAGACCCGCCGATAAGTTGTACAAATATCCCCGCTGATACCAATATACCATTCCTGTTTGAGACAGCTCTACAGCCCTCGCATGCATTCAGTATAGAAGGTGGGTGTTAACGCCGAAGTGATGACATGTGGTATGTTGGAGGACTAGTGGGCCTTGGGAACAGGCTGTGAAGCCTATGCTCATAGTCGGAAACATAGAAAAAAAAAAAAGGTGGAAAAGTCAACAAGGAGGAAACCTATTGTTCTTTGAGAATAGGAAGTCAAAAGTCAAACCCACAATGACTGAACCAGCGAGGTTAACTTCTAAAAAATGTATACGAGTTATACCAAACATAGTGGAAGAGTCACGAATTAAGCACGATCGGTGGGAGTCAATTTTTAGGACAATTAATCAAAGGACAAGGCCAAAGGCCAAGGTTAAAATTTGACTTGTGGATGTGCGTGTGATCAATATAACTAAAAGATCTGATCGTACTGGGACCATACTTGGTGGAAGTGTTGAGGATTAGCCAAGAGGTCGACCTATTCTTTTGAGGATAATACGTCAAAGGTTAAGGTCACATGGCAAGATCAAGTTACAGTTTGATCTTATTTACACCAGATTTTGTGGAAAGGTTCAGGGTAAAGCGAGAATGAAGGAACTCTACTTTTAAAACAATCAACTAAACGTCAAAGTTACCGGAGAAACTTGAAGTCAACGGAGCACAGTCAGGTCACCTTAAACAGCTTCCATCCGATTTAGACAAAAGTTTATGAAAGGGTTCAGGATAAAACAAGTATGAAGCGATTCGATTTAGAGAACAATTCGTAGAAAGTCAAGGTCACAGGGCAAGGTCAAATGATCGTATGTTATGCTCAGTCAGTTCTGATTCGATCTGGATCAAACTTGATTCTGGACTAAGGATTAACCAAGGATGAAGAGATTTGATGTTACAAGAACGTTAGGTTAAAGATCAAGGCACAAGGTTAGTTCGCACTGTTTTGATTAGTTTTAAACCAAAGTTGGTGGAAGAGTAGAGTTAGGCAAGGGTGAGGTAATTTGATTTTGAGAGCTGTCAGCCGAAGGTCCAGGTCACAAGGCCAAGTAAAATGTCCGGCCCTGAGACCAACTGGTGCGTGCGGGTGTTCGATCTTGTTTCCCCTCATGCTCTGTCCATTTTACAGCCTCCTCCTCCATCCTCCCATCAGTTTTGTAGATGGATGTCCAGCAAAGTGTGGGAGGTAAGAGTGGCCCAATCACGAACGCATATAGATGGCGTAGTTAAGACAGCCACTCAGGTATGCATTATTTAAATATATTGATAGCAACGTGAGACCAGAGAGTGTGGTTCACCTACAAATTAAGCAGGATGGCTTAGTCGGTTGCTTGGTTGGTAGGTGTGGTTTTGTTGTGGTGATGTGGTGTGCTGTGGTGCTGTCAAAGTGTGATAGTGCTTGATGCTGTGATGTTGTGGTGGCATGCTTGTGTGGTGATGTGGTGAAGTAAGAGTGTGATGGTGTGGTGGGATGAGATTATGGTGATCTGGTGCTGTGGTGGTGTGAAAATGTGATTGTGCCTCATATGGTGGTGTGGTGGCATGTTTGTGTGGTGATGTGGTGAGGTACGAGTGTGATGGTGTGGTGGCGTGAGATTGTGCCGATCTGGTGGTGTGGAGGGGTGAGACTGGTGACGTGACTGTGGTGGTGTGATGTAATATGCTGGCGTAAAAGATATACATGTGTGGTCGCGTAATGGATGCTTAGAGGTGTGATGAAGTGATGATGCGGTCATTTCAGACAACACTGTGACTGTGAATTAAACCTATGCATTTTAATTCGGCAAACATCATGAGATTTTAGTCATTACAGAGAACATTTAAAGGATCCATCGCATCAGTAACATACCTATCTTGTACTAAACGTCTTGCTACCGTCAAATCATAATATTTAGCTTAGTAAAGGCCTCTCGTTTTGAAGGTCCTAGAGCATTCCCTCTTAACCCCCTTCGCTTATGGAAATCTCGCCTAAGTTGTACAAAACCGACTGTCGGAACTAAGATAAAGAAAAATGACAGTCGTAAACGTGTCACCCAGTTCAGTAAGATGGTGTATTTTGTATTATATTCCATACTCCATCAAACCACTCTTGTCAGCTCAGGAGAGATGCTTATAGTCGGTTTGTGTCCACGCAGCAAAAAATCACGAACTCTTTTCAGCTCAGTTTATGGCCAAGTGTAGTAAGATCGGAGAGGGGTGCGGACTAGTAACCAGGGACATTCATTCCCACCTCTCAACAAGACTGACCAAAATTCATGCAATCACGACTTAATCTTCAAGTTGTGAGACGGGCTTAGTTTCGTCAGATGAAAACAAACAGGATATAGTTGTGAAGCGCTAAAGAACACTCACGACAAATTTAAGATGACCATTTTTTTTTTCTTGATACCGTTAGACAGTTTTATTCAGTTTGAGAGAAGACTGGTACTGCAGAGGAGGAAATAATTATCTCCATTCACCCATTTAGAACGGAGACCTCTTTCTTATAACTGTCAGATGATTTTCTCAAGGACAGAGAAGACCTGCAGGTGTCAAAGAGTCAGAACTGGTTTACACCCTCGATATGAAGGGGTTTAGGACATTTATGCTCTCTCTCTCTCTCTCTCTCTCTCTCTCTCTGCGTCATTACAATATACTCCCTCCTTTACTGTATATCCTGCTGCTTCGTTTGTCCGTGTGTTGTGGTTCATAACGTTTTATGTGTAGATTTGACTGAATGCTATAATTCTAATAATACGATTGGCAGGCAGACAGATAGACAGAGAGGTCGCTAGGTTGACAGATAAAGACAGATGAAGTCATAGATATAGACAAAAAGATAGATATATAAATAGATAGATAGGTAGGTAGGCAGGAAGATACAGACAAACAGTAAGTCAGAGATATATAGACAGACACAAACAGGTAGATGGATGATGATGATGACAGCGACGAAGGTGATGGTGGTGCTGCTGATGATGATGATGAAAGCTGATAAGGACACTAATCATAAAAAGGACGAAAAACAACAACAACAACAACAACAACAATAATAAAAATAACAGCAATAATAATAATGACAATAATAATAATACTCACAATGCTTTCGTTAAATGCCTGACCTTGCCCTGAGAAACTGACCTAACAACCAATATGTAGCTATTCCTGTCTCAACGCAGATCGCTTGAGGCATTCCCAAACTTGACCACCAATATGCCTTGATGTGGCCCAAAGTTTCTAATGTCTGGGGTTTGAGGAGGGCAGTGGGGGCAGGACGGTGATGGGGGTAGAGGAAGGACGAGGACTATGGAGATTGTGAAGTGTAGTGATGATGACTGACGATGACGATGATGATGGAGGACGAACGATACTCTCTCTCGCTCTCTCTCTCTCTCTCTCTCTCTCTCTCTAAGTCATGAATTAAACAACGAATCTTTAGCAATTTATTTTTCATGTATCGGTCACAATCACTTACCCACGCCCCTTACACATAATAGTTAAGTACTGTTACCTTCATTCTTAGTCTCTTTTTCTTCCATCCACGTCACTCACACACTCACCTATTTTGCCTCTTCCTAGTAATGCATGAGGAAGTGAAAGTGTTGTAGTGTTCTTTTTTATATGTCGCTGTTACGATTCGACGGGGTATGAACATCTGCAAGCATAAGAAAAAAAAAATGCTATCATCACCCACACTAAATGTCCGCCTCCTTTTGCGTTTTGAACTTCAGACTCGTGGCACGTGTGGAACGAGCCACGAACACGCAGACACCAAGACTCGTATTCTCGTCGTTTGAGAAAGCTCCCTGACACATCTTCCTATGCAATTTATGTTGCTTCTTACTCCTTGTCGTCCTCCTCTGCGTTACTTTAATCATTGTAATATCACCATACGCTGCATAAATAATGTATAACTGAGTATTAGCCCGCCGTATCGAAAAATACGAATTAATAGGTAAGGAAGAGGTGTTAGGGAGCCTTCTTACCCGACATTAAAACAGGGCCAAACCATCATAACTCCAAGATCAAAAACTGGAGTCAACCACCGCCTTCCAATGTCTCGAAAACTTTACAATGAGATCCTGTGAAGTTAATTATCATCAAATGAGTTATATAATTCTGCTTCATTTACCCGAAAACCCAAATGTTTAATGAATACCAGAATATGAATTGTGTCATTCTAAATTAATAATAATAAATCAAACAGAATCTTTTCGTTATTAAGGAACCCCCAGTATGAAAAACCTCAGACCCACAGACGGGCATAAGTTGTCAAAAGAAAGCTGCTGCAATCCTTATCAATAATTAAGGACGTCCTACTATCCCACTCCACACGACTACAGTCAGCTGATATACTTTTGTGCAAATTGTCTTGATGATTGATGAACTTACAAAAACATAGAGTACCAAAAATTTTTATTGCACGGTTTGACTTTTGATGCCTTAGTACTGTAAATGGCCTAAATAAAAAAATGAATAGAGTGTCTGGGGGTATTAGCCTAAGGAACAAATGCACCAAGTATGAAACGAACTGGTGAAGAAATAAAGGAATCGCGTCAAACTGAAAAGAGTTCGGAAGAAAGAAAGAAATTGAGCAAATATAAACAGTATTTCTTCATCATAGTGCAGGGACCTAACAAGAAGGAGCCATCGGAGTGCAACACCCGCGGTCTGTTGGTCTAGGATGCGAACATTTTACTTTACCCCGTGACGCTGACTTTCGACTATTGGTCTTAAAATAGAATGACTTCATGCTTGGTTACCCCAACGTTTGATCTAAACTGGATAAAAGCTGTATAACACCTAACACTGGCTTTTAATCTCTTGTTCTCAAAAACAAGTCAGTCCTTTGTATGACTCTCGACCCTTTTACCAAGTTCGGTTGATATTGGACCAAAACAGTCTGGGTAATTTTTGTTTATGCAGAGTATGGTGATACTACAGACAGACTGAAAGACACGCACATACTCCAAGCAATATATAACATCCTCCTCGCTACTACTGCGTGGACGTAAGAATGATGTATGTTAGTTCAGGACCCAAGACATGTACAGTACTATATATAGATTATTTATTAAGACTGTACATTCCAAGACACTGGGTACGTATGAGGCAACACCTTAAGCGGTTTTTACACCAACCCACACACTTATATCATAGGGTACAGTACAAGTCAATTATTCTTCTACGCAGCATAAAAACTTGTAAAACTGGCGATGTCTTGCTACACAACACTGATGTAACGCGTGATAATTTCCAGCTCATCCTTACGTAAAAAAAAAAAAAATGGATACGATAACGACGTCGACGATGATAAGACAATGATGATAATGATGGTTGTGATTAAAGATAGCGCCAACTTTCTGCAGACTACCCATAGCGTGAGTTAATACGTACCTACTGGTATGATTTGGGTTGTCACACCTTCATCGCATAAGTGTTAGGTTAGGGTCATTAGTTTGAATTCAATAGTTGTTCTCTTTATGTTTTAGATATCCACAGACGTAGTACTATTAGACAGTTTGTGGGCAACTTTCAAAACTTAAATACCAGGTTGTAACTGCTTGAAATTCGACGATTCTTGGCTGTTAGAAAGTAGTCCCCTATTCTCGTCGGTTAAGGAAGCTCCCTAACACCTCCTCCTTAACGGTTTGTTTTTGGATATGGGCGGTTAATATCCTTATGTACATTGTTTATGCAGAGTATGGTGATACTGGAAGAATTTGTATTACACAAGAGAGGACAGGAAGGTGTAATAAATAAAACAAATTGCACAGGAGCTTCCTTGTTAGGGAGCTTCCTCAACGGACCAGAATATCGGCCTTAGTCTCCTTGGTTGCTCCTTAAATCATCCTTCCAATCTGACTACACTTGGCTACGACCATGAGAGAGAGAGAGAGAGAGAGAGCGATGCGTAAAGCTACGAGCACTACATTAAGGACGGTACGCGGGTCCCCATCATTACCGCCAAGTCATTTACTCTCTCACATAAAGGACGGTACACGTAACTATATTATGGTCTGTGGAAAGGTAGCTTCATTAAGCTTTCCACAGCGGTCGGACCCAGAGGCCAGATTTATAGACGGGTTTACGATGAAGTCTCTGTCGTAAGTGTGATTTCTTTTGCCAGGAAGTAGAAGAACATGGAAGTACGAATGTCTTACCATGTCTCTTGTTCCTCCTACAGAAAACAAAAACATAAAATCTTGGCTGCGAGAGGAATATTTATAACTGCTTTAGGGGACTTTACAGCGACTCTTCCTCAGCGATTATTGTCCATCTTACACCTTACTTTCTCCTGAATGTGATGCGTAGCTGTATAGCCTTCGGTACATTGACGTGACATTATTAGCTCTGTTCTTGCTACCCCTCGACAATTCTCTCCGGTTCAAGGGAGACTTTTGCATATAGAGTTAGCTTTACTCTTCATTAATTAGCACGAGAAGTCTTTAAAAAGTTTGAATAAAGTTGTCTTAAAGCAGCGGGAATAAAGTGCAAAAAAAGGCGTCATCGGATTGAAAGGATTGATAACGACACAGTTTGTATCAGTAGCATACAAGGGACGTGATGCAAAGTACATCGCCGAGAGGAGGGGGTTGCGAATTTTCCGAAGACAGCTAGAAAATACTGTCCCCAGGCTCAGGTCCGAGATGAAGTAACCAGATGGTGTATAAAAGCATCCTCATATAGAATAACTCGGAATTCTTGTCTCCGAAAACCCCATTGATATATTGAAATTTGAAAGTAACGTTATGCCCAGAGTGACAGAAGCGATTTTTGTTTTTGTTTCGCTGCCAGTACCGTACGAAAAAGGAAGAGAGAAACCTGGACGACGGTACGGAGGATGAAGAGAGAAACCTGGATGACCGTACCAAAGATATCAGAGTTACCGTACGTGTGAGAAAGGGAATTATGTCTACCCTTCACATACTTCTCGTTCAGGTGATGATACATAGTCTGGTCAATCCATCCAGGACCTCAGCTCGGGTTCAGCAGCCTACCACTTCCAAACCCAGCCACTGAGCCACCACAAGTCCACAAATGCTGCAAGAATATGGTGTACTGCGACCGCATCCACTACACTTCTCACGCTTAACCAAAACTGTCTAGCATTACACTAAATAAGAATCGTACGTGTTAGAAATCCCAGGGTGTATTAGTAGCAGGGAAAGTATTATCCTACTACTGGTATTTCTCGAAACTGAACATTATATGCTGGTATTGGCCTAAAAATAATACCCAGGTGCACCAAGAGAGGTAAAAAAGGTGGCATGTGAGTATTCCACGATATGGTATTAACAGATTCAATTACTGGCCACGAATATACGTAATGTAAGTGTTTTTACGTCTCTTTCTCTCTCTTTCTCTCTCTCTCTCTCTCTCTCTCTCTCTCTCTCTCTCTCTCTCTCTCGTCCGTAATATCGGTGTTTTTACTCCTGTCACCATACGATATTCATGGTGTGGTGCTTGCTTATATTCTATAGTGTCTCTCTCTCTCTCTCTCTCTCTTCCTTCTTTCTGCCTTCCAGCCCTCTTACTTCCATTCCCTCTCCTCTATCACTCACTCATTTCTGTTCCCCATTTCCTGTTTCTTTCACTCTCTTTCCCCCTCTCTCTCCCTCCCTCCTCTTTTCTTCTCTCTCCCCTTCTCTTTCCTTTCCTCCCTCCTTCCCTTCCTCTTTCTCCCTCTCTAACCCCATCATCCTCCCCTTCCTCCACTCGACACAGACTATTGTTAATGCACGCAAATCGAAAAATATCACCTCTATTTTTAGGCCAGGCAATGGAGTTCCACCGAAGAGTCCAGCAAAAACATTGGTTGAAATCTGCTGTCGCTTTTATTTTTGTTTTTTACTTTTGCCTCGATATGACAGACGATGGTACAGAAATTAAAGGGGAACTGGTGCAGGAATTTAGAGGTGGTTGGGGCTAATAACGCCTGCCATTTCCACAGCAAATCTTTGTGGTGGAATTCTTAACACACTCAGACTGCCATGACGTACTCTCAGCTGGTGATATCCGGAACGAAATACTAGAGTTGCCCCGGCCATGAGAGGGTGAAAACGAAATGAATAACTTGTAGGAGACTGCTGAGTGGCAATAATGATAAAATCGCCAAGAAAAAGGAGCTACGAAGTCTACAGTGCTACTCATACCATGGCCCTCATACTCATATAACCCACTCATCAGCTGGAACACATTACCAGAGTTGTTCTGACGATGAGAGGGATAAATGTGGGGCTCTTTTTGCTGGGCCTCATGTAACGGAATGCTTAATCTATGTCGGTCTCATAAAACTAGAGTACCATTATAAGCAGACATCAGACTCAGAAATCACACTTAACTGTTTCATGGTTGGGGCACCTCTGGCAGTCAAGTCCACCTATTACTAGACGTATCTTATTTGGTTAAGTCATGAGAACTTGAGAGAGAAAACACTAACAGTCAGTTCCGTAGCAAATCTCTGTGGTGTAAGCGTTCACTGTGGTACTTTCAGGTTGGACTTCTGGAAACGGACTATTTAATCTATGCCCACAGACGGGTACATAAAAAAAAAAGAAGTGACATCATACTTAGGCGTCAAAAGCAGAATTCATACTTATCCTTCTCATGGCTGGGAGAACTCGATTATTCTACTCCTACTAAGGCCAGACTATCTGATTTAACTGATGGTTGGTTATGGAAGCCGAGATTGTCCATATAATCACCATTAACCTATCATGGTAGGGATGGCTTACTTAATTTTCCCTGACACCAGAGGATTTTATCGGATAAGTGAGTCACAGGAGCCTGAAACTGTCAATACTGTCACCATTAACCCTCTCATGAACAATACAACTCAAATATTCGATAACACCTAACGCTACACTTTTATTATTATTATTATTATTATTATCATTATTATTCCGATGCGTGAAACACAGGAGCCTGTTGGTAATACTGATGGCTATTTCCACAACAAATCCAGCTTGTGAAACTGTTAGCTCCTTCACTCCGATAATGAAATTCTGTATTTTATCTTACTTCTGACAGGCGATTGTATTCAGCTGGGGTGAAACTGTTCAAACTGGAGGATTAGATATAGCATGCATTAACTCCTCGCAAGGTCCTACTTCACTCAGATATAATCGTTTCTTGCTAGCCTTAAAAAAGAAAAAAAAAATCAGATTGAAGCGTTATGAATGGCTTTCTTTCCGGCATTAAGTGAAGGAGGATTGCTGAACCTCAGGAAACGGACTACTAAATCTACGCCCAGAATCGGATACATTAATATAACGGCGATATTATGAGTGGACATAATCACAGCCCTCACACTTAGAGGAGAATTCTTGTCATCTAACGAATATCAAGCTACCCAGCGCCTTTTCCATGGAGAATTATTTTGCACGGCACATTAATCATATATTTTCTCATATTTTCCTCTTTTTTATACCATGAATAATAGTCCCTTCGCTATCAGAAGCCATTCCGAGATGAATCAAACAACCTGATAGTGACAAACCCTTAAGGGCGCGTCGGCACGTGCTCCCGAACATATGTTGGCAACATGGCAGGCAACATGTTCGGGAGCATGTTTGCAGCAGTGTTTGGACAGATGTATGCAAACATGTTTCAGTGCAGCTTCGAACACTGGCAGCAGAGGTGATGGGATAAGTGTGTCCATACCAGGCAGCTGAGACTTCATCATGATGTTGCCAACATGATCTGGACGCTGCTGTTCCCAGCATATTTGCATCGTGTTCGTTACTGTGTTGCTTACATGTTGCCAGCACTTGTGTGCCAGCTCACGTGTGTTGCCAGCTCACGTGTGGACGCATCCGGCCACAAAAAACAAGCGCCATAGGGAAGGAAATCATAAAGTTAATGTAGTTCATTGAGTCAAGAGAGGTTACTGGTAAAAAAAAAAAAAAAAAAAAAAAAACTCTGGAGGTAACCAGAATGAAAATAAGGCGTCATCATACCGGAGGCCAACGTACCACTTGCAGATGAAAACCGATAAGGAAGAAATGCTGGGGAGCCTCATACGCCCACAAGAAGACGACTCTTAGATATCACACTTAACTATCTGCAACTAAAACATACTTTAAAACAAGAAACCGGGCCAAGGCCCAGGAAACCCGTCCCCGGCAGTCATTTTAGTGCTGACGTTTAAACATAACAGGATATCTAGTTAAAGATGTCACATAACTAATTTGGAGTAAATCGGGTGAAAAATGACAATGTTATACTCATTTGAAATTTTAGGACCGACCCACCTGACACTGACCTCCCTACCGCTAACTGAGGGGTGACCCCTCTGATATGATAAGGCATGTTATAGGATGCAAATTTGAAAGATGCACCTTTAGATTTTATGTCATGTCGATATGACGAATTTGAAAGGAGTTAGGGAGAAAAAACGATTTTCATTTACTTCTTTTTACATTTTTTGAGCCTCCAGCCCGGGCCTCGGCCCAGTTTGACCCAAAATTCAATCATGTGATCAGAAGGTCATAGCCCATCATCCCTGTAATTTTCGTCAAAATCGCACCAGTAGTTTTCGCCCAAGTTGTTAACAAACAGACAGACAAACAAACAAACAAACAGACAAACCGAGTGAAAGCAATACTCGTCCCCGAGCCCCTCCCGGGCGGGGACAGGTAATTATACCGCTTACGTCACGATAATACTTCTTGACTCCACTCTAACTCACGCACACTTTCCAGCTCGCTCTCTCTCTCTCTCTCTCTCTCTCTCTCTCTCTCTCTCTCTCTCTCTCTCTCTCTCTTTCTCTCTCAATAAGTACCCCCACACACATCGGCTACTAAGATCGATCCATGCCTATATTTCCTTAACAGTGCTTTGAAATATAAGATATTGGTACATAATAATGGCCACATTCTTCGCTGGCTTAGGAAGTTTCGTAATATCTGTTCACTGGCGATTTACTCTGCCTGTTACACCTTAATACCCCCCCCCCATATGTTTCTGATATGTTCCATGGTGATATTGAAAAGACACATACTAGCATACAAGACACACATACATAAAAGGATACATTAAATACAAGAAAAGGCACATTATAGCATACAAGAGAATATTCTGGTGTAATACTGAAAACAAATCGCTTAGGAGAGTGTGCCAAGAAGAGTCGAAAGCCACCAAGAATAAGGTTCCCTCTCACTTCAGGATTTGACATATGTCTTATTGGAGGTGACGGTGATAACATATTCTTCAAGCATTTCTGTCATTATTTAGCAAAGTGTTCTACTCCCATGATACATCTGTCTATGTATTTGTATTTGACTATATGTACCTATCTATCTATCTGTCTATCCATCCATCTATTCATATATCTATCAGTCATTTGGGGGATTACCTTGTCAAAAGTTCTCTAGGCATTACTTTCCTTCTCCCTCAGTAACAACTTCTCAACCACGACTTATCACCTGTTCATCTATCCACCTGTCAGTCTATTTATCCATCTATCTACCTGTATACTTCCTGTGAGGAGTGGTTTTGACAAAAAGCTTTCCAGGTATTTTTGGCCCTACTCAGTGCCGACCCCACCTCCCCCACCATCCTCTGCCAAACACTAGGCCACTTTGATTTTCCGTCTCTTCCTGGTCTAACTCTCCTTTCTTCATCCACTACACTTTTATACAACCGCCCAGTCAATCTGTCACTCTCCTTAAGCCCCTGCATCTGGTAAAGTATTTGTGTGTGTGTGTGTGTGTGTGTGTGTGTGTGTGTGTGTGTGTGTGTGTGTGTGTGTGTGTGTGTGTGTGTGTGTGTGTGTGTGTGTGTGTGTGTGTGTGTGTGTGTGTGCGCGCGACAGACAGACAGACAGACAGAGACAGAGAGAGCGAGAGAGAGAGAGCGCAGGTGTAACAGTGCAGAGAATGATGACGCTGAGGGTAGAGAAATAATAAAGGAAGTGAATAACGACGAAAGGAAAGAAAGGAGACGGGAGAAAAGAAAGAGACGAGGGGAAAAGAAAGGAAATGGGAAGCAAACTGTTGGCCGAAAGTAAAAGTAATTTGTAGGATTATGTTTGAATATGGAGAGTGAAAGAAGACAAAGTAAAGAAAATATGAAAGGAAAATATGAAAATAAGAATAATATTGATGGAAGGGGATGAAAAAGGAGGAGGGAAAGAAAGAGAGGAAGAAGCATGGTTGTGACAAAGATGGGAAAGAAGAGCAAGAAAAAAGTACAAGATAATTATGAGACAGAAAATATATGCACAGGAAAAATATGGAAGGGAAGAGACAAAAAAGGAGAGGGAAAAGGCAGAGATGATTGGAGAAGAGGGGAGAGAGATAGACAGAGAGAGAGAGAGAGAGAGAGAGAGAGAGAGAGAGAGAGAGAATAAAGGAAAATGCAAGATACGCAGAAGGATAAGGAAGATGAATGAACGAAGGAAAGCGTGATGAACAAGGAAGAGACTATCTTCATAGACCTGCGGTGAAACTATGCATCAGGTGATGTAACAGTTGACATGTCAAAGCAACTAAAAATTTCTAGATGAGAAATCTTGTATTTTACAAGAAAGTCCCTAAGTTGCCTCATTACTGCCGAAATTGAAAATCTTAAAACAGTCAGCTGATGCGTCAGGTAACGCAACAGCTGACATGTTAAACTGATCAACTGACCAAAATTTTCAAGCTGAAGAACTTTATATTTCATAATAAAGTCGCTCAGAGCTCACCAAGAGTAGATATTCGAGCTTTCCTTGAAGGTAAAAAAAAAAATATAAAGAAATAGATCCCCAGGTGTACCATTTTTAAACCTGTCGGTTCGCCGCAGGTATAAAAGAGAGAGAGAGAGAGAGAGAGAGAGAGAGATTAACAGAGATAAAGACTGGAGAGGATGGGGGGTGAGAGAAAAGAAGTGAGACAGTGAAAGATTGGAATATAGAAAATAAGAGAGAAGAAAATAGATTAATAGGTAGTAGGATGGGAAGACAGTGTGAGGGAGGAAGAAAGGAAAAATTTTGGAGAGTAGTAATAAAAATGGGAGAGGAGAGGAGAGCAGACAAAGAGACGAGGAATGGAAGTAAGTAAGACAGATAATATCAAAGTATAAATAAGATAAACAGAAAGGAAATGATAAAGAGGAGGAAAAAATAGAAACAGGAAGAGGGAAGAGACAATTATGAAAAAAAAAAAAGTCAAAGAAAGAGGCGGGAGACAGTAATACCGTGATAAAAATTAGAGGCGAAGGGAAGGAATAAAAGAATAGCAGTGCAAAAAACAAACAAAAACAAAACAAGGGTCAACATGTAAACCACGCGATAAGAAAAACGAAAGACAAAAATGGCTAAAGAAAGGCGAAGAAACAAGGGTCGTTAGGGAAGCTGAAGAGGGAAGGGGAGGAAAGAAATAGAATGTAAAAAATCGGGGGAAAAATAGAGACGGACATAAGAAAAAACGAAGGATGAGATGAGGAAAACAAGACGAAAATATACCAGATGGCGAGGAAGGAGGACACACGGGTAGGACAAAAGGAGAACTGGAGGAAGCAGAGAGAGAGACGAAGTGGGGCAAGAAAGTTATAACAAGTAACACGAAAAGAAAGGAGGAAGAGACGGTGAAGTAGGAAGCAGAACAAAAATGGAAAATGGAGTAGACAGTAAGGGCAGAAGTAGATAGATGAGAGCCTCGGTGGTTCGGTGGTACAGTACTCGCTTACTGATGCGTGTATCCCGGTTCTACGGATCTACCCTGACAGTGGCGGAAATATAAAGTGGGTGGTGGTAATATTTCCATTCACACAATTCCATGAATGTTAAGCTTTTATATAAAGTAATCCAACCTAACCAAACTAACCTAGCCTAACCTAACCTAAACGTAACCTAGATTATGCCAGCCTAACCTAACCGCAGCCTAAATTAACCTAACCTTGATTAACCCATCCTAATGTAAATTCATTTCACGGAATTTCCTACTGATTTCATGAGATCATTGGTTACAAATTCCCTGTAACATATATACACACTGACATACATACACACTGACATATCGAACACTGACATACATACACACTGACATATACAAACACTGAGTAACACAAACACTGACATATATACTCACTGACATGTATTCACACTGACATATATATACACACTGACATGTATTCACACTGACATATATATACACACTGACATGTATTCACACTGACATATATATACACTGACATATACTGACACACAAACACTGACCTATATACACGCTGACATATATACACACTGACACATATACACACTGACATATACAGTATACACACTGACACATATACACACTGACATATACAGTATACACACTGACACATATTCACACTGACATATATACACACTGACACATATACACACTGACATACACACTGACATATATACACACTGACATAATATACACACTGACATAATATACACACTGACATATACACACACTTGTAAGTAGACGTAGCCGAGGGGTGTAATTCTATAGAGAAGGTTATTTTGTTATTTCGTCGATGGGAGAGACACCAGGAGAGAGTAATAGTGAGGCGTGTAGGAGATAGTGTAGGCCTTCTCTGTTCCGTTATTCTCTTCGTACTTTAAGTGGTATGATGAAATAGGCTGATTTGGGTCGGTGGAGTTTATTGTGGGACAGTTACTTGAATAAAAGTTAAGAGCTTGGCGTGACCCGTATAGCCTATGGTTATTAGCAGTTTATGCTAGCTGCTGTACTCCTACTTTACTCTCACTCTCCTACTCCCTATCGCTCTCTCCTTGTCTAACTCTTGTTCTCTCTTGTCCTACTCTCTTGTTCTATTCTGACTCCTTCCTACTCACTCTCCTACATGTGATATCGGACTTATATCTCCCTCGAGCTTTCAGCTAAACTGTGTGGGCGTACGTGTGCGTACGTTTGTGCGTGTATGTATCTGTCACGTTTCCGACTCATGATCAGGGGTGTTTGGCATTCTTGATTAGTCTAGGACAAGGTGGATGTTTGGCTGTCTCCTCTTGGAGAACTCAGACATAACTACCTGTTTTACATATTGTTACCTATAGCTATATAGTTACATACCAAGTTACATGTAGTATTGTGTTATATCATGCCTACATATCGCTCGGTCACGCCCACTGTCGTACCAACGACAGTAAATATTGTCATAACATATTAATACATACAGTATTATATACACACCGTATTACAATTAACTTGTAAGCTAATTAAGTGAAATACATAATATTGTAAAAGTTACATACTGATATGAATATTGTATATTTGCAGTTACATCGTGTTAATGCTATTGTAGTTACATCATTTTAATGCAACTCTTACGCAAGTGTGACTGTACCATAACACTGTGTTAATGCAACTGTTACAAAATTGTGTTTGCCATAAAACTGTGGTTACATCTTGTTAATGCACCTGTTACATAATTGTGTTGACCATAAAATTGTAGTTACATCTTGTTAATGCAACTGTTACATAATTGTGTTGGCCATAAAACTGTAGTTACATCTTGTTAATGCAACTGTTACATAATTGTGTTATATTATGCCTACACACACACTGATATATACACACACTGACACATACACACTGACATATATATACACTGACATATACAAACACTGGCATAAACACACTGACATATGTACACTCTGACATATATACACACTGACCTATATATACACTGACATATACAAACACTGGCATATACACACTAACATATATACACACTGACCTATAAACACACTGACCTATAAACACACTGACCTATATACACACTGACATATATACACACTGACACATATCCACACTGACATAATACACACTGACATAGATACACACTGACACACAGTATATACGCACTGACCTATATACACACTGACATATATACACATATACACGCTGACATTTATACGTACTGACATATATACACACTGACATATGCACACTGACATATACAGACATTGACATATATACACACTGACATTGCCAATACCGTACTTCATTTTCACTTTCATACGAATACCCCTTCTACATTCATACTATACCAGCATGGGGAGAGTTAATTCTGGCTATCACTCTCCGAGACGGTCCAGCTCTGTAGTGGACCTTATACAAACTCATACAGATGCAAATACAGAAATATATATGGGCGTGTAGTGGAAGGGGGAAGGAAAGAGTAAAGGAGACAAAACAGAAAACGGAAGAAATATAACATAAGACGGAAGTAGATGTGAACGGATGACGAAGGAGGGCGTAAAGGATTCGGTAAGATAAGGCAAGACAGTGATGATGATGTGAGAGAAGGGGAGAAAAGAGATAACGTGAAAGGTGTGACTGCAAAGAAAGAGTAAATAGCATCGAATGGACACGAGCATTAATGAAGACGGAAGTAGAAGGGGAGATATAAAAGAAGGAACAAGAGATCGACTTAAGAGAGAGCCGAGAAGCTATAGAGATGTGAAGGAAGGAGGAGGAGGAAAAGAGGCATAGTGAAAGAGAGATATCAGAACATAAGAGTCAAGATACAAACTAAGGAAGAAGATAAAGGATTGGGAGCGATGCCGAGGCGGGTGGAAAAGAATTAGAAAAGGTGAGTGAGACAGAGATAAAGATGGAAAAGGAGGAGATGTGAGAAAATAAGAGGAGTGAGAGAAAAGAAAGTCAAAACTGAAAGACTAATATATAAAACTAAACAAAAGGAAGAAAAAGGAGAGGAAATATCAAAGGGAAAGGAAGAGAAGTAAGAAGAGTTAACAGGACAGAATGGGTGGAACAGAATCAGGACATAAAACAGAATAAAAGAGAAAATGCATGATAAATAGGAAGAAAAACAATGAAAATAAACAGAGAAACAGGAGAGAAAAAGAGAGAGAATAGCGAGGCAGTAATAAAGATGGGAGGGGAGGAGAGGGAGTAAAAGAGGGGGTGGAGGTGGAGGTGGTGGTGGAGGTGGTGGTGGTGGTGGGGGTGGTGGTGGAGGTGGTGGTGGTGGTGGGGGTGGAGGTGGTGGTGGTGGTGACGGGACAGCGAGGGTGTGAATGCGAGATCAGATTGAAACTACATAGGAGAGAGTGACGTGAGGAAAAGGGGTTACTGGATCGCTGAGAGAGAGAGAGAGAGAGAGAGAATATATCGTAATCAAGAGTATAACAGTCATAATCACCCTCACAAAAATCTATTCACGGACTCAAAAAGCGATGTATTTTTAGTGATGCTGTCGCTGTAAAAAGATATTGTGAACCTGTACATAACACAAGCAATGGCATTCACTTGTATAGGGGGAGGGAGGTAGAGAGGGCAGGGAGAGATGAGGGAAAGGGAAGGAAGGGAGATAGGCGCATAGGGAAGGAGGGGGAAGGGGGTTAGGAATGTAAATAGGTACATATGTGGTAGGAAGGGAGGAAGGGAGGGAAGGGGGAAAGGAGAGGAAGGGATATAAGTGTACAGGGAGAGAGGGAGGGAGAAGGGGGGTATTTTTGTGGGTAGGTACGTATGTAGGAACGGAGGGGGAAGGGCGGTAGGAAGTGAAATAGGTAAGCAGGTGGGGGCGAGGGGAAAGGGGCGAATGGAAAAAGGAAGGGAGGGAGGTAGGTAGGCAGGCAGGTAGGGAGAAAAAGGGAGGTGGAGTGGGAAGGTAAGTGGGAAAGGAGGTATGGGAAAGGGAGGAAGAAAGGGAGGGAGGGAAAGCATTGACGGTGGGAGGGACTGAACTGGATGAGGGTGAGAGGAGGGAGAGTACGGAAGGATGAAGGGCAGAGGAAGGGAAAGTACTGGGAGAGGTAGGAAGGAAGAGAGGGAAGGAGAGAGGGAGGGAGGGTGGAAGAGCACGTCGGTAGGAAAGTGGCAGAGAGATTAACCTGGTACTATGGAAGGAAGGAAGGGCGAATAATGAAGGAAGGAGGGAGAGGGAGAGAAAACACTGCCAACAGGTGGAAGGAGAAAAAAAAAATCAATGGCGGGGAAGGAGACTAATGTGAGTGAGAGAGTAATGGCGGAGGGACAGAAAGAGTAGTTATGGAAGGACAGAGGGAGAGGGAATCATGAGGAAAAGAGAGGAGGGTAAGCATTGACGGAGACAGCGAGGGAAGAAGAGTACAGATGAAGGACTCTGTGTACGTGACTATAGCAGCTGCGAATTCAGGTCACATGAATAGACTGAGGGAGAGAGGATGGAGTCAGTGTGGGACGGAGAGAGAGAGAGAGAGAGAGAGAGAGATCGCCATTGTGTACCAGCGCAGCTTGCACACAAGTGTTTAGTATTATGTTCAGTTCATTTTCTTTACAAAGAGTGAAAATTTTGCTCATCTTTTACCCGTCGTTTGAAAATTCTGTCCATCACATAAATATTCTGTCCACCGTCCAGGGAATGAGTTTTGTTTCCTATTTTTAAATCCATAAAGAATATTTTCCATCCATATATTGCCCATTTGAAAATTCTTCTGTCAGTGTATTGTCCATCCATTAAACCCTCTGTTCATATTTTGTTCACAGTTTGAAAATTCTGTCCATGGCGTACACTTTCTGTCCACCTTTTGTCCATCATCAGAACATTCCGCCTATCGTAAATATTCCGTCAACATTTTGTCCACAGGGTAAGTGTTGTGGTCTGTTTTGCGTGTGGGCTGACAAGTGGTGGTGATGAGGCCCTTTGTCTTTCCCTCTACCCCTCTGTTTCCACCACACACACACACACACACACACACACACACACACACACACACACACACACACACACACACACACACACACACACACACACACACACACACACACGCAGAGTAAATCTTTATACTGCACATGACAAACTGTGCGGAACTTTTATTATCTGTAGAGTAAACTACACAAAAAGATTCATCTATTTATCTGTCTGTTTCTATACCCATCTCGTTATCTATCTGTAGTCACACGCTGTAATACCAAAAAGGGCGGTCTAAATACTTACCTCCATGGTTCCCTGTCCTCTGCCATCAGGGTGTTCTCTCTCCAACTCACACCATCCTTATTCCTATTCCACTCCATCGCTTCATCTTACCCTCTCGTCTCCCTCTTACCCCACCCTCCCCTTCCATCTCGCTTGCAAACACTCTCCTTACTCTCCACATGGCCGAGGCAGCTCAGGGTACTTCTAACACTTTTCAGCACACCCACGTCAGCACCACAACGATCCTTCCCTTCCCCATTGTCTGTCTGTCTCTCCAAGTTTTTCCACATGATCCTCTTAGAGCCTATTTCCAGTCCTCTCACTCTTCACTTGTGTCCTTCCATCAAAGGGCAATCTTTCCTTCCATATTTATTGTTGGAATCACACCACTGTCATGCAGCGAATTTTTTACTTCCCTGTTCACTTTCCCATTCCCTGTCACTACCTTCAGTGTACCTGTAACCTTCCTCCCCTGCTGCACTCTTTCTTGCACTTCATTTCCTACACTTTCGCCCTTGCTTATTACACTACTTAAATATTTGAAGGTATTCACACTCTCAATTTCCTGACCTTTCATAAACTGTAACACTATATAGGACTCCATTCCTCTATTTTCCAACACACACCGCATATATAAATTACACAGGAATTCATAGAATGTATAGTAAGCTACACAGGACACTAATGTACTGCGCAAAAGACATACGTTGCAGAGAACCCATTAACTGAACATGAATGAACTGCATGATAAACTTCACATGGCTCGTAAAACTGCATACAACATTTAAAATCTGCCTAATAATCAAAACGGTCTACATAAACTGCATAATAATCTAAATAGGGCTTTCATAAAATGCACATTAACTTGATATGGACCCCGAATCTCTCTATCCCCTCGCACACACCGCCTCATATAAATTGAGCAAGACATTTATAAACTCCACAATAAACTGCCCATGACATTCATTAACCCCATGGGACCTTGATAAATTGCACAGCAAGTTCATAAACTGCAGATAACTTTTATAAAATCCACAGGAATCTATTTCTCCTTCTTAAACACACAGCCACACAAACTGCATAACACTTCAATGAATTGCGGTAGACTCCAACTTCCCCTCTCCCCCCCCCCGCCCGTATGTGTGTGTGTGTGTGTGTGTGTGTGTGTGTGTGTGTGTGTGTTTTAACAAAATAACTCAGAGTTTACTTGATTTTAATCAAACTTGCTGGAACGGTTGAAGGACAGTAAAGTAGCAAATCTATTGTGTTTGAGAACATTAGGTCAAAGGTCAAGGTCATTGGGCTAAGTCAAACTCTGACCTAACTAAACCAGCTTCAAAAGTTTTCATCTAATATAAACAAAACTTAGTGGAAATGCTGAGGGTGTGACAAAAAGTACGTGATTCGGTTTTGAGAACAATCGGTAGAGAGGCAAAAAGGTCAAAATTCGACCTGAGAGTGTGTGTGCGTATGTTTGCTAACAAAACAACTCAGTTCTGAGCCGACTTTAACCCAAATTATTAGAAGTGTTGAGGGTCAGCCAAGGAGTAAACCTGTTTTTAAAACAACAGGTCAATGGTCAAGGTCGCCGACTGATATTAACATAAAAGTTTGTATCGTATTTTGACAAAGCTTTGTGCAATGATTATGAATCGGCGAGAATAATAGGATTCAGTTTGGTCAAGGTAGCAGGGGAAGGTCAAATGTCAGTGTCACAGGGCACGGTCAACTCAAACAGTTTTGAACCGAGACAAAACTCCGTGGATCTGTTAAGGGTCTGACAAGAAATAAATAAAATTCAGAACAGTGTCAAAGGCCAAGGTCACATGACAAGGTCACAGTTCGACTTGTGTGTCTGTGTCTGAACAAAAAAGTAAACCAGTTTTGATCTGCTTCGGCTCAAACTTGGTAGATGGACTGAGGATCACTCAAGAAGTTGACCTTATTTATAACAACAGGTCAAAGGTGTAGGTCACAGGTAAATTTAAACAATCTTACTATGATGTTGACTAAACTTTGCGGATGGGCTCAGGTTACAAGGATAAAGACAGCTAGTTGTGATAACAAAGTAAGACATCAAGGTTATGGGGAATGGACAATTCATAAGTTTTGATCTGATATGAAGCAAAGTTGATGGAAGGAGTAAGGGTTAGGCAACAATGAAATAATTTGAATTTTATCATAATCCGTTGAAGGTCAAGGTCACAGGGTATAATAAAATATTCGGGTTTTAGACCAGTTGGTGGGAGTGACTGTTGCACTGAATACTCGTTCTTGTTTTATGGCCGATTAGCACAATTTCGTTTTTGTTTGTCGAGGTTTCTTTACAGTGTAAAGGAAGGAATGAAGAGAAATGTTATTGATGATTGTTTTGCCCAGATTTCCTTTATGTTCTAACACTGGTTTGAAATGCTGTAAGGGAACTGTTTACTGGAACTGCCCCATAAAGAAGCTGAAAGTGTTGTTTTCACCATTAACCTTAAAGCACAGCTGATGGGCACTGGCCGTTGGATATGAGGTGTTTGGGAACGCCCGGCTGATGGACATGGCTGTTTTTCTTTTCCTGCCACAGTTTGAAGTGACTGCCAATTTCTTTTGTCACCATGGCGTCACAGAAGCATAGGGGATGTAGGTAGACAACATAGGCAGTCAACTGCACACTACAGTAGAGAGTTTAGCAATTAGTTCTTGTTCCACTTCATCTAATTCATTCACTGTCACCACTAACCACCCGGACCGTGCCACCTCCATCCCTGCCAAGCCGCCCATCCATGCAAGAAAGGGACTGAGGGAAAATGCCAAAGGGTGGGATATGAAGATGCCAGTGTCGTTCTGCCTGAGCTGCCTGTCTTGTGAGGACAGCCTGCCCAAACCACAGCCTTGTGCACTCATCAAGACACAGCCTTGCCACTGTTCCAAAGGTGACATCTCTTATTCACCTCTGTGCTCCACAATGCATCTTTTTAGACACCTGGCGACACTTGCAGTAGGGAAATAAAGGATATTTTAGTATTTTGGTCTTCTACTGAGTGTTCTAGGTGATGTAGTTGCTGAGATATGATGGTCTGAAAACAAGAAAAATCTGTTAATATCCCCAAGTACAACAGACAGCGCGCCAAATTAGATGCCGAGCTTTAAGCGTTAAAAGGCCACTTTCTTCGTTGTGGAACACAAAATGAAGAGAAGTGAACACTTACGAGTACAGTATACCGCATTTAAATACGTATGAAACGTTATTAATTTTTCCAGTTATTAAATGACACTGAAGGCGTTAATAAAGGGTATATCCATCCTCAAGCTGAACAAAATCACCTTAGATATACACCATCGTAGGGGAGACGTCAAACCCTTATATTATTATTTTAAAGTTTATCATTGCTTTTTTCCACATTATTTTATTCAACATAAAGAGGACATTTGATACTGAGGGGGTTAATGGAGGCGATATCTACTCGTAACTCCTCCTGGCTCAAAATGTCATCCCTGAGCTGAATTCATCCGCCTGATAGTAGCAAATTTGAAATAAAATGGAGATCATCGTACTAAAGGGTTTTTAGTAAAATTATATGGTATAACCTTGATTATTCACTTCCTCTACAATGGAAAACTGGCGAAAATATATGGATTACTTTACTCATGTCTAGTTCTCTCTTACTTAGAGAAAAAATGCTCATTTTCTTCATGTATAGATTGTTAAGGAAAGGGAGATATAGTTAATAGACGTAATCAGTTAGCGATAAGGACACAAACAGACAGAAATATAGATACATAAACGGATATAAACATACTGGTAGATAAAGGAGACATATAGGCAAACACATAAACAGGCATAAAGACAGACAAACAGCTACATACATACAATCACACATACATACATAAATAATGGATAGTTAGATACACACACACACACACACACACACACACACACACACACACACACACACACACACACCAATAACTAAATACAAAAACAGACCCCAATCCTGCCCTAACCCCGTCTCCCAGTGGCTGCATATTCAACTCTTTCATCCCAGTCCAGCCGTTTATCCACCTCACTCTTCCACACTCTCAGCCCTTCATCTACCTCGCTCTCACACTCTCCATTTGTTTACCTCGTTCTCTCACATTCTCAACCTTCAAACCCACAGAGCCCATAGATGTGCTTTCATTTTATTCTTAACATCTCCTGACGATTTTCCTCGGCCCAGAATAGACTGATCGACCTGAATGAGTTAGACATAACAATAATGAACCCCTTCCAGATGACAGTCGTTTCTAAGTTCAATAAATTCGCTTGACTGAAATAAGAATAAACTACAACGGCTGTCACAAAGATTCAGTGAGTTAACCCTTTGTCTCCAGATTCACCTACCTGGTATTTTTTTCCTGGCAAACTTTGGGCGATTTAATTATCCTAAAGAATAAGCTATGGCTCTAAGAATGTCAAACTATCGAAATTTGTACTTGGTCCGAAAATAATGGACGGCATATTCTAGTCTAGCTCAAGAGGACGATTTTATTCTGCTCGTACAAACTTACCGCAGTCAATCGCTTACCCTAGATGATATTTTAGCTTCTTCCTTGCTAATTCCAGACCCTTTTATTTAACCTGGGAAAGGCCTCCGGCAAGGTAGGGGTTGGTGAAGGCTGTATACAAATCCCCCAGTTCCAAAAATCTTTCCTAAGTTGAATGACAGCCTCTTAACGTAGAAAAAATATTACACCAAATACGTCATCTAAAGGAAGGAAGGAATAATGGAAAATTAGCACCAAGGCATGATGTGGCTACCTGGCACTGCGGGAGTAATGGGAAAAACAAAGACCGGAAGAAACACGGAAATAAAAAGAAGAGAGGTAGGGCAGAAGAGCAGAAGAGGACAGTAAGGAATGAAGGACGGAGACAATAATGCCCAATTTAGTCTCATCTTACAGTACGACAAGCAGAGATACTGAGGAAGTATTCTTTCCCTCCCATTCCCAGGGGGGAGGGTCTAAAGGAGGGAGTTAAGCAGTTCGCCACGATGATGTCTGGCATATTATTTCTTGCTCTTACTCAGCTTAGGAGGGAGTTACTTCAAGATGGAGAAATTTAGATAAAGCAGACTCTATTCTGCTAAAATGACCAGTCCACCGCTTTAACGTTGACCTGTAACACGAGATTCACAACCTAATATGGTGCTGGTCACAAACAGAAATAAATGTGATTTTTGAAAACATTCATCATTCATTGCACGCGCATCAACCCCCACCAACCCCACTTCAGCAATCTCTCCAATGACCCCCATAAATCCCACTTCACTCACAACCCCTCTGTCAAGCCCAATCAACCCCACATCATTTACAACCCTCCATCAACCCCGTCAACCTCATTTCATCCACCATCCCTCCGTCAATCCACAATAACTCCGAATCATTTACAACCCTTCCATCAACCCCACTTCACTCAAGGCAGCTCAATCAACCATCAACCCCACTTCGCTCACACCCCTTCTATCAACCCCACTTAACTCTCAACCCTTCTGCCATCTTCAGCACCACAAATCATCATCACTCAAAACCCCTCCCCCCAACCCCACCTTATTCAATGCCTCCATCAGCCCACCGCTCCCTCAACCCCACCACCCTACTCACACACCCTCCCTCAGTCCCTCCCCTCGTCAACCCCACCTCATTCACCATCCCTTCATCAACTTCCCCTTCAATCACTCATTGCACACTCCACAACCTCACTTATCATTCAACACTGCATCACTCACAGTCATTTCTTCAGGTCAACCCCACTATCGTAGTCACACATGCTCGTCAATCCCTCCATCAGTCCCTTCGTCAACCCCTCCATCAGCTCCACTATCAATCCCTCCATCAACACCTCCATGAGCCTCTATGTCAACCCCTTCCTCAACCCCTCCATCAACCCCTCCGTCAACCCTCCGTCAACTCCTGGTAGCACCCAGAACGTAATCATCCCTCAGATCTTGCCGGCCATCACAAGTGTACCCAGGTGAGGGATGCTTAGGGAGAGAGAGAGATGAAGAGGTGTGTGAGAAAACGATATTAGGGCAGAGGGAATGAGAGTGACTGGAAGAAGGAGAAATAGTGGGACAAAAAGAGAGGAAGGGGAGGAGGAAGGAGAAAGGAGGCAGTGAGAACGTGAAGGCGAGACAGGGAAAGAGGAGGATTGAAGGAGAGGAGGGAAGAAGGAGGAAAGAAAGAGAGGGGATGGGAGAAGGGAAGAGATTGATAGGGAGTCATAGAACTAGCCAGGAGGTAGATGGGGAGTACTGATATTGGGTACGAGATGTGTGGTTTCCAGGTATCCGCGCTCGTGTGTGTGTGTGTGTGTGTGTGTGTGTGTGTGTGTGTGTGTGTGTGTGTGTGTGTGTGTGTGTGTGTGTGTGTGTGTGTGTGTGTGAGTTTTATGCGAGGAAGAAGGAACCAAAGGCCGCGAGCCAGCATTTGTTGTTCCTTCCAAGAGAAAAACAAAATACAAGAGAGAGCCAAATTCACGATCCGATCATTTCAAGATGCCTGGACACACTGCGTTTGAAAGACTGATCATAGGAAGCAGGAAATACAGACAGAGGGAGACAGTTCCAGAGTTGACCTGTTGCATAAATGAAGGACTGGGAGTAACGGTTAACTCTTGCATTAGAGAGTTGGACAGAAAAGGGATGAGAGTTTGCTGCCAGACGGGTGCTACGCGCCCGTCGTAGAGGTGGAGGAATGCATGCAGACAGTTCAGAGGAGCAATGACCATTGAAGCAGCGATAGAAAAGAGATAAAGATGCAACAGTGCGACGAAGAGACAGAGGTTGAAGGAAGTCAGTATGAGGAGGAGAGTTAATGAGACGAAAAGCCTTTGACTCCACCCTATTGAGAAGAGCTGTATGTGGGGAGCCTCCCCACACATGAGAGTTGTACTCCACACAGGGGCGGATAAAACCCCTGTATAAGGTCAACAATTGTGCAGGGGTAAAGAAGGAGCGGAATCGGCTTAGCACACCTAATCTCTTGGAAGCAGATTTTACAATAGATGTAATATGATCTTTCCAAGATAAGTCCCGAGTAAATGCGCGCGCGCGCGCATGTGTGTGTGTGTGTGTGTGTGTGTGTGTGTGTGTGTGTGTGTGTGTGTGTGTGTGTGTGTGTGTGTGTGTGCGAGAACACAACATACTGTACATAGTACAAAGTGGTACGGAGAGATAGGGGTACAGAAAAACTAACATCACCTTCCAAGACAATTTATTCACTTCACTCGTTACTATGATGGTTGGTGGTAGCGAACATCATCCATTCACTTAATGTAGTGCTGCCTACACGTTTATCATTTTTTGCGTATTTCTCACATCTTTCCTGTCACTTTTATGATCATTCCTTCCACTTCAGGTGACCCTACACCGAGTGACAAGCCTAATGATTTCCTGTAACCCCGGGAACCATTTATAGTGCTGGGTGGTAACAATTAATCCAAATAATGGGGTGATGTAGTGCCTACTATGGTGTCCATGTTTGCCAGGGGGAGGTGCAATTGCTTCGTCCATGCAAGAACCAAACCTCCACACTCTTTCCTCCTCCTCGCTGCGGCGAGGTGCTGTCTACCTCAAGGGAACATCTGTTCACTGCGCAGGACGGCCCTGCAAGGACGACTGCTTACCTGCGGTTGATGGATCTGCTCGGCCAAACAGACTGGGGTTACTCAAAAACGGCAACTCAGTATTTTAATGCCTTCTGTAACTCAGTGTTTTCCATATTCGTGTTTTCTATATTATACTCTAATATACTATAGTCCTGTGTGTGTGTGTGTGTGTGTGTGTGTGTGTGTGTGTGTGTGTGTGTGTGTGTGTGTGTGTGTGTCTGTCAGTCTGTCTGTCTGTCTGCTTGTGTGTTTGTGTGTGTTTCTGTGTGTGTGTGTGTGTGTGTGTGTGTGTGTGTGTGTGTGTGTGTGTGTGTGTGTTTCTGTGTGTGTGTGAGTGTGTGTGTGTGTGTGTGTGTGTGTGTGTGTGTGTGTGTGTGTGTGTGTGTGTGTGTGTGCGTGAGTGTGTGTGTGTAATGCAGGTATCTTGCAAAAAAAGCACAATGATGAAACTTGGCAGATTGCTTGGACATGGGTCCCAGATGGGCCAGTTTCAGTTTCATGTAGACTGACATCATTTTTCTCAAGGGTTTGTCGGCCCCTAATAACTGTTCTCATTTGTGTTACAATACGCGCACGTGGAAGAGGTGACAGGGTATTTCCGTGGAATTTCATACATGCCGTTGCACAGAGAGAGAGAGAGAGAGAGAGAGAGAGAGAGAGACAGACAGAGAGAGACAGAGACAGAGACAGAGACAGAGCTGGTTGGGGGGTTTGTACACACTCAAAAAAGTATTATTACAGGGGGGGGCCGATGAATTCCATACTGAATAATCCAGCTGTCTCGGTAGGGTTGGAGGAAGACTGTTATCAAAAGTTTCATTCGTAGTGTCAGTTTATATCGCGCAGATGGTGTAACGAGACTTTTTTTTTTTTTTTTTTGGTGTGTGTGTGTATATCTCCAGCTGTACTACACCCTGATGCTTATTACTTCACTAGTGCTACGAACAGACGAATTTATTCAGCACTCAGGGCTATATTCTCGATCAAATATGAATGCTTTCTAACAGCCCTTCATTATCAGTTTATTTCTTGATATTGGGCGTTATTATTCTGCGCGTGTCTTTTGTTCTATTTACCTCGATACTAAAAGGATATTAAGAGCAAAATGACAACTATTTATGTGTAGGAAACAAAATAAATCACCAAGGATGCGGTGCTTCAGAGTCTCCCAAGCTGATGAGAATATGACCCTCAGTATCGTACCGCCCACAGGCATCATGTCATCAAGTAAGTGGGTGGTGGGAGCCTCAGCCAAGAGGATGAAGAGGAGAATCAGGTGGGTGATAAGCTAGAGGATGAGAAGGAATGATGTATCTGATGTTTGGCTGGAAGACCTAGGAAGTTTTGAAAGGACGGCCACGGGCATGTTGAGTTTTGGGATGTTTGCTAGTGGCCGAAGACGAAAGGAAGTATTGGCAGGTGACCGAAGACAAAACGAAATGATGGATGTTGACCGATGGCTGAAGTAATGTTGGCAGGTGACCGATGGCTGAAGGAAATGTTGGCAGGTGACCAGTGGCTGAAGTAATGTTGGCATGTGATCGATGGCTGAAGGAAATGTTGGATGATGACCAGTCGAAGAAAATGATGTTGTTGGTCTGGAGGGTAAGGATGTAAAGGTACTTCCCTACTGTCTATCAAATGATATAAATCTAAGAAGTCTTGTTGAACTCCTTCTTCTCCTTCATCTTCTTCCTCGCCGTCGTCGTCCAGGTGAGATGGTGTGACAGTAAACCAAGCCGCCCGTCTCTCCTGTACGTGTTTTTGTTCCAAGGCAGTACGGTAATATAAAATAGATCCACACACACACACACACACACACACACACACGAACACACACACACGCACGCACGCACGCACGCACGCACGCACGCACACACACACACACACACACACACACACACACACACACACACACACACACACACACACACACACACACACACACACACACACACACACACACACACACACACACACACACACACACACACACACACACACACACACACACACACACACACACACACACACACACACACACACACACACACACACACACACACACACACACACACACACACACACACACACACACACACACACACACACACACACACACACACACACACACACACACACACACACACACACACACACACACACACACACACACACACAGACCTTTTGCACTCTGAACAAATTTTATAACCTACTTGGATCGGTGGGTTTCTCTGAGCCGAATAAATCTTCTGATATTACCTGGGATAAAAAAAAAAAAAAAACTTTATTTCTCGTCAGAACGCTAATCGGGCAATTGCACACAATCACCTTACATCACGGGGAATGAATTACAAAGTTCGTGAGTCACACAGAACGGGTTAACTCATCTCCGTATTATCCTTTGGGCCAAACGTGATGTAATGAAGCGTGCCTAATTAACCTGGTCCTGTATTTGCTATTAATTAAGGTACATCTGACAGCTGGGTATAGAAAGAAAATATTAGAATGTTGGACGAGGCAAGAATATTTGGTCTCTTGTGCACAGAGAGAGAAAGATTTTGGTAAGGTGTTTTTCTTTCAATTTTCTTTCTTCTCTCTAGACAGATAGATAAATTAATAGATATTGTTAGACAGATCCATCCATCTATATATCTACCTATCTGTCTATCTGGCTATCTATCTATATTTCTCTCATCCAACGAAAGGCCTTATTTAAATGTTTCTCTCCTATAATCCTAAATATTAAACTACTCCATTTTTCCACCCCGTTGGATAGATATAATACTGAGTCAACATTGACCTTAACAATTACCGTGGAGAGAGAGAGAGAGAGAGAGAGAGTACCCTTAGCCTGACCCTCTCATAGTAGGAATAATTCAACTACTCATATCAAATGTCTTGGCGGAGATTTTCGTCCTTTTTCATATCATTTCCCGTAGCTCATTGAGAGAACAGAACAATACTTTGACTCTGCATTCATTCTTCGTGATCATCACCATATTTCATTGTTAATATCCTGGTAAAAGCCGTACATTCAAGCTGAAGGGATGGCAATTTCAAGCCAAATGAAAATGCACAGAGTATAGTACCTGACTAATGCATCTGGTGTTGGGTAAAAATGCGTCAGTATTATTACGTTTCCTTTCATGGCCTACAAAAGACTGACCTTAGGCTTCCTTTAATTATTTCACTATCCACAAAACAGACTCACCTTAGGCTTCTTCTAATTATTTCACTGCTCACAAAATGGACTAACTTAGGCTTCCTTTAATTATTTCACTGTTTACAATACAGACTGACTTTAAGCTTCCATTAATCATTTTCCAGCCCAGTAAACAGGCCGACCTTGGGCTTTCATTAATTATTTCACTACCCACAAAAATAGCTAACCTTGGGCTTCCTTTAATCATTTTTCAGTCCACAAAATAGACTGACCTTAGGCTTCCTTTAATTATTTCATAGCCCACAAAATCTGTTTATCTATAGCCAAATGCCTAAATTCCGTAGGGGATGGCCACAAACAAAATATAGCTTCCATGTCGGCCTGTCCCCTTCCATTTCGCTGCCCATCCCCTCATTTACACCCCTTTCTCTCATATACCTCTCTACTCCATTCCTCCATCTCATCCTTGCTCTCCTCCTCCCTCTCCCCCTCTCCACCTCACTCACATACACTCTCCTAGTTAGCCTTTTACTCTCCATCCGCTCCACATGGTCACACCATCTCACTGTATATCTCTGAACGCTATCACATCCACATCCACACCACAACGCTCCTTCACATCCTCATTTGTCACTCTGTCTCTCCATGTACCTCCACACGCTCCTCTCAAACGACTCATTTCCACTGCTCTCACTCTTGACTTACATCCTTCCAACAAGGTCCAAGCTTCGCTTCCATACGTTAGAGTTGGTATCACAATACTATCATGCAGTGACTTTTTACTTCCATGCTCACTTCCCTATTTCTAATCACTTTTTTTCAATGAAACAGCAACCTTTCTTCCCTGCTGTACCCTTTCAAGCACTTCATCCTTCAAACTTCCATCCTTACTCATCACACTAATCAAGTACTTAAATGCATTCTCGTTTTCCATTTCCTCAATCCAGCCTCTCTGTACATTCACTGACCTCATTTCTCTCGAAGACCACAACTTTACTCTTCCTTACATTCACCTTTAGATTCCGTTTCTTACACACTCTCCCAAACTCATTCACCAAGCCTTACAGTTCCCCTTCATCTTCACTTAACAATACAGTGTCATCTGCAACCAACAATACAGGAAGTTTCCGAACACTGCCCTCTCTCATTAGGACCGCTCCGACATCCACTGTCCAACCTTGTATCTCTTTCATAACACCATCTATATACAAACTTAACAAACATTAAGACATGACATATCTTCGTTTCAATCCAACATCCAGACAGAAAAACTCACTCAGTTTACCATCCACTCGCACTGCAGCCCTTGCCCCCTCATCGAAGTATATACTCTTCACGGCATTCAACAGTTTCCCGTTTACCCGTAATATCTTTAATATTTTCTACATTTCTTGTCTATCCACCATCTCGTATGCTTTCTCCAGATCCATGAAGGCAGCACACAACATTTTCCCTTCTCTAGAAACTTTTCCACTAAACACCTTAAGATGAACACCTGACCTACACAACCTCTTCCCTTCCTGAAACCTCCCTGTTCTTCTCCAACTAAGTCCTCATTATTTCTTTAACTCTGTCAGTAAGTATCCTACCATATACCTTACCTATTAAACTAAGATGACAAAATAAAGCCCCTATGGTAATCATAGGTAATCACAAATTATATCACTGTCCACAAAATATACTGACCTTATCCTGAGTAAAAGTGGGTTATTTTTAGCATAATCATATCTCCCTTGATACCTGAAAACCTAACCTGGTGCTGAGTAAATGCAGAGTTATCTTGCGCATATTCTGGCCTTTCCTGAATTGTTCTTACGTCTGAATGAACAGGCTAAACTGGTCTTGAGTGAAAGAGAGTTATTTTGAGTAGAAACTAGGTTTTCTTTCATTATTCCCATGTCTAATGTCTCACCAAAGATACTGGGATTTTTTGTAATGGTGTGTAATTTTAAGCATAACGCTGCCTTCCTCTTATAATTTCTCCTTCTGATAAATATACCTACCTGACAGTGAACAGAAGTGGAATAATTTAACATTATCTGGACGTCGCTATTATAATCTGGGCTTTCTCTTATTGTTTCTCCTTCTAATTAGTTACAAGCTGACATCACGAGTGGAAGTGGGTTATTATGGGTATTAGTTAGGTCTTCTCTAATCATTTATCTGCCTCACAAACTGACCTGATCGTGAGCAACTGTGTGTTATTTTGAACATACTCCAGGTTTCCTTTGTTTCACTGCGTAACACACCAACTGACGTGGTATTGGGTATAATCTAAGTTTCCTCTAATTATTTCTCCGTTTAATACCTGACAGGGTGGCCTGATTATGAGCATTTTTTTTCATTTTTTAAGTATAAGCGAGGCTTTTTCTAATTATTTCTCTGCCAAGTACCTGACAAACTGACCTGCTCTCGAGTAAAAGTGGGCTATTTAGAGCTTCATCTCCTGATCTTGCACCCCTGGAGACTGACGTGACCGCTTTTCAGCACAAGTGAGTCAAAGGCGAACCCTAGACAGGTGCGTCACACTCCCATTATTCCCGGCCGTAACTTCATCCCCCTCACATCTCTTACCCATGTCTCTCTGTCACTCACTCCAACTCAACCTGCACCATTTTTAATGTGCCTGTGTTGCAAAGTGCATCGTATTGTCTTTTTTTTTTTCCCCTGCCATTTTTTTTTTTTTTTTCATTTTTGTATGGGGTCGTTGTTTTGGATTCTAATTCTCCATGCAACTCTCTTCCTTAGCAAATCTTACGTCAGGCTTTTTTCTCTCATGTCCTCCTCTATACAATCCCGCTCCATCTCATGTTTGGTTTTCCTCTTCGTCCTCTGTCTGATATCTCCATCTCAGCAACACGTCTCCTAGCATACTCTTCCTCTGTGACCTGCCCAAGCCATTTTGTCGCATCTCTTGAGTCTTTTTCTAGCCCTCCCTTACTGAAACTGTTCCAATCAATGTCCATTTCCTATTCTATCCATCCTGGTGACTTCACATATCGTTCGTAAGATTATCAAAGCTACAAGTTGCTTTCATTCATTTCACTTCATCACCATATTCTCGACTCCATACAGTAGGGCTGGTCTTACTACCTTTTTATAAAAACATAGTGTGTCCTTTTATTCAATGGGGAGTTTTCTGCCAAATATCACTCTTGAGGCTTACCTCCACCTTCTCCACCAGGAGGAGGCTGTGGCTGAATCGGTACAGAGGTGGCCTAGAGTCCCAGCGGACCCAGGTCTGAATCCCGGCTGGGGCAGGGAACAGTTTAAGCATTTAAATTTCGTTAAGACAAATTTTACAGATCTACCAGAAGATTTGCCGACATGTAAAAACGCCCCCGCTAAAACCAGTACAGCTGTCCAGTTTGTGACAGTCCTAGCATGTATGGACGGTGGGTGTTAACTCCGAAGTGGTGGCATATGGGAGTATATAGTACGCAGGACTGCAGGGAATCGAGGAACAGGCTGTTAAGCCATGCCCAGAGTCGGACACATAAAATAAGGCATTCTGATATAAAAATAATTTCCATTTGTTCTTTCTGCACTGACTATTAAATCATCATATATCCCATTGGAGCCCAGTGTCCCGAGTATCGGACAGAACTGGGATTTTTCAAGTCTTTATAAAGTAGGGAACCCCCAGGTAGGGACCTATGAGCTTCGCGACTATGAGCTGATAGGCGGAGGGCGGTACGCTTAGTACCCTCCCAGCGCAATGCCTCGCCCAGCACCCCTGGGATCCAATGGGATTTTTTTTTTCTTTTTCGGTTTTTCTCTACTCCCTGTATGCACAACACATTTCACTCTGGTGTCCCTCTTCCGCCTGTGCACATGACATATATTCAGCTTTGTGTCCGATATGAACGGGTCAAACTTTGACCCTGCCCTGTGACCATGCCCTTTGACTGTCCTCATAACTGAATCACCTTATACTTGCTTTTACCCTCAGCTCTACCCCCAAGTTTGGTCAGAACTGGATAAAAACTGTTTAAATTGAATTTGCCCGGTCAGCGTTTGCCCTAACCCTGTGACACTGACCTCTGACCTACTCTCAATAACAATAGGTTAGCTAATGACCTGTCCCTTTACCCTGCCACCAAGTTTGGCTAATGTCGGATTGAAAATGTACTGAGTTATTTTGTTCACACACACACACACACACACACACACACACACACACACACACACATGGTGAAAAAACATAATACCTTTCTCCCTGAGAGAGAGAGAGAGAGAGAGAGAGAGAGAGAGAGAAAGAAAGACGACGAGTAAAGCATACCTGCTCTTCCTTTGGGGGTGCGGCAATAATTAGTGTGGTGGCCGGACCTACCTTGACCTGCGTGGATCTAATCGGACTTGGAAGCTCCTGAACTCACCTGACTTACGTGACTTGACCTGGCTTCCTCTCATCAATATTCACCTGACTGGACCTGACCTGACAATGTAGAGAATGAACTGCTCTGTCTGGGTGTGGCTTTGGATGAAATTACTTATACTATCAGCCGTAGTGTAAATGGTGATGGAGGAAAGAGTGACGCCGATGGGATTCGCTTGTGGCCTCCCCTTCCGGGACTATGGTGTCTGGCTACAGATAGATAGATAGACAGACAGACAGACAGACACGTAGACAGACAAAGAAACAGACAGATAGATAGATAGAGAGAGAGAGAGAGAGAGAGAGGGTACAGTACAATAAGGACTTGGGAGCCTCCTTAGCTGTGCAGATTATGGAACCCTGAGAGTCAATAACAGTCATCATCAGTCAGTCCATTAATCAGTCACTCAATGAATCCAATATAATAAAAATCTGAGAGTAGTCCTGCAAAGCCCATAACGCTGTTATACGCTCTACAATGCGATGTTAAATTTAAAAAAAAAAAGATAGTTTACTGAATAAATGAAAAAAACATACAAGCGTGCAAACTTACAAATTAAATGAAAGATAAAAGCATTAACGTACACGAAAAACCAGATATTTGCATAAATTAATCAGTTAATTAACGGTCAAAAATAATATATAACATGTAAATACCTTCAGTCTGATAATGTGATGCAAATACAAAAAAATAAATGAATACAAACATAATTATCCATTCCAAGGCAGAGCAAATGAATAATTAATTAAGGAGATTAGTAAACAAATAAACGGATAAAAGCAATTCCATCAAACCAAAAAATAATTAACTACAAGAAGAGTAAAAATGAATACACCCACAAATAAATAAGTATGCCATTATACAGGTAGAGGATATTCAGTAAAATCCACATCACCGCCACAAGTTTGACTGTGGATGATGGACGTTCCCTCACTTTCGGAATATGCGACAATGTTCGACCCAACTGACATGCAAAATAACATCGAGAAGTCCTTTTTAAAACTATCAGCGTTACAATCAATTTCATAAGTTCAAATAAGTAAAATGACATTAGCCACCACAATCAATCCTCCCTCGAACCATGAATAAAACTTAAAAATGGACCTAAACATTACTGAAAGCTAAAATTACTGAAAGCTAAACATTCCTAGATGCTTTCAGTAATGACCAACTTTTTCAGTGATGTTTGGTTTTCAGTATAAAACAATTGTAAAAGTAATATCAACAGAGCTTAGAAATCATCGTCATCATCATCTTCATCATCATCATCATTATTATCATCATCATCATCATCATCATCATCATCATATTTCCCATTCTAAACATTCAAAGATAATAACAACAACAACAACAATAATATAATAATAATAATAATAATAATAATAATAATAATAATAAAGCTTAACTGATAATTAAATTGACAGTGACTGTGGAAAAACTTGAAGACAACATAAGCATACTCTCTCCTTTGCCCCATAGTACAAGATTATTCTAAAAAAATAAGTTCCACATATCCAGTCACAATAAAAATGCATAAAACAAAGTTCCCATACAGAATAATGAAGAAATCTGACAAATGCTATAAAACACACACACACACACACACACACACACACACACACACACACACACACACACACACACACAACGAAAAAAATGTCCCTCTTCATACAACATACAAAAACAAATATAACTTTTCTTTCTGCTCGATCTTTGAACAAAACACTCTTGGTACGAGGAAAAATCCGACGGTAGCACGAATAAAAAAAAAAAAAAAATGGAAAAAAAATCGAGTGAAATACTTGAAAGAAAAAAAAGGACGTCCATTCGTAATCAATCACTGGACAAAACTTTCTGACCATCCTGAAGCAGTTCGTGAGTCTGATTGGCCAAGAGCTTTTTACGGAACGATTCAATTTGGCAGCGAGGGGTGATTTGATCGTGTCCCCCCTTGAAAACCGAGGCAACGAAGAAGACAAAAAAAAATCGAGCAGCTGTGTAAAAACAGAAGGAAAAATAGTGATGGAGGGAGGAGGTGTTTTTTTTTTTTTTCATGATCAGGTGCTATTGTTTTAGTCTCTCTCTCTCTCTCTCTCTCTCTCTCTCTCTCTCTCTCTCTCTCTCTCTCTCTCTCTCTCTCTCTCTCTCTCTCTCTCTCTCTCTCTCCAGACTTCATTATAAAAAAAAAAAAAATCTGAATGCAGCACAAATAACCTGAAGAAGACGAAAGACGGCATCATACTAAAAGGGTTCTTGAAGACTGACACTAACTCCTTCAAGACGAGAAGGTACATAAGTTTACTTTTATAATCTTGTGGTACTTACAGTCAAGACCTTGTGAGATACTCTCATTCGATCTTGCTTACAATATTGAGCTTCGTCGTACTAAATGAGTCCAAAGTAGGATGGAGGGATGGACATCACTAGAAAAAAAGAGAACGAAAATGAGGACAAACAGGCAAACAACAGAGGAAATAGAAATGAGAGAGAGAGAGAGAGAGAGAGAGAGAGAGAGAGAGAGAGAGAGAGAGAGAGAGAGAAGCAGTGAGTGCGTCTGAGAATGTGTAAATATTTTACAGAGAGGAAAAGGGAAGAAAGTGGAAGAGAAAGCGTGTGTGTCTTGGAGTGGCAGGTACGAGGGGATAAAGACGGGTGTGTGCGGTTGAGACAGGTGTGTGTGTGTAGACTGGTGTACGGGGATGGAGACACGCACATGGGGGAAGAGACAGGTATGTAGGGGTAGAGACAGACGTGTGGCGATAGAGACAGGTGTGCGGGGGTAGAGACAGGTGTGCGGGAATACAGACAGATGTTCGGGAGTAGAGACAGGTGTGCGGGAGTACAGACAAATGTTCGGGAGAAGAGACATGTGTGTGGGAGTAGACAGGTGTGCGGGAGTAGAGACAGGTGTGCGTGAATAGTAACAGGTAGCCTATGCGGGAACAGAGACAGGTGTGAGTGAGTACAGACAAATGTTCGGGAACAGAGACAGGTGTGCGGGAGTAGAGACAGGTGTGCGAGAGTAGGGACAGGTGTGCGTGAGTAATGAAGGGTATACGGGAACAGACAGGTGTGCGGGAGCAGAGACAGGTGTGTGGGGGTAGAGATAGGTGTGCGGGAGTAGAGACAGGTGTGCGTGAGTAGACAGGTGTGCGGGAGCAGATATAGGTGTGCGGGAGACGCGTGCGTGAGACAGGTGTGCAGGAGCAGAGAAAGGTGTGCGGGAGTAGAAAGGTGTAGGGGGAGGCGGTGGCTCAGTCGGTAGAGAGGTGGCCTGCAGTCCTACCGGACCCAGGTTCAAATCCCCGCTGGGGCAGGGAACAGTTTAAGGATTTGAATTTCATAAAAGCAAACGTTACTGTTCTACCAGAAGACCCGCCGACATGCCGTAAAAATACCCCCTCTAATATCAATACACCAGTCCTGTATGAGACAGCCCTAGCATGTATTCAATATGGACGGTGGGTGTTAGCGCCGAAGTGGTGACATGTAGAGGTGTATGGTATGCAGGAGGACTACTGGGCCTTGGTAGCAGGCTAATGTGCCTAAAGTCGGACACATTAAAAAGAGAGAGAGAGAGAGAGAGAGAGAGAGAGAGAGAGCCAAGTGTGTGATGGTAGTGACAGGTGTGTAGTGGCAGAGACAGGTGTGTGGTAGTAGAGACAGGTGTATGCGGGTAGAGACAGGTGTATGGAGGTAGTGACAGATGTGAGGGGGTAGAGACAGGTGTTGGGAGATACAGCCAGGTGTGTGGTGGTAGAGACAGATGTATGGGGGTAGAGACGGCTGTATGGGGGTAAAGACTTGTGTCGGGGTAGAGACATATGTGAGGGGAACAACTCACTATGTGACATCATCATAGTCTGGGACCCTGGGAAGTCACCCCCTGTGGGATATGCCCCAAGGGATTCCATTTTACCCACTGGACCTCTTCCTCCTTGGGCCTATTTCTCCAAGGATATATTCCTCATGGATCTATTCGAACCATGGACCTATTTCCCATGGATCTACTAGTATCATGGACCTATTCTCCATGGATCTATTTTCCCACAGCCCACTCACCCACCCTCTTCACCCCTCACCTTTCTAAGCCCTAATGCTCACCCACCCATCCACCTATTCCCCATAAACCTATTTTTCCACTACCAACCTATCCATCCATCCTGCCAACCCACTTACCCACCCACCCTGCCTCACCACACCCTCTCACCCACCCAACCACGCTCACCCACCAGATCTGTTGTAATAATAACTAGAGTGGGACTCAGTGGAGAGTATCTCTACGACAAGGCCAACATTATTTCCAAACCACTCTTTATAATGGGTTAGGTTTTCTCATCACTGATTAGGGTTTCACAAAAAATGTTTTCCGGATCCAGAATCTGCAATACGATCCTGATCGGTCCCAAAAGATAATCGATTGTTCAATGGGACAAGGCCTATCTGCCCATAAAATTTGGACCAAATCTCTCTTTTAGTTGTTCAGTAATCCTGTTAACAAACAGACAAACAAACAAAATGGAGTGAAAACATACTCTCCCTGTCGGAGAGAAATTGTTGTAGGAGAAAGGTAAAACTCTACGGTAATTAGTTTCCTAACTCGACCGTACTCACTGGTAAGTGGCGATTAATCCTAATTTTGGCCATCGGGGCGCCACTTTAGCGATTTTGAAAAATATAAAAAGAATCCGATAATAAGTTACCCATGTCAGATGCCTTCAGAGCCCTCCAGATAGTTCTTCTTTGATTTCCATAGCAGACAATCACACAGAAGCAGACAGACACATTTAACATTTTATATAAATAACATACTGTGGTAGGTGGGGGCGCTCACCATCTACTCACTCGATGTAGTGCTGCCCTCGGGTGTCTGCCCTTTCCTCTCCTTCATACTTCTTTCCTTCCATCCTCATGTCTTTCTTTCCTTCATTCTTTCCTCTTCCTTCTGCCTGTGGGTGACTCTACACTGAGTGACAAACCAAATGGTCTCCTGTACACCAGGAAACCATTTACTACGCTGGGTGGTAACCATATAACCAAATTTTGGTGCCTAGTGGTTTAGTGAGTAATTACGGTACTCCAATCGGACTGAGCCGGTGAAAGTTTATATCCAAGGAGTGTTTGGGGTTTATTGTTCACGTAATGCCACTCAGGGATGAGTGAGGCTGGTCACTCTCATCTTAAATGTCAGGACCAACTTGCCTAGCCCCGGGCTCCTACGCTCTTCATGGGGCTTCGTAGGATTTGGATGATGGATGGATGGATGGATACATACACACAAACATACATATGTATATATATGAAAAGAAGAAAGCACAAAAGAAGAAAGCATACAATGAATGGATGAGATATAGGGGCGTGGAAGAAGTTGAGAGGCGAAAGAGAGAGTTATATGTAGAAAGAAAGAGAGAGGTGAAAAGATTCGAAAGAGAGAGTAAGAAGTGAGTGGATGAGGAATTTGGAAGGAATTTGAGTGTAAAGTGGAGGGACTGTAAGAAAATGTTCTGGAAAGAGGTGAAAAGAGTAAGACAGGGTGGAAGTGAAGTTAGCAGGGGAGTGAAAGATAAAAATGGTAGATTACTAGTGGAGAAGGGAGAAAAAGTGAGCAGATGGAGAGAACACTTTAAGGATTTGTAGAACGTAGAGGATGGAAGTAATGCGAGCATAAGTGGCTGGGGAATGGCTGGGAGAAGGAGGGAGGTGAGAAGACAGGAAGAAATCAGTAGGATAGAAGTTGTGGAAGCAATGAAGAAAGTTAAATCGGGGAAAGCCCCAGGAATTGATGGAGTGTGTGGTGAAATGCTGAAGCATGGGGGAGAGATAGTAGTAGAATGGATGTGGAAGATGTGCAGATTGGCCTGGGAGGAAGGTAGGGTCCCGGAGGATTGGAAGTCAGGTATAATTATTCCCTTGTACAAAGGAAAAGGGGAAAAAGAAGTGTGTGGTAATCATAGGGGCATTTGTCTTCTTAGTATAATAGGAAAAGTGTATGGTAGGATACTTATTGACAGAATTAGAGAAAGAACAGAGAAATTAGTTGGAGAAGAACAGGGAGGCTTTAGGAAGGGAAGAGGTTGTGTAGATCAGATATTCATTCTTAGATCTTTAGTGGAAAAGTTTCCAGAGAAGGGAAAGAAGTTGTATGCGGCTTTCATGGATTTGGAGAAAGCATATGACAGGGTGGATAGACAAGGATTGTGGAAAGTGTTAAGAATATATGGAGTAGATGGGAAGTTGTTGAATGCTATGAAGAATATGTACGATGGTGCGAAGGCTGCAGTGCTTGTGGATGGTGAGCTAAGTGAATTTTTCTCATTGAAAGTTGGTTTGAAACAGGGATGTGTCAGGTCTCCATGGTTGTTCAATCTGTACATGGATGGGGTAATAAAAGAGGTACAAGGTAGGGTAGTGGATGTTGGAGTGGCCCTGGTGAGAGAGGATAGTGTTTGGAAACTCCCTTACTGTTGTTTGCAGATGATACTGTGTTGTTGAGTGAAGACGAAGGGGAGCTGCAAGGCTAGGTGGATGAGTTTGGGAGAGTGTGTATGAAACGGAATCTAAAGGTGAATGTAGAGAAGAGTAAAGTGATGGTCTATGAGAGAGGTGAAGTCAGTGAATGTACAGCGAGGTTGGATGGTGAGGAATTGGAAAATGTGAGTACATTTAAGTACTTGGGTAGTGTGATGAGTAAGGATGGAGGTTTGGAAGGTGAAGTGCGTGAAAGGGTACAGCAGGGAAGAAAGGTTGCTGGTTCTTTGAAAGTAATGATAAGAAACAGGGAAGTGAGCATGGAAGTGAAAAAGTTACTACATGACAGTATTGTGATACCAACTCTAACGTACGGAAGTGAAGCTTGGACGTTGTTGGAAGGACACAAGTCAAGAGTGAGAGCAGTGGAAATGAGTTATTTAAGAGGACCCTGTGGAGTTACATGGAGAGACAGGCTGACGAATGAGGATATAAAGGAGCGTTGTGGTGTTGATGTGGATGTGATAGGAAGCGTTATGAGGAACACACTGAGGTGGTTTGGCCATGTGGAGAGGATGGAGGGTGAAAGACTGACGAAGAGAGTGTATGTGAGTGAGGTGGAGGGGGGAAGAGGGAGGGGGAGGCCGAGGATGAGATGGAGGGATGGGGTGGAGAGGTATATGAGAGAGGGAGTTGTGAGGTGTGAGCAGGACAGTGAAATGGCGGGGGACAGGGCGATTTGGGGGCGATATGTTTGTGACCACCCCAAACGGGATTGAGGCGTCTGGCAATATATATATATATATATATATATATATATATATATATATATATATATATATATATATATATATATATATATATATTTATATACCGTTATATATACATGTTAGTAAGGCAACGTACAACTTTCAATATTTGAATATGCAGTAGCAGGCCTGGTGGTGAGAGTGAGAGAGGGCGGGAGTGGATGGGATGGTGACAGATTGCATCCTAAGCTCTTTAATCCATGCCTGCCGACCGAGGGGGATAGGGTAAGATCACACTAGTAAAGAAAATGCATTATCCCTGTGCTTTATGGCCGCAGAGTGAGTTTTTTTCTTTTTTTCAATTCCCATGAAATATACGTCTGTGTATGTACCTGTAGGTGTTTCTCTGATGGCTCTTTATATGATACCTTACTTATATATATTTTTTTTTTTTTTTTTTTTTTAACTATTCCACATATTCAGTGCATCTCTTTTGCCACGAAAATGAAATGACACATCCAACATTCCAGTTTACACCACTGCGTAGCACGACATTGTATCCAGCTGTCTCCTACACCACTGGGGCTTGCACTTTAGGAATCCCGTTGGCAGTGCTGGGTATCCCCCCTGTACAAAAAGAAAAAGAAAAAAGCTCCCTCCACAGAAAACCTCTCTTCGGACACCTGACACTCGCTGAACACATAACCCTCTCCGTCCTACTTTGGCCTGACACTACTTCCAGGACGTCTAGATCCTCCAAATTTTCCAGGTATACCACTCACGTACACTAATATATATATATATATATATATATATATATATATATATATATATATATATATATATATATATATATATAATACTGCAACAACAACTCCGTTACTTGGTATCTCGTACTACTGGGTAACTTTTTATATTGTCAGGTTTCTTTGTGGAGGTGGGGATCTCCGTAATCCCAAACATCATCGTACTGCTGGCTATTTGTACATGGTATTCACGATGTATCTGAACGCAGCTCATTGTATGCACATACATCTCCTTGACATTAACTGTATATGCTTGTTAGATCCATCTGATTCTCATCAGCAGAGCATTCATTTTGCTTTCATTTGCTGAAGCGATACACAAGTCAATTCCAGACATGACTTTCAACTCACACAGTAGGTCAATGGAAATCAGTTAAGATTTGCATGGTGTAAATGACGTCTCTAGTTTCAAAGTGAAAACTGACTCATCTGCGTATTCGACGATAAATTTGTTGCACTGAAATCTATTTAATTCCCTTCTCCATTTACATTCTGATCTTCTTATTTTTCTTTCTTATTTTTACGTTTCTCTTTCTTCCTCCCCTCCCCTTTCTCCTTTACTCATCTTTTCTTGGTGTTAAAGGTGTGTCAGGGTTCCATCCGATTAACTTACAGTACTTGTACTTTTCTAGATCTACCATTAACACCTTGATATATATATATATATATACTTTATCATCGGATACCCGGCAAACAACCGTTTATGTGACCCTAATCCCTTCTCTTTTCTTTCATTAATCTATGTCCAAGTTTTGCCACCATGTCGATGTAAATGCTGTGTAAACTAACCTACCTTTTTGCTTCTTCAGTAATTTTAGAAAACTCAAAATAACTATATCTCAAAAACAATCAAACGAGTAATCGCACTGAACTAATTAATATGACGATACCATTATGAAGCACCGTCCTCACTGTAACGTGGAAACAATTTTGGGACAAAAATGAGTGACGAAAATTAGCCTTAAACTCAAGAGCAATTTAGCCCCTTCAATCCAGTTACGTCACTTTTTATTTCATTCTTATTATTTCTAGACGATTTTTTTGAACTCAGGGGAGACGTTTTGAAGTGGAGGCTTTGATAGATCTTAACCATAACTAAGTCTAACTCGGACACGACATAGCCATCATCGATCTCTTCATTAACAGGAGGCTCTTCCAAATTGATTAAAATGGCCTGGTCAAGGGAAAAAAGGTAATAAAAAGGACGTTATCGTACTACATCAATTAATTTGATTAGGCCATAATCAAGCTTCTGAGAAAAATGTCCAACAAAATTACCCTTTATATGAACTGGTAATTAAAGATAATTTTCTTAATTTCTCTCTACTCACATGCAACACACATTTTCTGGTGTTTTTCCCCTTTTTCTCAGGCTCCTATGACTCACTCTCAGCTTAATGAAATTCCCTAGTGTTAGCAGGAACAGAATACTGGAAATTTTAAAGGTGGTAGTACTAATAATAAACACGTAGATTATTATATGTTCTTGACGTAGCATTTGATCTTGAATATTAGATGACTATTTTGCGTTATTATGCTGCCGTCTATTTAGGCATATATCTATCTATATTAACTATCCTTGTTCTATTTCCACTCCTGCTGTACGGCGGCTATGACCTCTACTGCTACCTTGCCACGATCTTATTAGCTTATTAAACCAGAAATCAGAATCACCTGTTAAATTCCACGACCATATATCTCATAAATGCCACAGCTGCTATACCCAACACCCAAATCTCTCCATTCCCTCAAATCCACACTCACCAATTTCAGACTTAAAGTGCCAATCACATACATCTCATACATTTCCACAGTTGCTACATTACACACACACACACACACACACACACACACACACACACGGATCACCACTCTTCACCCACACCTCTCAGAATTTCCATACCAGTGTTTTTCTATTCATAAATCTCGTAAAATCCACATCTGAATTCCAAACCTGTACCTCTCGTTGTTTCTACAGTACACCTTGTTTTTCTGCACTGGTATCTCTCACACACCCCACACCTGTCACATTCCACACCCACAACCCACCATGAATTCCACATCTGTTACATCCCACAACCAAACCTTCCACAGCAACATCCATACCTGTCAGTTCTACCACATCTACACGTCACCAACCCCGCATATAGACCCACATCTCTTACAAAAACCCTGACTTGTTAAAATATCCATCCAAAACTTATATTACACACCTGTCAAACTGCACACCCACACCTGTCAACACATCCAAACACATCTCTACCAACTCACCCACACCTGCCAAACCTCACACATGTGAGCTCTCCACACAACGTCTCTCACACCTGTAATAATCCACGCCTGTAAAATTCCACACCCATAAATTTCAACTTTCAACCCCATACCATACCTCTCATCAACCCCACAAATGCTGGACTCCATACACACACACACACACACACACACACACACACACGTCAGTCTCCACATCTGTCATATTCCACAAACACACGCACGCACACACACCTGTCAGTCTCCACATCTGTCATGTTCCACAACTACACCTGCCACCTATCCCACATCCACTCCTGTCACCCTCCACACGTTATATTCCACACCCACGCCTCTCACCTCTCCCACATCTACGCCTCTCACCTCTCACATACCTACGCCTCTCACCTCTCCCACACCTACGCTTCTCACCTCTCCCACACCTACGCCTCTCACCTCTCCCATACCTACGCCTCTCACCTCTCCCACACCTACGCCTCTCACCTCTCCCACACCTACGCTTCTCACCTCTCCCACACCTACGCCTCTCACCTCTCCCACACCTAAGCCTGTTGCCTCTCCCACATCCACGCCTGTCACAAATATCACACCTCCCTCCGGCAAGTACCATTAATAGAAATTACATATATTTCTTCGACAGAGAGGAAAACAAAAAAATATGACCAAAGCCTTCTCTCCGGACAATCAAGAACAGGAAATCAATTGTTGGAGAGGATTGGACTTTCAGTGAAGAGAGAGAGCGAGAGAGAGAGAGAGAGAGAGAGAGAGAGAGAGAGAGAGAGAGAGAGAGAGTTGTGAAGCAGTAGTATGAGAAATTTCATAAGGAGGGCAAATGGTAAAAAAAAAAGAAAAAAAATGGATAATAGGAAAGTATCATAATTTCTGATAGGATTGGCAAGGAATGCAGGAGGGACAGAAAGAAGGGAGGAAGCAAGTAAGCAATGGACGAAGAGTGACAGAAGAAGAGGAGGAGGAGGAGGAGGAGGAGGAGGAGGAGGAGGAGGAGTTGGTGGTGGTGGTGATGAAGAAGTACGAGTAGAAGAAGTATATATTTAAGGAAAGAAGGATAGGAAATGCAACAGAAGGAAAGAAATTATGATGAAGGTAAGGAAAGTAGGGCAAGAAAGAAGCGCATGGGAAGAAGGTAGTACAGTAGGACTAGGAGAAAGAGGAAAAAGAGGGAGGAAAGGGACGTAGAAGGGTCGAAGCAGAAGGAATTTGATGCATGAAGGGAAGATAAGAGGATTGGAGGGAGAAAAACTTGGAGGTAGGGAGGGAGAAAAAATGAGAGGGAGGAAGAAAGGAGGTAAATGAAAAAGATGGGGGAAGACATGAAGGAAAATGACAAGAATTAGGTAAGGACCGCAATAGAGAGGGTGTGGAGTGGGGGTGAGAGGGAGGGAGATGACCGCTACATCCTGCTAAACACAGCAATATCCGCTAGCTGTACCATACTCTCTCTCTCTCTCTCCCTCCCCCTCTCTCTCTCTCTCTCTCTCTCTCTCTCTCTCTCAAGCTGTCACAAACCATTTTTCTTCCATATCTTCTCTTCTCGCCTTTTTTTTTTTTAAGTTCTTGATTAAATGGTATTCCTTCAAGGCAGCATCAACATGGCTATCTTTACACTCCCAGGACACATCTTGTCATCAGTGCTCAATCGTCTGGCGTTCGTTGGCACTGAATACAAAAGTTATCCCAGGGTTTGATGGTACGAGCGTCCTCACGTGGTAATTCTCGCCGTTAGCTGAATAACATCATCTGGCGCCAGCTGGGATCTAATATACTAAAATTCTGTGTGTGTGTGTGTGTGTGTGTGTGTGTGTGTGTGTGTGTGTGTGTGTGTGTGTGTGTGTGTGTGTGCGTGTGTGTGCGTGTGTGTGTGTGTGTGTGTGTGTGTGTGTGTGTGTGTGTGTGTGTGTGTGTGTGTGTGTGTGTGTGTGTGTGTGTGTGTGTGTGTGTGTGTGTGATCCGATTACGGTTAAGCCATGCTCTGCGGTGACGCCTTTTTATCTCTCATTCAGCTGAGAATAGACTTCTTATAGTGGAACTGTTAGTATTTTTAACTGCTCCGGTTCGGGAACGTCGGTTTAGCTGAATAGAATCAGGAAGCAGAAATACAAATATAATAATGACACCGTCTTACTGGAAAAGGTAATCTTGGTAATCTGCGACTCAGAGCAAGAAATGTATATACCGCATATCATTTTTTTTGTCAAAGCACACCAAGTAACTGATTACTGTTAACGTGTGAAAGTGGTGCTCCAGAGGAATGTCTTCACTTGGTGACACCGATATAGTCAGACGAAGGAGCTGTCCGTTTATATAAACGTCTCTCAACTTCCTCCCAGTTCCTCGAAAGGAAGGTGGTGGTATGCGGGAAAATGGAATTTTCAGCCAGGATATTTCAGCCAAAACTGGAAAAAGGATTTTGACGAAACTTTGCATGATGATTGGAACTGGGTTCCAAATGGGCCAGCTTCAATTTCATGTCCACAGAAGTTTCCTGTAGGCATGTTTTGGCACCTAACAATTGTCCCCATTGGTGTTTCACTACGCGCACGTGGAAGAGGCTGTGGGGCATTTCTGTGGAGTTTCATATGTCATTGAGAGAGAGAGAGAGAGAGAGAGAGAGAGAGGTTGTACATCTACACTCCGATATCTATTATCTCATTTTTACAGCAAAAACAGGTAATAGCTGTGTTGGTGGTGGAAGTGGTGGCTGTGATGACGACTGTGGTGTTGGTGGTGGCAGATATGGTGATGGTGGTGCTGGGGGTGGCAGCTGTGATGATAATGGTGGTGGTGGTAGCTGTGATGATGGTGGTGGTAATAATAGCTGTGGTGGTGGTGGTGGTGGTGGTAGTGACAGCTGGGATAATGATGATGGTGGTGGTGGTGGTGGTGGTGGTGGTGGTGGTGATGGTGGCGGTGGTGGTAGCTATTAAGAAATGGCTCTCATTTGGGCAAGCTTTGTGTCCCGACATGGCTGAGAGGTTGTTGTAGAAGTTCAGTCCAGCCACTACAAGACAGTTTAATACTAGGCACTCCAATAAGTTCACCTACTTCTGTGTTTTCCTCTTATTTTTACCATACATGACTCAACCATTACTGTATTTATTTTTTTCCCTCCCGTCTCTCCAAGAGGCCCTCTAGCTATACTTTCCGACCCTGCTTACCTCTCACCTTTTTTTATGACGAACACACACACACACACACACACACACACACACACACACACACACACACACACACACACACGAGCGCAAGCCGAAAAAATCCACCATACTACGACCGCAGGGGTGTAATAAATATAATACATCTACCACAACACTGTAACACAGTAACACAATATGGTCATCACAGTACAATTATTCAGCCAACACGATACAATAACAAAATAGGTACCACACTGCATAAAGCAATACAGCTGCCACAATACATAACAACACAGCTACCACCACCCGTGTTTTTATTGCCCCATCAAAAACGTTCTTCCCGAGGCTAAGCTACTCAGTTCAGACGTTGCACGACGTGATCACTTGCTTGTCCATGAATGGTATGATGTTAGTAATAGATTTCAACCCATCCTCGGATATAAACCCATATGGGTTACATCCACTCTGAGCACTTTAAGCCACTATCCGTGTCCATTTGCGAGTTACGTGATTACCACTCAAATGGTGTGCTGTATTACACTAAACCATTTGCCTTAACACTCTGTGTAAGACACCTGAAGAATGCAATACATCATGTGAACCAAAAAATATACAATAATGCATTAGTCACTACAATACAAAAACACAGTATTCCTACCACAATACATTACCATAATGCAATAATACACCAACCACATGTATATACACAAGACAATATGCAAGTGACCCATACCAAATATACATAATGTGACAGATAAAGCAGAAAGTACTTGACAGCCTGCATAACCCACGACAACACTGTTCTCCTTCCCTCCCTCCCTTCCTTACTTTCACCCTCTCTCCATCTTCCCCTTCCTCCCTTCCCTTCTTCTCCTCTTCATCTCTCCCTCTCTCTCTCTGTCTTTCCCTTCCTTCCCATCTTTCTTTGTTCATTCCTTCCCTTCATCATCTCCTTCTTTCCCCCATTTTCTCCAGTGTTCTCTCTTCCTCCATCTCTCTCTACCTCCCTTTCTCACTCTCTTATTTCCTCCTTCCCATCCTTTCTCCTTTCCTTCCTATCTCCTCATTTTCTTCTTCCCTTACCCTTTACTCCTTCATTCCTTCCTTGGTCCATCATTCGCCCTTCCCTCTCCCTTCTCTCTTTCTTTTCTTCCTTCTTCCCTTCATTCCATCCTTCCTCCTGCCCACCATTCTCTCTCCTTTTCTTACAACTTCACATCATCACTCTTCCATTTTTTCTTTCCTCTCTTCCATCTGTCCCTCCACTTCTCTCTCCTTCTACCTTCCCCCCTCACTTCTTCTCTCCTCTCCTCCAGCTCCTCCTTTTAGTTTCCAGGTAAGAAGATTTCTCGCTTGTCACCTGTGGGAGACGCTGGACATCTCTCTCTCTCTCTCTCTCTCTCTCTCTCTCTCTCTCTCTCTCTCTCTCTCTCTCTCTCTCTCTCTCTCTCTCTCTCTCTCTCTCTCTCTCTCTCTCTCTCTCTCTCTCTCTCTCTCTCTCTCTCTCTCTCTCTCTCTCTCTCTCTCTCTCTCTCTCTCATCCCTTCCTTCTTCACTTCACTTCTTCCTCTCCTTCTCTCCTCTTTTCTTTTCCCCCTCTTATTTCCACTCTAAAAATTCCTCTTCTTATCCTCTCTTTCTTCACACCTTCCTATCTTTTGTTGATTTCTGTTTTCCTTCATTCATCTTCCTCCTCCTCTTCTCTTGCCTTCCCCTCTCCCTCCCTAGCGACAGAACGACTATCTTACGTGAGACAGCTTGCCATTCGTTGTCAGGTGTGGGTGTGGGCGTGAGGGGCTTCTCTTTTGACTCACCTTCGACATACAAGAACCAGTCCCTTCCATGAGGCCAGACATTCCATCCGTTCGTAACATGTGGGCGTCATAAAACCCTCTCATGTCACCGTTTCGGCCCCAGCACCAGCATTCATTCCACGCTTAACAAATGGCATTACAGGCCTCACATTTCAGCCGGGTGCTATTATCGTACCGTCCAAATGAAAAGAGAAATTTGATCAGTGGGGATGTGCTTACGATACGTCCGTGTGTCATTTGGTAGACAGGGCATGAATATTGTAATGAAATCCAAGTCTTGAAACTGCCCCTTGCCCTAACCAGTTATCGACCTCGTAACATTTCAATCGGCAATCCATTTATCCGTCATTTGTGGGTGTAAAGGTGCGGGTGTGGGAAAATCTGTAGGTGAAGAGCTGGGGTATGGTGCGGGCGTACAGGTGGGGGTGTAAGAGCATGTGTGGGTGTGTGAGGGTAAGGGTAGGGGTAAGGGTAATGGTAAGTGTGGGTGTGGTGTGGTGTAGTGTGATATAGTTTGGTGTGGGAGTTGGTATGGGTGTGGTGTAGATGTGTGAATGAGTGTGGGAATGGGAGTTAGAATTGGTGTGGGAGTGGGTGCGAGTGTCGGTGTTGTAGTGGGTGTGGAAGTGGGTGTGGTGTGGTGTGGGAGTGGACGTAGTTGTGTGGGAGTAGGTGTGGTGGTGGTGTAGGTGTGAGTGTGGGAGTGAGTGTAGGAGTGGGTGTGGTTGTGGGATCGTTAGCTGTGATGTGGGAGTGGGTGACGGAGTGGGAATGAGTGTGGCAGTGGGAGGGAGTGTGGGAGTGGGTGTGGTGTGTGGGTAAGTCTGATGTTGGAGTGTGTGTGGGCATGATGTTGGTGTGGGAGTGGGTGTGTTAGTGGGAACGGGTGTGGAAGTGGGAGTGGGTGTGAAAGTTGGAGTGGGTGTGGGAGTGGGTGTGGGAGTGGGAACGGATGTTTATGTGGGAGTAGGAAGGCGTGTGGGACTGGGAATGGGTGTGGAAGTAGGAGAGGGAGTGAGAGTGGGAGTGCGTGTGGGCGTGAATGAGGTACTACGAGTGGGAGTGGGTGTGGGTATGGGTCCGGGTATGGTTGTGGGTGCAGGTGTGGGTGTGGATGAGTGTTGGAATGGGTGTAGGTGCGAGCGTGTGATTGTAAGAGTGGGTGTATTTGTGGTGTGTATATGGATGTATGGCTGTGGCTGAGTGAGAGAAATGGAGTGAGTGTGGGTGTGACTGTATTCGTAGGGGCAAGTACATGAGGAATTAGTGTTCATATAGTGTGGGTCTAGATGTCTGTATGGTGTGGGTAAATGTGGGCGAGAGTAAAGATGTGGGTGTGGGTATGCATATATATGTGGGTGTAAGTGTTGGTGTGGGTGTGGAATGTCGGTGTGGGTGTAGCGTGGTGTAGGTGTGGGTGTGAAGTGGTGTGGTGTGGTGAGTGTCGGTGTGGTCTGGGTTTAGGCGTGTGGGAGTAGTCATGGATGTGGGTATGGCACTGGTGTGGATGTGTATGTGGGAGAATGTATTGGTGTGGATTGTTAATGTGTGCGTTAGTCTTATTTAGTATACCTCCATAAAGTATACACACACACACACACACACACACACACTAACATAAAATTTCTCTCTCTCTCTCTCTCTCTCTCTCTCTCTCTCCCTTTCATTACTTTTTCTTTCCCACCACCCCCTCCCTGCCCCCCTACGCCTTCAATTTACAGCAGCTGTTTCTTCTCACCCTACCTCTCTCTCACCACATACCTCCCACCCCCAATCTCTTGCCTTCCACCATCTCTCTCTCTCTCTCTCTCTCTCTCTCTCTCTCTCTCTCTCTCTCTCTCTCTCTCTCTGTCTCTCTCTCTCTCTCTCTCTCTCTCTCTCTCTCTCTCTCTCTCTCTCTCTCTCTCACCTTTCACCATTCTTTTCGCCCAAACTATGGTGCTGTACAGACGCCTTCACTCGTTGGCACGAAAGGTAGCCGGGTACTTCCAAATTCCAGTTAAGCAAACACCCTTCAACTCCCTTCTTCTCACAGTCCACACCTCCTCACTTGTTCACTCACACCCCACACCTTTTCACACTACACTCACCCTCATCTTTCACTCTCTTCACTCACCGTCCCTACCTCTCACCCACCCTTAACCTTTCACCATCCTTCCCACCATCCTTCGCATCCGTACCTTTTATCATCCCTTCCTTTTCACTCACCATCCACCCCCAGCTTTCATCATGCATCTATCCTAATTCTCCCTCACCTCTCATCCTGACCCTTCACAATCTCTACCGTCTTACTCAACCCCAGCACTCACCTTCCCTCCCAGCTCAACCCTCACCTTTCACTCTTACCCCTCTACCTCTCTCCGTTCTCTCACCCTCATCTCTCACTCTTACCTCTTTCCCTCTCTCTGTACTCTCACCCTCACCTCTCACTCTCACCATCCCTCCCTACCCTAACCCTCGCCTCACACTCTCACCTCTATTCTCGCCCTCACCTTTCACCATGCCACCATACTCTCTGTTGTACAAAATCTGTTGGAATTTTAGAAATACTTTAGTGACTGTGGTTATTCTGGCAATTTTATATTTTTTTTCTACGGTGTTACTTCATTATTGGTCCACGAAGAACGCTGGGGCCCAGGTCTTGGCTACTCAGTCCACACATTTTGGTATGAATGACCATCGCCCATCCCTTGAGTGGCATTATGTAAGCAATAAATCTCTACTCCTTTGATTTAAACGCTTTATTGGCCTCATCCCGCTGGACCTCTTCATCGTTTATATGGTACCGCCCAGCACAGTTAATGGTTTCCTTATTTACCAGCAACAATACCGCTTGTCACTTAGTAGAGAGTCAACAGAAGTTAGCACTTGATCAATGAATGGATGGTGGACTCCCCCACCTATCTAACATTACTTATAATAGGAAAGGTGTTAACGTATGAAAGGGTTACTGTCAAGATACAAATAGGTAAAGACACAAAAGGGAAAATATATATATATATATATATATATATATATATATATATATATATATATATATATATATATATATATATATATATATATATATATATATCCAATATCATACATTGCCCAATGAGGAGCGCAGGAGCTCGGGGCTAGGCAGTTGGTCCCGACTTTGAAGATGAGAGTGACCAGCCTCACTAACCCCTGAGTGACATTACATGAGCACTCAATCCCAACCATCCCTTGGATATAAACCTTCACCTGCTCAATCCGATTGGAGAGCAATAATTACCCACTAAACCACCAGGAGCCAAAATTTGGTTATATGGTTACCACCCAGCGTAGTAAATGGTGTCCTGGTGTACAGGAAACCATTTGGCTTGTCACTCAGTGTAGAGTCACCCACAGGCAGAAGGAAGAGGAAACAATGAAGGAAAGAAAGACAGAAGAGGGAGTGTAAAGCTACCCGTAGGCAGAAGGACAAGGAAAGAAAGAAGGAAAGGAAGACAGAAGAGGATTGAAGAAAAGAAGGATGGAGGAGAGGAAAGGGCAGACACCCGACAGAAGCACTACATAGAGTGAGTGGATGGTGAGTGCCGCCACCTACCACGTACTAAAAAATAGCGTCAAGTCACTAAAAGGTGTTATTAAAGGGAAGCAAAACCGCAGCATTGCCGAATATTTCCACTGAGTTCCGGGAAATGGTTTAAGGTGGAAAATGAAATCTCTGTCAAATATCTAATGGTGCGTCGTCTTTAACATTAAATTCTTGTTAACGCCAATAAAATTTTATTCATCTGAGTAAATAATAATAACGTGACTTAATACTCTCACCACCAACCTCCTCATGGTCGGAATAGCACTACTAATCCAATGCAGTTAACGTCATACGAATTTGCTTATCTGAGTGTGGAGTCGTAGGAGTCTGAAAGTGCAAAGGAGGAGGAACTATAGCATCGCATCATGTCACTCCAGGTGTTTTCCTCTTTCTCTTTGCCAATACTTTCTTCACTACTTTTGGACACTCAACATTCTTCCTCCAAAGTTTCACCTTTACAACAGACTGCTTTAAAAATCTGCTGTTGTTTTTAAAGTGTTATTATTTAACTCCGTCAGACAAGGAACGTCCTTTCTTATATTATTTTTTCTACCGTCAGACAACTGTAATCCATTCGGGACAGGCTTTTTGAGTTGGCTGAATTCGATATGGCCTTCATTAATGTCATCACATACTTTTTCACTCTTCTCTTCTCCCAACTCTCCGACTAAAATTTCATCTATGATGTTCATCTGGGTATATTATATCATTTTATGACGATCACGAACACGGCATTCATTTCATTTTTTTTCTTTTTTTAAACAAGGTGACAAAACTGGTAGAATGAGGTACTATATTCCACGTAAGGAAGCATTAATAATCTGGGTATACTATAGTCAGTTTGTTTTCATCTGAAGGAAGAGAGTCGCTTTCACATCTTGGATGGTAGGTAGCTGTTGCATGAAATTCGATGCGTTTTACGTTAGGGGTAGGAGTGCGTCTCTTTCGTTACCATTTATAATCCAACAGACCTTCCAGTCTTTTAAGCTGCCACAAACTGAGTTGAAAGAGGTTGGGGATCTTTATCAGACTAGCGCAAACGCACTTATGGAGGCTGAAATGAAGCAGATTTATGGAAATGCACTATCAAACTTTAAGATATAATATATAATGTAAAGATGGGTACTGAGCGCAGAGTCAAAGGCAAGTATATAGAACCCAAAAAGTGACACAGGACAGTCTTGTCATGGGGGGTACGACTGAAATCTTGACAGCTCGGCAGATCTTATGCAATAAAAGGAATGTAGCTGGCGAACAACATGCAAAAGTGCCTCGAGAGAATACCGTAACAGACTGGTGAATGTGGAGTTTGGCAGGGACAGCGACAGCAGAGATCTTTGACCGAATACAACAGTGTAGTGAAATCGATACATATGATGAAGGATGGCAAGGCGACTATTAACTCTACAGGCTAGTCACTGAAATATGGAAAACTTTCGATGATATAGATGTTAATATGATGACTGATTAGCGTGAGAGACAGGCTTCATAGACTGAGTTACCAAAAACATCCATAGAGCTGAAATGGATTTTATACCTCTGGCCAGTTATATACTTAATTAATCAAACGCAATAACTGATTAATTAATTTACTCTCATCATGTGCTCTGGCAGATGACTGAAATGCATATTACATATTTATCAGTTTCAGGCCATAAATCATTGTATACATACATACGTACATTATATATATATATATATATATATATATATATATATATATATATATATATGAAGTCATCGGTAATTACCGACAGGAATGCAAACAAATGCAGCTGTATGAAAGAACACTCTACCAGTATCCTGTATAATGTGCACACGGTCGGGGGAACACAAGAATTCTGTTTCAACTAGCACCAACTGATTTTATTCTGATGAGAATGAATCGTAGCTTCCTCAGTGTGATATTACTATCACCATCAATCATTTCTTCGCCAAAGACACTGTAGTATTCTAATTTAATTAATACCAAGCGATATTATACAAGCCTGAACGTTAAATGTTCTCTACGCCCTGAGTTTCAAACTCTGGACTCGAAGCATACTGTATACAGAACGTCACACGAACACTCTACCACCGAGCCACAGCAAAACCCGATACCCATAATCCTATACACAACCAGATATATATGTATTTTCCCCTAATGACGAGCAGGAATTATCGAAATGAGGACCACTTTTTGTAACACCAAATGAAAGAGTAACAGCTGTTACTAAACAAGTATTATTTATTCGTGTTGTTTCCACACGACAAGTTTGGCAAATACTGTAGTGAGGGCAGGTGGAAAAGGGCGTATATATATATATATATATATATATATATATATATATATATATACCACGTTGAGTACATCGCTTCCCGTCCGATCAGCGAAGTTATACCACGTTGAGTACATCGCTTCCCGTCCGATCAGCGAAGTTAAGCAACGTTGGGTCTGGTTAGTACTTGGATGGGTGACCGCCTGGGAACACCAGATGCTGTTGGCATCCCTACGTGTCAAGTGGGGTTGGTGGAGGATTAGTGCCCCTCCCTGTAAAACAATTAACCCTAAGACGTTGGCCACCCCGTTTGGGATACATGGCGTCTGGATGACTATATATATATATATATATGTGTGTGTTTGTGTGTGTGTGATTATATTTGATATGTACCTATGCGCGAATATACCATTATGTATTTATGTGTGCATGTATGTATGTATGAATGTATGCATGTATGTATGTACGTCAAGAAGGTTTGGAAGATAGGAGTCATATGCATAATACAATTTTTTTTTTAAAGCAAGGAAGAAGGAGCTAAAGGTCAGTGGCCTGCAAACTGCTCCACCCAAGAAAAAAAAAAATCAAGAAAACAGAGCCAAATTCAAGATTCATTCATTTCGAGATGCCTGGACACATTGCGTTTAAGAGACTGGAGATCGTTGACAATAGGATAAAGAGAGAGAGAGAGAGAGAGAGAGAGAGTCAGTTCCAGAATTGGCCTGTTGCATTAATGAAGGACTGGCAGTAACGATTAACTCTTGCATTAGAGAGTTGGACAGAAAAGGAATGAGAGTTTGTTGCTAGACGGGTGCTACGTGCCCTCCATAGTAGAGCAGGAATGCGAGCAGACAGTTCAAAGGATCAGTGACCACTGAAGTAGCGATTGAAAAGAGATAAAGATGCAACTGTGCGGCGAGGAAAAAGAGGTTGAAGGGAGCCAGTAACAGGAGAGTTAATGAGAGGAAAAGCCTTTGACTCCACCCTGTTAAGAAGAGCTGTGTGTTGGGAGCCTCCCCACACATGAGAGTTGTACTCTACACAGGGACGAATAAAACCCGTGTATAGTATCATTAAGGTGTGGCCCATTTTCGTTGATATTCAGGGTATAATTCTCGCACTAATGTGTTATTTATTTTCCTGGTATTTAGATTCTTCCTTCATCGTTTATAATACTGGGAAGAAAGTTTCATTGTTGTTGTTGTTGCTGCTGTTTAAGATAGTGAATAGTCAACCCTTTAAAACACACAGTCGGGTCCTGATGGCCAACTAATCCTTAGGGGCCGAGGGATATCACTCTATATCAGTGGGGGAGTAAAACCACCCCTACCTGTGATTATAGTATGGATATGGCCGAGGGAAACGTTTGGTGCACTGGGTGACAACGCATCGTGTTGGAATGGCTGTGTTGTTATGTAGTAACTTTATCCGCCTCGCTTCATCCTCACACTTCACACCCTTATCTCTCTCTCTCTCTCTCTCTCTCTCTCTCTCTCTCTCTCTCTCTCTCTCTCTCTCTCTCTCACACACACACACACACACACACACCACCGCCACACCTCCGACTTCTATTAAACTTAGTCTGTGTTTGTACCCTGTAAAAGCAAAACAAGTAAAAAACAATAAACACTTTAAGCAGGCGAGAACTTTTTCAGCGGTGTGCTAATAATGAGGAGTGGATGCTTGGGTCTCAAAACTTATTAATTCAAAGCTTTATGATGACTTTAAGAATTTAGGGATGTTATATAATTGAGAGAGAGAGAGAGAGAGAGAGAGAGAGAGAGAGCGTGGGTGAAGTACAGCCTGTGGGTCGAAGAGAAAGTAAGCGAAATGAAGAGGTGGTGATATAAGTACGACAGACAGACACACACAGATTATGATCCTTTGACCGAGGTTCAGCTTTATTGTTAACAGAACTACTATATAGAGTTTCGAAATACTTTGTGCTGGCCTCTTCAGTAGGATGTTAGCCTTCAATAGGACTTCTTCTCTTCAGTATATCCTCTTCTCTTCAAAGGGAAATCTTTTACTGCTTCTAAACCTGTACTTCTGCTGCTGCCAGACGATGTTATTAGCCAAGATCTCTCATAGTGACGGGGTTCAGAAAGGCAAAGCAGAGGGGAAGGCTCTCCCTCACCCTCCAGACATTTAGGCAATCTGTCGTATGACGGGGAGAGGGTATAAAATATATATGGAAGCAGCTTGTAGTCAGAGGTAAGCTATGTGTCCCCTAAGAGTCATTTTTGTTGATGTTGTGGTTCCAGGCTTATCTGAAACGTGAATCCAGTGGGCTGTAGGCTTAAGATGCTCCTCTCCTACAGTCATCTCTCCTCTTTTCGGGGGAATGGGAGGGAGATGAGGGACGCTCACATAACCTGGCAGTGGAGGCGTCTGGAAATATCATTGTCACCACAAGAGCTATATTCAGCTCCAATGAACAAGACTCGATATCAGTCATGCTCTACGAATTTTCAAGGACTCAAAAGATTGTGATTATTTAACTTATTAGGCCAGGGTATGGGAGGAATTCTAATTGACTTTAACTTGCCATTATCACCAGCTGTAGTTTTAGTGCAATTTGTTTTCATATTTATATTTTGGGGCACTGGGCGAGAAACGCCACTGTAAGAGAGCGGTGTGGAAGCAGACCTAGTGTAACTGAATAGGCAAAACGGGGTGTGTTAAAATGGTAAGGTTATATGGACAGAATGGGTGATGAACTGATCAGAAGTGGAGAGAAAGAGAGGAAGGAAGGAGACCAGAAGATGATGGAGGGGTAGTGAGAAAGATATTCTGAAGCACAGGTCTGGGCATCCAGGATGGCGATAGATGTGTGTGTAGCTGAGTAAACTGGAATGAAGTAGTTTATGGGGGACTGACGCGCTGCTAAAGATTTATGAAAACAATGAAGTGAAACAACTGGGATAAACCGCTAATCATCGGGGCCATCTCGTGGATGGTTAAAACTGTTTAGCCACGGCAGCTGAGAGATTGAATGTAAGTGAATAAGGCGCCATCTTGCGGTAGGGGCTAACAGGGAGGTTGTATAAAAAATCATCGCAATGCATCAAATACGCCCATGCTTATGATCCTACAATATATGCCTAGTTATTCTTTCACCAGTAATTATTACCTGGTAAATTCAGTGTAAATCAGCAAACACCTGGCGGTTAGTACTCCCACGCGCATGGGTTTCAGTCCTAGTACGTGACTGGAGGTGAACTGGAATTGCCCAGTCCTCCAATCAGTGATGACAATGCTTTATGTTCAGTGGTTCTAATCTCTAACAGGTAATGGATTCTTTTTCTTCTGTTACGTAAAATGCTGGCAGGAGAGTGGGTTGGTTTCTTACCCATTAAATTACTCAGACCATCTAGAGAAGGGAAGGAAAGTGTATGCTGCCTTCATGGACTTGGAGAAAGCTTATGACAGAATAGATAGGCAAGGTATGTGGAAGGTATTAAGAATATATGGAGTGGAGGGGAAATTGTTGAGTGCTGTGAAGAGTATGTACGAGGGAGCTAGGGCTACGGTGCGAGTGGATGGTGAGCTGAGTGAGTTCTTTGATCTCAATGTGGGACTGAAACAGGGGTGTGTAATGTCTCCATGGCTGTTTAATATATATATGGATGGGGTTGTAAAGGAGGTACAAGGTAGGGCAGTGGATGTGGGGGTGGCCCTAATGAATGAGGGTGAGATTTGGAAGCTTCCGGTGTTGCTGTTTGCAGATGATACAGTATTGTTGAGTGAAGATGAATGGGAGTTGCAAGGTTTGGTGAATGAATTTGGGACAGTGTGTAGGAGGAGGAAGCTGAAAGTTAATGTAAACAAAAGTAAAGTTATGGTGTTTGAGAGGAATGAAGTCACAGAGTGTGCAGTGAGGTTGGATGGAGAGGATATGGAGAATGTGAGTGCATTCAAGTACTTGGGTAGTGTGATGAGTAAGGATGGAACTTTGGGGGATGAAGTACGTGAAAGGGTACAGCAGGGAAGAAAGGTTGTTGGTACACTGAAAGCAGTGATGAGAAATAGGGAGGTGAGTATGGAAGTTAAGAAGTCACTGCATGATGGTATTGTGATCCCTACCCTGACGTATGGAAGCGAGGCGTGGGCATTGCAAGAGGGGAACAAGTCAAGAGTGAGAGCAGTGGAAATGAGCTACTTGAGAGGAGCATGTGGAGTGACGTGGAGGGACAGGTTGACGAATGAAGAAGTGAAGGAACGTTGTGGGGTAGATGTGGATGTGGTTGAAAAGATTAGGAGAAATACACTGAGGTGGTTTGGACATGTGGAGAGAATGGAGAATGAAAGACTGACTAAGAGGGTGTATGTAGGTGAGGTGGAGGGAGGGAGAGGGAGGGGTAGACCGAGGATGAGGTGGAGGGACGGAGTTGAGAGGTATATGAGGGAGGGGGGGGTGAGTTGGGGGGAGGGGAGTCAAATGGTGGGTGACAGAGTGACTTGGAGGCGTTTTGTCTGCGGCCACCCTTTGCGGGATTAGGGCGTCGGGCTATAGATAGATAGATAGATAAAAAACTAGCCTCAGGCCCCTACGCCCGGGAGGGAGTAAAATAACTTACGCCGTACATATATGAATACACGTAACCTTTATATATGGTAACAAAGTGTGTGTGTGTGTGTGTGTGTGTGTGTGTGTGTGTGTGTGTGTGTGTGTGTGTGTGTGTGTGAGAGAGAGAGAGAGATGGGAAAAAATAGAGCGGGGGAGTGGGATGGCAGGTGTACATAAAGCGTATGAAGATGGTCGTTAAGCCAGTAGCTCACCACTTAGTGTAGAAATTGGGCCCTTGGGGTGGCCATCTCATACCCACTTACATACCTACCTACCTGCCTACTTACCTCCCTACCTGCCTACATGCTTACCTACTTCTCTACGGTAAATGCCTACTCACCTGCTCTTCTACTTATCTACTCGCCTTTCTACCTACCTACCTACCTACCTACCTACCGACCGACTGACCTATACTTACATGCCTGCTTACCCACCTACCTTCTTGCCTACCTACCTTCCTTATACCTACCTAACTACCTGCTTGCTTACATATCTAGCTACCTGCCTACTTACATGCCTGCCTACCTGCCCGCTTACCCATCTCTCTGTCTTCTTTCATATGTACCTATTTGCTTCATTTCCTCCCTACGTACGATACCTTTCTGATCATCTACAATGTACCCCACTTCACTACCTGTCTGCATATTTACCTGCCTACCTACCTACATGCATACTACCTTTCTGCCTGCCTATCTACACATTTACTTACCTACTTACCTACCTATCTGCATATATACTCGTACCTACCTACTCCACTTACCTACGAGTCTGCTTATCGACCTACCTGCTTCTCTGATCTTAGCAGCTGACCTAATTACCTGCCCACTCACCTATCAACTTTTGTCTCCGATATACCTTCCTACCATCTTGCTTATCCACCCACCCACCTACCTGCCTACCTTTCTACCCATGTTTCTCTTTTCCTCCCTCTTCTCTCCCTCCCTCCCTCCCTCCCTGCTTACCTACCTGCTCTCTATCTACCTACCTATTTTTCTTTACCTCTTTATTTCTGAATGTGTCACAAATTCAGGGTTGGTTTATCTTCCCTCATCTTGTGTGTTGTGGGGACGGCTCACGCTACTGGTGGGAGGAGCACAAGTATATTGGCTGCTTCAAGAAATCAGTAATGAACCATGCAATCAACAGACGTAAAAAAGCAGAGACTGTGGAGCGTTAAAATGGTTATGGGAGATAGATACTGATGCGGGGTAGACTAAACCGCCCTCGTATCAAACAGGAATGCTCAAGCTACAAGGAGTGCACAATATATGGACCACCCTACATTCTACTATATGGACATTCTTTGTACGGTCTATGTCGGTATAAAAAAGGACTAACTTTACAGGAAAATAATAACCCTTTCAACTATGATAGTAACCCTTTAACTACTATGAGAATGACATCTCTTTTAGTTAATTCTTACTACTTCCAAGCAACTTTAATCCGTTTAAAGGACACTTGTTGAACTTGTGGGTTAGATATTTTCACTAACCCCTTTATTTTGAGATGCCTTTCAAAGCTGAGTATTTGAATATACTACAATATCATCGTATTATACTGGATATGGTGCTTTACGCAAAATCAATGGTTAAGGAAGAGGTGCTGGAAAGACTCCTTAGCTAAAGAGAATATGACCTAAGGGAAGACCCCAGACACTCTCCCAAAACACCACAAGGAACAATCACTTTACATCCAGCTCCCTGTTTTCAGATTTAGGCAATGAAGCAATTGTGGCAAATGGGACTCTTTAAGTTTTGTGGTCGGTCTGGGAATCGAGCCTGGAATCTCCCACCACCACCAACCCCGAAGGAAACGAACACGGGAAAAATGAAACTTAGGATAAATGCCCTTCGACTGCACACGACCCACAACAAGCGTTATTATATGAAAATACCAAATTTATTGACAGTTGAACACGACACAGTCTGACCAGACCGAGAATCGAACACTTTGTGCGTCGTCCGATATGTCAAAGGAATAAATCATGTGGTGGTGAGGAAGTGGTGAAAGTCCAATGGCAGGAGATATTGTACTCGTAGTGTGGGAAGCACAAAAGATGCTGACAAAAATTGACCTGGTCATGTGATCTATAACTAGTTGTTCTTTAAGGTGCATCACTAAATCTAAGAGTTACCCTGAACCCTTCCACCAACTCAGGTCTAAATCAGATCAAAACATTAAACTGACCTTGTTATGTGACCTTGGCCTTAGATTATTCTGAAAAACCTCACGGCAACTCCCTACCTGAATTTCAACCCTTACACCAACTTTAGTTCAAATCAGATCAAAACACACAATGTTAGTGTTATGGCCTTGCCCTGTGACCCTGACCTCTGACATCAGAATCGACTGCTTTCGTTATTGTCTTACTCTTAAGCCTTCCACCAACTTCGCTCTAAATTGGACCAAAACGACTTTAATTAACCTTCCCAAGTAAGTGTGACCATGATTTATTGTTCTAAAAAACAGAAGATCAACCTCTTGGCTGGTTCTGAACCCTTAGCCAAGTTTGGCCGAAACTGGATCAAAACTTTATGAGTAATTACTACACTATAACTCGGCCCATTGTTTTGTTAACTCACACAGTTACACTTTCACATACATAAACATTTATACATAAGGTTTACACATGTACTTGCAATGTCAGTCAGTAACAGCATCTAAAATTCCTCCTCTAATACCATTACATCTATTTTTTTTTTTCTGAATGCGATAATGGTGGGTATTAGTGCAGAGGTAGTAAAGCGTGAAGGTCTTTGTACCTTAGCAGGATTGCGTAGCCTTAGGAAACGGGTTCCCACTGCCGTACCTAGACTCGGAAACATTGAAAATTATTTATGTAGTTTTGTGCTGTAAGTACCAAAAAAAAACGAACTCTGAGTACTACTGCGGGATTATTTAGGAAAGTACCCTGCACCAGATTCATCAGTCGTAAAGAAATGTTAAAGGATAAAGTACTCATTCTGACCTCATTCGTACCCAGCTGTTCAGATTAATAAATTTCCCAAAGTTTTTCTTTTTCCTGGGTGTTCTTGTTCTCTTACCAGCATCGTTATCATATCTTCACTACTTTATTTTTGGGTCGATTCGCTTGAATAATTATACATGTAACGGGAACTGGTAGCTCGAGACACACTTCCTTCGTTTGCACCTTAGGCCTTTAAAACAATTTTATAGCCCATACATGTGCAAGAAGACAGGTGCGGAACAGCCATAACTCAAGCGACCATGTTAATAGAGGCATATGTTCTGTTTGGGCTTTGAACACGGTAACGATACGGGGCGAGTTTGATTCGAAGATGCCCTGTAGCCTGTTATACATACACGAGAAATAACAGACCATGCATTTAACTTAAAAGGGAATACTGTACCAGAAGCTAACTCTGGGAATTGTCATGCATTTGCTCACGAATGGTACTTTTTTATAGGAGAGAGAGAGAGAGAGAGAGAGAGAGAGAGAGAGAGAGAGAGAGAGAGAAATATCTTTTTTTTGAGAGATTATGAATGACTGAGCAGTGTGTTTTTCAAGGTACTTTGGAAGCGCGGGTCAGGATGAGAGCTAGAGGAACAAAGTTTTTGAGGCGTTAAAAAGAAAAGGTTTGTTTTACCCCAGTAAGAAATAAATGACACAAAAAAAATCAGGCCTGCTAAAACCATATCCCATAAATGCTGTAGTGACTGTTGTGATGGATGCTGTGAGAAGTAGGTGGAAAAGTGAAGGATGGAACTGTCAGCGTTCATCAGCGTTTATACGCTGACGACTAGATTTGCAGCTCTGAAGGCCTCTGATAAATATAAGGAAGAACGCTGGTGACCCGAAAGAACCTTGAGGAACACTGCTACTGATATCCTGTAGAAAAAAAAAAAATGGGGATAATTTAGAACAGTACCAACAGAACGATCGGAGAGGAAACTTGAACTTCTGGCAAAGAAAGAGGTAAGGTATAGAAACTGTATGCAGGCAGTTTGGAAATTAAAGTTTCCAGCTATAATCTGTCAAAGTGCCTGGATCCCTAAAGCTGAATTAAATCATCTTGCGCCTGCAATGATAATACAAAATACGTTATCATACGGAAAGGGTTTGAAATTCGTTAGTCCCTCCTGAAGAGTCGGCATCTTGTTTGCATGCACTGGTTCCCCCCCACACTTTTAAGTTAATCTCTCTCTCTCTCTTTCTCTCTCTCTCTCTCTAAATCAATTTCACTCTGATTTCCTCTTTTACCCTGGCTATAATATCCACTCTCTCTCTCTCTCTCTCTCTCTCTCTCTCTCTCTCTCTCTCTCTCTCCATATCAATTTCACTTCTGATTTCCTCTTTTCCTTTCCAATAAAGTCCCTGTGTGTGTGTGTGTGTGTGTGTGTGTGTGTGTGTGTGTGTGTGTGTGTGTGTGTGTGTGTGTGTGTGTGTGTGTGTGTGTGTGTGTGTGTGTGTGTGTGTGTGTGTGTGTGTGTGAGAGAGAGAGAGAGAGAGAGAGGGAGGGAGGGTGGGGGTGTGGGAGGGAGGGAGAGTGAGAGAGAGAGAGAGAGAGAGAGAGAGAGAGAGAGAGAGAGAGAGAGAGAGAGAGACAGACAGACAGACAGACAGACAGACAGACAAACAGGCAGACAGAGACAGACAGACAGACAGACAGACAGAAATCTCTCACACTCTCAATCCTCACAGTTGTATACTTCACAATGACACACGTCACACTACCACAACACATACTACCACAACAACACTACCACAACTCACACTGCCACACTTAATACTGCCATAACTCACACTATCACGCCTCACACTGCAATCCCCCACACTTCCACAACCTTCATTACCACATCTCACAGTATCACAACTCACACTGTCACACCTCACACTGCCACACCTCACACAACCTCATTTCACTGTTACACACTACCAGGTATAACACTGCACACTGCCACACTTTACACTAACACCCCACACTGTCACACCCGCTGCTTCAACTCATCATACTGTCACAATTTACACTAACAATTACTGACATACTGTTACGGTCACACGTCATACTAGCACATTATAAACACACATACACGCTCACGCACACACACACACACACACACACACACACACACACACACACACACACACACACACACACAAGCGCTAAAACCTCACACAAATACCACAGTACCAACCTATGCGCTCTCTCTCTCTCTCTCTCTCTCTCTCTCTCTCTCTCTCTCTCTCTCTCTCTCTCTCTCTCTCTCTCTCTCTCTCTCTCCACCACATCGCACAACCACGCATCACTTCACCCTACCGTACTTCACACACAAATTTTTCCATCAATTTGCACACCCTGGATATACCATTATTTTCACATTCGCTCCCATGATCATCAACCACAATCCATTAATTCACTTTACTTTGGCCGCAGCTCCATCACGCAGAGAATTTCGCGTCATACATTTATTTACTCTGTCTAAATCCCAAGTATTTCCCTTCGAATTCGACACTGTGGTAATCCAGCTGGTGAAGCTGTTGGAAAGAGTATCAACATTTCAGTAATATGGTCCCTTTAATTATCTCTCTCTCTCTCTCTCTCTCTCTCTCTCTCTCTCTCTCATATATATATATATATATATATATATATATATATATATATATATATATATATATATATATATATATATATACACGAACACGAGAGGTCGAAATATATGGACTGGAAGATGATTTCATGAGAATACAGTACGTCAGCGCCAGTATTAATGTATGACTTTAAAACTGGTAAGGCATGATGGGGAAATGTCGCGAGTAAGGACAGTGGAAATGGGACTGGTGAGGATTATGTGTGGAAATCTGGAGTGAGTGGAGTAGTTGGGATGTGAATATGGTTTGCAGCCTATGTGGAGTACAGAAATTAGTTCCTAATAGGGTAGAATTGGCAGCATGGTCAATGACTGGAACGGATGTAGCTAAGTCGGTGAAAAGGGTGTATGTGATTGAATCTGAATGTGAGAGGAGGCGTGATAGGCCAAGAAGAAAGTGGATAGATACAATTAATGAACATGTGACAAAGAGAGGTGTGAAAGTTAAGGGGGATACGGAACTGACAATGGACCAACTTCACTGGATGTGGCAAAGACGAAGAAGCACATCACAAGAATAGCATCCGTTTCTTAACTTTATAGCCACCGGATCTACTACGAAAGCTGTAGTGAAACGCATCTAAAAAAGTAAAAACAATTGGTGCCAGACACAACAAACCTCGGCTGACAGCAGTTGTTTTATTGGTGTTAAATACTGAATCGCTACTGTCATTTAGTGTTAGTAAACAGTTTAAGTCTTACAGGTAATGACACAAACGTTTTCAAGTTACAGCCCTCTGAAAATCCATGATCTTGCATCTGACCTTTCAAATCATTTAAGGTCAAAGGCCATGATGCCAAATGAAAGCATATGAGACTTCCTATATCTTGATGATATAAATATATATATCTTCCAGTTTCGAGTTATAGACCCCTGAATACCCGTGACCTTGAGTTTGACCTTTCAAGGTGACTTAATGTCAACGGTCATGGTACCAATTAAAAACCCATAGGGAACTTCCTATTTGTTGGTAATACTAAATATCTATCTTCAACCAGTTTCGAGTTATAGCCCCTTGATCATCCGTGACCTATGAGTTTGACCTATCAAGGTCATTAAAGGCCAAAGGTGGTGGTGCCAAATGAAAGCCCATATGGGAGTTTCTGTATGCTGATAACAGTAAATTTCTCTATCTGTAAACAGTTTCGAGTTATAGTCCCCTGAAAATCCGTTTCAGGGTCACTCGATTTCCTCCAAAATTTAATCACTTTCTTTTGGGACCAGTGCCCACATATCCTGAAAATCTCATGTGATTTTAATCAGCCGTTTTTCCGTAATGTTGCTAACAAACAAACTAACAAACAAACGACCAAAAACTATACCTCGCCGTACTCCGTCCCGGGCGAGGTAATAAAAAAAGTGTGCAGACAGTTAGTCTTGAAATCTCGTCAGGATTCAAGAGCCTTGAATGAGTTGATAACGACTGTGTGGTCGATTTCACTGAGCATACTACAAATAATTCTCCCACTGTTGGAATATTCTTGTTTCTGAACCTTATCTCACATCATCCTCAGGTAGGGGAACAAATGGGAGGGAGGGTCAGGATGATAACGATTATGATAATGATGAAGACCTCGTCAGCTAAATTCATTGCCGCAACACTCCACCACCACCACAACGACAACCATGCCAATAATAACATTCCATCACCACAATAACAACAAGAAAACACACATCATACTCACTGCCACCATTACTGCAACATAATATCACCACTAGTACCACAACACGCCTCCATTATCACCACCACCACCACTACACCATATCACCACCAACAGTGCAAGACAACACCAGCACCATTTCTCCCATGCCACAGAGTTGGTGAAGCACAGTATTTTTCCGGGATAAAGGAGGACGAAGAGGAGGAAGTAGTTCTTAGTGAACTTGTCGTATGCCAAAGCGGAGCTTCTGGGAGCACCCAGGAAAGCGGAATTTTGCACAGTGGTAGATCTCCACATGGACAAGGTTTTACACAGAGTGGGGCTCCTGAGGGTTGTAGGCCACGGGGAGGAAAAGGTAGACCCCTGGTTACCCATTCACCACCAGTATGGGCGGCCTTAAGTTTTTACCTAGGAGCACGAAGTTTTGCATAGTAGTAACGGTCCTCCACCTGGACCAGATTTTCGGCAGGGTGGAACCTCCTGAGGACCACCAGAGGGGGAGGGGGGAGAGTGGCCACCAGGATTCCTAGGCAACGTCATTGCACAGCCAAATTTTATTTATTTTTTTTTTTAGAACAATGAGATATTGCACAGTGGCAGACCACGATCTGGACCAGACGTTGAGCTGGGTGGAATTCCCCGTTCCCCACGAGGATGATCACGCTAGTTTTTTACTTATGATATGAATTTTTGTGTAGCCAGAAACCTACTTCTGCACCTGGTTTTGGGTAGGGTGGGTCCCTTGAAGGCCATCTAGCTGTGGGGAGGGGGGGGGGCCCCTGGAGGTCCCTGGCAACACCGATATCCACAGCCATAGTTTTAATTTTATATAGTAAAAAAAAAAAAAAATACACAGTGGTAGATTTCCACCTGGACCAGCTTTAGACAGGGTTCAACTCCCTTAACGTCTACCAGGGGCGGCCTCAGGGAAGGGGGGGGGGGGATGTCAGAATCACGACCATTACATTTTATCTAGGAAAACAAAACTTTAAACAGCAGCAGACCTCCACCCAGGACAGGTTTTAGCCAGGGTGGGGCATCTGGGGGCCATTCCCACCCCCACAAATAATTATTTCTTTCCCCTTAGATTACTGCGGGGGGGGGGGGCTATGAAAGGTGTCCTTTATCTCTTTAAAGGTAATTTTGGTATAATTTGCATTTGCTGTGAGTCTCAAGGTCATACAGTCTCTTGCTGAGGAGTGGGACAACACAGTTTTGCTGTACTTGTTTTTCTCTGACACTAGGCACAGACAAATATTCACGTGTCACGCCACCACCAGACCCTCATTACATATATTTGGTTTAAAACAAACTCCTCATCATGGTAATGAAGACTTCAGAAGTTATCTTCTTTTCTTCATTAGTTTAATGAAGTCTTTTATTTTTCTGTATTTGCTACTGACAGATTTTGATTGGCTTGGGCAATATTCATCTTAGCGAAGGGGTTATAGGTTCTATTAACTCCTTCAATATGATGACGTCTGTTGTTTGCTTTATTCTTGCTACCGACAGATACTTCTGTTAACTTCAAAACTACGAGTGTAATAGAGAAGTCATTTCTTTTAACCTCTAAAGCACGATGGAATCTTTGAGAATAATGAAAAAGTGTGGTGAATGATGAAAATAAACAGCACATGGAAATATACGAAAAAAATACTTAACACAATTATATCATAGGTAGCTCCATCCCATTTTAGAAGAGAGACATTTACCAAGAAAGTACCAGACAGTCATATACTGCACAATACTGATACTCATTCTGACATACGTGGCTAAGACCTGGGCAATGAAAAACCCAGTCACAACTTGATGGTGCAGAGACGAGACTTAAGGGGATAATCAGAGAAGAAAGTTTAAGAGGCAGGATGAGAAATGAAGAGCTCAGAGAAGATCTAGATGTAAGGCAAATACTAAGCACTGCAAGAAGATATATATTATAATAACGTGGCCATATGAAAAGAATGACAGAAGGAACGATGGCAAAGCGTTACCTCAACCAGATCCCGAAAGGTAGAAGACTAGTAAAAAGATCATGACAAGAGACAGACAGATAGTGTAAGGAGTACACTTCAGGAAAAAGAAAAGATGACGGAGGAAGTGGAGAGCAAGGAACACGAGAAACATCAAAACTGGAGGAGACTAACGGAGGTTGAAGATCTAACTTTCTGTCAGATGAGATGGTGAATTTCCTGTAACCACCAAACAATACATTAAATTTCGAGGGGAAACCCTGTAGTTAAAAAAAAAAAAAATGCCTTTAACACTTCCACACCAGGCACACCAGGGGAGTTACAAGTGGGTTCTGGGTATGAAGGGGCAGCAAGTTAGAAGAGGTATATGCGGAGTCTGGCTTTCTTGCGAATGTTTAAAGCCAGTCAGTTCCAGTTTTGGTGCCGACTCTCACGTCCCTGTACCCTTTATAGCCCCACCATCCGACGGGCTTTGCTTATTCTGCTAACTGTTACTGGTACCTGGACAAAAGCAAAGAAATGCAAGAAAAACAAGTGACAAAATTATTCACAGAACAAATATTTGTATGTGATAGTCAAGGGATTCTAAAAACATAAATAAAAATTGTGTCGTAATGAGTGGAAGCATGATGCAACATGATATATATTAGTAAATTTACATGATCCACTTGAATTTACCGTTTGAAATTATTCGGTGAACTTTTGTAGTTCTTCACTGATAATTACAGTACACAATTATTATGCCATACTAGTTACTATATACTAGACTGCATTGTTTTACTCAGGTTAGAGCTCTCAAGTAGCCTAAATTAGCGGGAAATGTTGAATATACTGTCTATGCCAGGAAAATTCCCAAGCGAGGTAAAAAAGTAATTATATTTTACCATTTCATATTGGTAGAGATTATTTTTTCGACTGACTTTCTCCCCAAACATCTCTGTCTGTGGGACATTAAGGTCACAAAAAAACCAATCGTAGATGGCCGGGGGGGGGGGAAGCATTTATTCCAATTGCCGGGGGGGGGAAGCATTTATTCCAACTGCCGGGGGGGGGGAATTTATTCCAACTGCCGGGGGGGGGGGGAGCATTTATTCCAACTGCCGTCAAACAATATTATGTGGCTTACGAGAGAAACCTTGCAGTGAAGTGGCTAGAAACTGCCTTCATTAATCCCTTCGGTAACAGGACTTTCACTATATGACAGGTCGTACAGCTGCCAGCCTATTTGATATACCCCATACCACAGACCTTTGACAGTAACGTGCTTAAGGTGTAATGTGCATATTAAGTATTTAAGGAGAAGATGCCAGAGAGCCGACCAATCCCACATGAGTACCTCCCCTAAAACTCTTGGTACTAACATTTAGGAGTACGGTGTGTCACTCCTAATCTAAGCACGTCAGTGGGTAAGGTGATGGAGGGGAGTGGAGGCGAGTGAGAGGGGAGATGTAGAGGAGAGAACAGGCAAGGAGGGAAGAAGGAGGAAAAGGAAAGCAAGAAGGATGATGGACAAGAAAACCAGAAAGGTAGGGGGAAGGGAGGAAAACAGGAGATGCAAGAGGGAAAGCGAGAGATGATGATGATGGTGATGATGATGATGATGATGATGATGATGAGAGAGAGAGAGAGAGAGAGAGAGAGAGAGAAAGCTGGGGGTTGTGTAAGAGATTGTACTAAGTCTTCTTAAAGCCAAAAGCACTTTCTAAGATTAATCCTCTTCTGCTAAGCTGTCTTACGAGGCGAGGGATAAATTGTGAGTGTTAGACGACCATGAATATTTATTATCATTTTTTATTGCAGAAGAATATTTATAATTAATACTTAGGTACGATGAATAATTATGACGAATATTTATGATGAATATTTACTGAACATGAAAATTTATGATGAATATTAAGTGATGAATATTTAGTGACAATGAATTTTTAGCAATGAATATTTATGATGAATGTTTGGTGATGATGAATATTTAGTGAAGATGAATATTTATTGCTGTGATGTTCATGTAGACATTCATTCTGGGCTCGAAGCAGGGCAAATGCGGGTTCATACTAGTAGCAGTAAGAGTTTGAGGGAGTCCAGGCGGTGAGTCCTATCAGCCTTTCCTCTAGTCACAGCAAGTCTGGTTATTCATCATCACTAGCTTAGCATGAATACTTAGTGGTGATGAATACTCACGTTGATTATTCAGTGACGAGGAATACTTACTATGAATATTCAGTGACGAGAATACTTATGAAAAATCCGTGACGCATTTAATGGCAGATATTCAGTGATCTGGATCTGATGACACACATTTCATTTTACAACGGACGATTTCGTTCATTAGGAAGATCCACTTACAATGGAGCAGTTAACGAAGGGAATATTCAACCTTTCCATTTCGAAACGTTTCCTTCTAGCTGAATAAAATTGTCTAGTGTAGCAAGAATAAAAAAACATCTGACAAAGGGATTTCCTTATCTCACCGCCATGACGTGTCTTCACCCCATTCTTGCTTTCTCCACACGATTTTATTTGCCTAAGGGCGGACTCTTCCAACTGGAAGAACTACATCGAGCCTTCGTTGATTCCCTCAGTACTAGATATCTTTCCTAGGTTAAGTACAGTCGTCTGTGGGGGACAAAAGCAACATGAAAAACTACGTCCCCGGGTTAAAGGGGTCAAGGGGAACAACCATGATCAAAAATCCTTCTTTATCATGCTCTTCTTCATATCGCTGTTACATAGAAACGTTTCATAAATTGCCTTCCATCAACTCTGCCAACAGGAAAGTGTCTGCGAACTTTTGCTTATGGCCGCATATATGGGGTTCCCAGCCCTCCTCCTGTTTGTCACGTTGGGAAACATGGAAATTAGTCATTCTTCCCTACAAACAGGGGTACAATGTTAACCCTCTCAAGGCCAAGACAGCTCTAGTAATCTATTGCAGCTAACACCAGACGATTTTAACTAGTTAAGAGTGAGTTAAAGGTGCCGAAAATAGCACTCCCTCATATGCCTGTACAGCTCTAGTAGGCTATTTTGCTATTATATTACAGGTAACGCCAGATAATTAAATTCAGCAGGAGCCTGAGTGTCGGTACTGTCGCCAGTAACCCTCTCATGGCCGATACAACTCTAGTATTCTGTTTCAGCCTATATTGGAGGTTTTTCTTCAACTGAGAGTGAGTGTAAGAGCCCGAGAGAGTTAATGAATACAAGGCTTGAACTTTTGAGCGTCTTTTATGGTTCCAATATTAGCCCCCTGACGACAACTTAAAGCTTAATTATTATTCATGCTACCCCTTACAGTTTCAGTTACCGTAGATGTGACCTCTCGTCGTGTAAAGACTGACTATACTATTTTCATTACTCTTGATTTTAACATTTTCACTATTCTGCTGGATACTTGAGATTAGCAGGAGGCACGGCTTTATGTTGCATGTTTGAACTGACGACAATTACGGCAATGACGACGACGATGGAGTCACAACAAACTTCATCCATGGCACGACTTGGGACGCAGTAAATTCGGTTTTCTTTTTTTATTTCTGCTTGATATTTCTTTGTTACGTTACACTTACCGGTTCACCTGGACGCTTTCACGGATTGCTGCCCTCCCTCCTCCCCCCAGCAGAAAAATTAGGAGTCTTGCCCTAGCCGCTGTGTCGCCGCTGATATATTTCACTCCTGGCAAGATTCACGACGCTCTAAGCTCATTTTAATTCGTTTTCAAGGATGAACTTACTCGACTAACTGCATGCTTTCACAGAATATCGCGAAATACCTTACGCTTGCCTGTGTAGAGGCCGTATTCTCGTGAACTTTGCAGACTCCTACCACCATTTCTTCGGCGATTTACACACACACACACACACACACACACACACACACACACACACACATATATATATATATATATATATATATATATATATATATATATATATATATATATATACACACACACACACACACACACACATATAATAAGTCTAAGGAGAAGGTGCTAGGGATCCTCCAGATTCCGCGAGAGTACGACTGGCCACAAGTGTTGATATATGGCACCCAGTGTTTGATTTAGGAGAGACAAGTTGGCTCAGTGGCGATATTTATGAAGACGGAGAGGCCGAGGGTATCAGCGCAACACTCCATCACACAGGTCCACTCACGCACTATCGCCCAATACCATAAAGAATGACTCGATTGTATTATTACTGCATTCGTTGCACCCTTTTATCCTGCATCGTTGTGCTGGAGTGATATGCTCTCATGTCGTGGTATCTGCTGTAGACTTGGGGGAGGCGATGTCCAGTCATATAAATGTCCCTCAGTCCCCTCTCTGTCCCGTGAAAGAAGAACTCTGGCTTGCAGAAGGTAACTTAGACCTGCAGTCCACCGGGCTCTCACATGAACCTGGGGTTCCAAATACTACTGTGTATCGTAGAGCATCCGGTGGGGTGTAAGGCTATCAATCCTCCTGACCTGAATTCATGCACACCTGAGGGCTGAAATTAAGGTGCAGCTGTGGCGTTTTCAAGTTGTCAGCCTGTATGCCGACGTTCCCTCAATGAAATACTCAGATTCACCCACAAACACAGCCTCTCCAACAAAAAAAAAAAAAAATCACGTACACTCTTCGCCCTTCAGCCTAAAATTTTTCCACACCTAGCCTATACCCTGCGTGAAATGCTGGGTGGGCCTGTTCACTTTTCCAGAAATTTAAAGTTATGTTCCTAAGCCCAGCGGATCGGCTGCCCTTCAGAACCCTTAAAACACGCCTTGAAGGTGAGTTGCAGAGTCTGGCTTATATTATACTACACTATCCTTCACCATTTCAGTACGATATCACCGTTCGTATATTAATACGAACGGCGATATCGTACTGAAAGGGTGAAGGATAGTGTTCCTAACCCCCTTGAACACGATAGGTGTTCCCAAAGCTAAATCAAAATCATCTGAACGAGTATAGCAATTGCAGTTGCATCCCCAGGTTCAGTCCTGTAGACGGTTGACTGACGTTCTCCTTCTGACCCCTACTTCATATCATTATCTTCAATTTCTCGGGATGGGAAGGATAATCAAGCGTTGGAGCAGCTAGGTTATATTGATGCCATTGCGTGAAGGCATCCCTCAGTAGCAAATGTGTAACAGATGAGGCGTGATGATCCTGAAGAGCTGAACTTGAAGGGCGAGCTGGGATACAGTAAGTTAACCGCTGCAAAAAGAGCTAACTTTTTTTTTTTTCTTTTTTTAACTGAGGGGAAAGATTTCAAAACTGGAGGACACTCATATAGCTTTCATCATTAATCCCTTCACTAACGAAAGTCCTTTTTTAGACAAACTCATCTGGAAAGAAAAAATAAAGTAGGTCACAGGATTAAATGGTCTAAAATTTCCACTGTGTCCCTGTCCGCTGACCTGCTTTCACCAATAAACAGGCCCGTGATCTAAGGGACACAGGAAGCTTCGTAGCACTTCTTCATTAGCGATTTATTTTTGCCTACAGTATTGCACTTGAACAATCTTGCGTATGAGTTTTTATACCAACTTACTTTATGTCAATAACATGCTGCAAGATACTGTGGTGTAATATGCGGAATAAATCACTGAGGGAGAGGTGTTACGAAATCTCCAGTCACTTATAATTCGACTCATATTTTTTTCATCTTTAAGGCAATCGAAATATTCACACAAATTCTTTTTATATTTCTCCCATTCATTTTTTTTTTTCTGAAATCTAGACATAGAAAGGAAATGATAAGAGGAAATATATTCATCATCTAAGTTCAGGGATGGAGGTTGCTGTCGTTGCACCCCAAGTTTTATCTGTTCGTGAACCCAGTGGACTGCAGGACACCGGCCACTTCAACCGGTCGCTCCTAGAGATCTTATGCTGAGGTTATGTTGAAGGGTTGTCTGTAGTGCCTGAGATCAGTAAAGTGCTTTGATGGCTCGGGGACTACGTTACAGTGTGGCCTGAGTGGACTGTCTGTTGTAATTTGTGTTGGTGCTGTAACTGGAAATACCATCACAAAATACAACTCACAAAGAACGCCATATAGCAGTATTCCTAAAGGTTTTGGAGCGTTCGTAACGTCTGTCCTTTAACGATTTATTACGCCCATTATACCTCAATATTCTCTTGTATGTTACTGATGCAATCTAAGTTGATAATAAAACACTATTTATAACACAATGAGAATATTAAGGCGAAATACGCAAAATAAATCGCTAAGGAAGGGGTGCCACGAAATATGCAAAGTGACTAAGAATTCGTCCCTCAGAACTGCACACTAGTTGCCATGGGAGGAGGGTTTGAGCTGGAGAGAGGACTGCCTGATGGTGGAGGACAAAGTGACATGGAGGCGATTCGTTTGTGGCCACCCCTTCGGAGATTTAGGTGTCTGGCTATAGAGAGCTGGATAAGAGAATACGAGGAAAGAGAGAAATGGTCAAAACAATGAATGGAAAGTGAAATGGATAAAGGGACGTGAAGGGAGAGAGATGGATAAAGGAATGTTAATGGACAGAGAGACGGATAAAGGACTGTGAATGGAGAGACAGATGGATGAAGGAATGTTAATGGATAGAGGGATGGATAAAAGAATGTGAAAGAGAGATGGACAGAAGTACATAAGGAGACTGAGGAATGGAAAAAAAAAAAGATGAAGGAATAGACAGTCGAACAAAATAAATATGAAGGTTTAAAATGCAGACTCTAATGCTGAGGACGAGCTATCACGAATGCCGCCAAGTCCACAAATATACGACATTTATAGTGGTGGGAAATTAAATGGCTCTAATACTTAAAACTTAATTCTCCATCACTGTGATAAATAGAGTCTTTTTTTCAAACCTGACAAGATACCCAACCTCTTTCAGCTCAGTCGATGGCCAGGTGTAGTCAATCTGGAGGGTAGATTTGACTAGTAACCAAGGGGACTCATTCCAGTGTCATAACTAAAGTTTACCAAATTTTATGCACCCACGACGTTGTACTCAGGTGATGGTGATTCTATAATTCCGCGGGGTGAGAAAAAAATCAACTATAGTGATGATGATGACGACGACGATGATGGAGGCAGTGGTGGTGTAAGGCGATGATGATAATTTGTTTTCTCTCTCTCTCTCTCTCTCTCTCTCTCTCTCTCTCTCTGCCTGCCTGCTTGCCTACCTCCCTGCTTATGCTACCGCTCCAACAGCACGTTCCAGGTCACGCCTGTCTCATTATCCTGCCTCACCTTCTCAATAACCCACTTCATCCTGCCTCTCCCTGCCTCACGTCCTGTACCGTAATGTCCCTGCTCAATAACTCACATCACCTTGCCTCTCCTTTAAAACCTTCCCCACCCTGCCTCACACTCGATATCTCTGCCTTACCCTGCCTAACCCTCAATATCCCTACCTCACCTTGCCTCACCCTCAATATCACTACCTCTCCTCTTTAATATCCTGCCTCACCCTGCTTCACCCTAGGCATCCTGCATAGACCTGCCTTGCCCTCAGTATCCTGCCTCATCCTACATTACTCTAATTATCCTGCCTCACCATGCCTCACCCTCAATATCTTGCCTCAATCTACCCTATCATATTCTGCCTCACACTGCCTCACCCTCAGTATCTTGCCTCATCCTGCCTCACCTATAATATCCTGTCTCACCGTGGCTCACCTTCAATATTCTGCCTCACCGTGTAGCACCTTCACTGTCCTGCCTAACTCTGCCTCTCCTTCACTATCCTGCCTCACCCTGCTTCGCCCTCAATATCCCTGCCTCACACTCCCTTTCCCTCAATAGCCCTCCCTTCCCTCCCTCTCCATCACTATCCAGCCTCACCTTTCCTCTCCCTTCCTTCCTTCTCTTACTACTCTCGCGCGGTTAACGCAAGGGAGCAATGTGTTTGGTTCGGTTGGTTAATGAGTCTGTTTGTCTGTTTGTCCGTTAGCAAGATTAGGGAAAGTTACTGAATGGAAATGCACTAAGTTTATCACAGTAATTGACGACCATCAGAGGGATAAGTGATTAAGTATCGGTCGAAAATAGTCAAATAATAAATGAAGGCCAACGTCAACTCAGACTGCTTTGATTCGTTTTAGGCCATACTTCTGTGGAAGTGTCGAAGGTCAGGAAAGGATGAAGTGATTCAATTCTGATAACAACCGGTCAATGGCAAAGGTCACTGGGCAAGGTGAAAGGCTTGGCACTTTAAACAAATTAATTATGATTCAACATGGCTCAACCTTGGTGGAGGAGCTGAAGTTCAGGAAGAGAAGAAGTGACTCTGTTCTGCAAACTATGAATCAAAGGTCAAGGGCAATGGGCAAAGTCATTTTAAATACTTTTCATCCAGAATGAACCCATCTTGGTGGAAATATCGAAGGTCAGGCAACGGTGAAGTAAATTAAGTTTGAAAACAAATCAGCCGAACGTGAAGGTCACAGAAGGAGGCCAAAGAGTCAGTTTCAAGAAAAATGTAGGGAGTAATTGCTGCACTCTCTCAATGTTCCTTGTCTCTCGCCTATCTCTCAGTGTGCTGGGTAGTTTAGGGTACGGCAGGGCATGGCAGAGCAGGGTATAGTAGGCAGGAAAGGGAAGGGCAAACAGACCAAAGCATGACGAGGCAAGACAGGGTACAGCACGGCAGGGCAAGGCACGACAGAACAGGACATGACATGACAGGGCAAGGTAGGGTAGAACAGGACAGGGCAGAGTAAGGTGCGTGAAATCGCCTGTGGATAGCAAGATTAGATGAATTTAGGAATAAGACTTTTAATAATTATTCAAGTATTGTAAATCCGTATCAATTATAATTTTTACTTTATTCTTATTGCCACCAGACTATTTCACTCAGTATAAAAAGAATCTCCCCTACTAGGATACTGTAATATTTTCTATGTACAATATTCTGCCTTGTGTACATCTTGTAATTTTGTAATATACCCTCATTGTGATATTTCACATTCTGTAATACAGTAATTTATTCTACAGACACTTAAATTACACTCTGAGAAAAATATATGTTCTGTAAAATATGATACACTAATGCATTCTTGCTGTAATATCCTGCGTTCTGTAATTCCATGTCATTTTGTAATAAATCTTCGTTGTTATGTCCGGCGTTCTGTAATTCAGTGATTTAGTTAGACACTTAAAAACACCCACTGAGAGAAATATGTATAGTAATTATGTACTGTTAAAAAAGAAAAAAAAATGATAGAACAAATATATTCTCATCGTAGTATCCTTTCTGTAATTTCATGAACTGCGTAACCCTCTCGTGGGTTTACTTTACCTCAGCTAACGCCAGGGTACTTTATTCTTCTGGGAGTCACAGAAGCTCTATCATTAATCCTCTCATGGTAGGAAATGCTCTAGTATTTCCTCCAGCCAACATCAGACGATTTTTTTCAGCCACAAGTGCGTCACAAGAGGCTGAGAGAGTAAATATACCCTCGCACTTTGTAAGACAGGACTTAGGAATGGACTAATATAATACCTATCACTAAAATAAGGCATCCTACCACCACATTCTCGCCGTAATATCTTGCATTCTGTATTTACGTGTCATTCTACAATATATGTTGGCTGTAACCGTGATTTATCGGGCTCTTGAAACACTGAAGAAACATACAGATGGATTTACTTAAACAGTTTTACAAGAGCGAGGAGGCAGTACAGAGAATAAAGGATTGCTGAAGATCACATGGTCAAGCAACAAGGTGGATGCACAGGTTCACAGTAATGGTATAAGAATATCATTGGTCACGTGGATGTGTGTGTATAAGGCAGGTACGTCGAGAACCAAAAGGGAGGAAAAGTTATTTGGAGGATATGGGGAGGAATAAGTTCAGATGTATCCCAGTAACAGGAAAATACTGTTTATATACTCTAAAATAAGAGTCAGTTACAGACAAGAGGATCGCTCCACTTTTTAGCTGAGCATTTTTCGCGAGCTTTGACTACAAGGAAGTTGAAAAATATGGACATTGATAATTTATGCAGTAGTAATATAAACTGTGATTAAAGCAGACAAATATCTTGTGAAAATAGCTTCGACATTACTTCAAGAATTTCCTGAACAAAGTTATATTTCCATTTTGCCGTAAACAAGAAAAGTACGGCACGAAACCACAATCTCTTAAACAGTTTTTTGATAATGTGCTTATTATTTTTATTACATAAGGTTAAACTGAAGCATAAACATTGTTCAGCAAGTATCTGATAATATTTCAAAGCTATTTTCATACAATAATTATATAAAACACGATTTATACCGATGAAACGAAAATGATCAGCGTCAATATTTTCAACTTTCTTCAGTCCCAAAACTCTTATGTGGCCAATTATGAAACTCATACACATTAGGGCTACTATAGAAAGGCTGTGTTTCTACAAAGAACGCATTACTCAGTTTATTGGCTCTGAGAATATTGCGTAAGAGTTGCATATATGCCCGACTAAAATGTGGGGTGATATTCTCGACCCCAGCTTTACTCTGAATAAGATATATTTGCAACCTGTAATATCCTGCTTTGTAATTTTCTGTCATTTCTAATATATCATAGCTGAAATATTCTGCATTCGTTTTATTCAGTGACCTACCACTCCTACCCGATGACACAGTTATTATTTTACTCCTATTGCTGCCAGACAGCTTAACACAGATTGAAATGAGCACTCGAATAGTAAAGGGCTTCGTGCTATTTCTGACTCATTCAGTATGACAAGTTTTTCTTGCTAAACATAGACCTAATCATCTCGAGGTATTAAGAACAACTGACGTCACCGGATTCAAGGAATTAGGTTGACATTCTGATTATATACCCTAACAATTGCATGCGCTGATATATATCCCGCTGTAATAACTTGCCTTTCTGCAATTCCACGTTTTTGTAAGCGCCTGAAGCAAGAGATAGTGGTGGGAAGATAAGGTTGCGGGTCACAGCGGTCGATGATGAGGCAATGAAGGCACAGTTAGGGACAACAGTACGCTTACTATTCCAGTGCATCTACTTACTCACTTAGGGCAGGCTCATCACTTTCCTCCTTAACATAACAAAGAGCATCGTATACGGGAAGACAAACATACCAAACTTCTCTTGGTTTAGATTGATTAGTCGTCATGGGAAAGCGTGAAGCAGATGAGGCGAAATATTAGGCAAACTTCTGTCCCTGTCTGTACGTGGTGGGGTGTTAGTTAATGACAGGAAGCGATGGAAGATCAACTACTGGAGGCCCTAGTTGCTCTACTCTGCCCTGCTCTGTCCTGCCTGGCTTTGTATTACCTTGACTTTTCGTTTCTCGTCTAGTCTTGCCTTGCTCTCCCTGCCCTGCCTTCCCCTGTCCTGTTATGCCCAGCCATGTCCTACCTTGCACTGTCCTGACCTGTACCTGAAAGGGTTAAGTACAGAAGGAGTCATCATGCTGAAAGAATTTTATCACAGAAATACAAACGCCGGATATTACAACGGGAGCAAAGAATACAGATCGGTACATAATTTCAGATCCATAATAAGTCTTCATCTCTTAGTGGGATAATTTTAAGGATCTGTAGGTAACTAAATTTTCGATATTGCCTATAATTCTATCTCGGTAGCTGGAGGGAGGTAAATATATCTTCAAAGTATGCTGTATATATTAAAGTACGGTATCTAATGTCAGAGACCGTAGAAGTTATTTATCTCCTTATCTTAATGACTTCGAGATTCTAACTTCATTACCAGTGATTCATATATTTCTATTTCTGTTATTTCTGAAACCAAAATTATTCACCTCCCAGTAGGGTAATTTCAAAGGACATAACGAAGTGACTGACAATATATATAATTCTGTTTTGGCATCTGGACGGAGGTAATTATATGAGAGAAGTCTGGTAGTTTGGGGGGATAACTGCGACGTGAATTATTGCTGAAGTTATAATTTATTGGTGCTGGTATTATTAGGGGCTGGAAAATATTATTATTATTATTATTATTATCATTATCATTATTATTATTATTATTATTATTATTACTTCTACTACTACTGCTACTACTGCTACTACTACTACTACTACTACTGCTGCTGCTGCTGGTACTACTACTACTACTACTACTACTATTATTGTTATTATTATTATTATTATTATTATTATTATTAGTTGTTGTTGCTGTTGTTGTTCTTGTTATTGTTGCTGTTGCTGCTTCTCCTCTTATTGTTGTTCTTGTTAGTTACTATTATTATTATTATTATTATTATTATTATTATTATTATTATTATCATCATCATTATTACCGATATCCTTATCATTAAAACCGTAATCTTTATCATCACTGAGATGAATATCACACTCATTATCATCATCATTATCCCTACAGTATCATCAACATCATCAACATTCATCATCATCATAATCATCATCATCCTCATCCCAGTCAATACCATTATCATCAGCATCAGCATCACAATAAGTACAGTCATCATCATCATCATCATCATCATCATCATCATCATCACCACCATAATCATCGTCATCATCATCAGTACTATCATCATTACCACTGTCATCATCATCATCACAATAAATACAATTATTATCATCATTATCATCAGTTAGTACAATTTTCATCATTATCATCAGCATCATCACACATATCCTGATAATTAATTTCATCATCATCATCATCATCATCATCATCAGTACCATTTCCACCATCACTGTCATTATCATCATCAGTACCATCACAAACATCATTCATTTCAATATCATCATCATCATCATAAGTCAAAAGCTGTATAAAATGAAACAAAAACATTCGGGGGCCGAATGCTAATAGCCCGCCAAAATACGAATATCTTGTTGACTATGGTAAGTTACCCTTAAACCAACTTTGAAGAAAATTTTCAAAACTATACGGAATTCAGTCACAGCGTTTCACAAAATGCCAATCCATACTTAAAACACACACACACACACACACACACACATATGGCTACGGGCATTCGGTCTTCTTTGATCAGATCCTCACCTAAAGTAACAGGCTTCTACACATCCACACAGTTGCTATTTCCTGAAGGTTTGGTAAAAATCTGTCAACAACTCTCAGATATTTTGGCAACAGATACATACACACACAGACACACACCGACAAAAACTATACCACCTCGCCTTGCTAAAAGTGGGAGATAATAAGAAAAGATACTAAAGCAAAGAAATAATGCATATACAGTGCTTGACAGGCCACAAGAATCGATCATATGAGGAAGCTGTGAGCCTCAAAAATTAATCATATCTTGGAATAAATGTACGATAAGGGAGTAAAAAATGAGGGATCTTCGAGAGAACGTGTCTTTTTCTGTAAAATTAAAATGTACAAAATATGAATGAAGAAGGACATGAAAATACGTACAAGAACACAAATACTGATGCTCTCTCTGTACCTGTCTACTCGTATCTATTATATCTATCTGCTTCTCTATCTATCTTTCTTCCTTGCTTGCTTGTTTGTCTTCTTTTTGTCATCTACCTCTCTCTTATACCTCCATCATAATTATCTTTTCCCAAATATATATCCGATAAAATCTCTCTCTCTCTCTCTCTCTCTCTCTCTCTGATACACACCCACATCTCAACACACATACCCAGCAAACAACATACCTATTTTCCTCTTCAAAACCCACTCATTTACAATCCCATTTCCCCACGCATTTTCACTCATGGTCTTTCCCTCTTTGAGTTCTTTTCACTGTCTGTTTTAGCCCCGCTCTTCATACTTTTTGTCACTCTTTCAGGTTTCTTTCATACATGCAATTTTCTTTTAGAGTTTTTGCCATTTTTCTCGGCTTTTTTTATTTCTCTCACAGCTCGAGCCATTTTTTTTTTTCCGTCTGATTCATACTTTTGTCTAGACTGCGTGGGATAATAGGCGATTTCTTTCTGCGATAATCCGCCACGAGTGCACTTTTCATTTCCAAAGCTTGTGAATTGGGTCATGATTTCCTCTGTACCGGTATCTCATAGGCATTTCTACCGCCATTATCGTCGTCGTCCTCATTCTCGTCTTCGTCGTTATTACTTAGCACGATCGTCATCATCATCATCATCATCATCATCATCATTATCATCTAAGTTTTTCCAGAGCGCAAAACCACCGTTAGTCTTGAGACGCCAAAAGAATAAAGTCACTCTCTTCATCCATCACTGGCAGACGCCTAATCCCAGAGCTTATCCAGGGTGACCAACACAAGACTCTCTTCAAGCTCCTTTGTTGCCACGCTATCACCATTCCCTTTCACCAATCCAAATCTCCTTCCCTCACGTACCTCACCACTTCATTAGTCCATCTCCAACTTTTTCTATCATTATTTTATCGTCACTCCCCCTGACGAATCCCAAACACCCCTCTCATGACCTCATTTCACCAGTTAATCTCCACTCCTCTGTTACCACTCTCCACCATTCAGTCTCACCAGTCCAAGAAATCATCCCTTATATACTCCTCCATTTGCTATTCCACCTCCAAGCTCCTCTGTCGCCTCTCCTCTCCAACCCCTCTCACCATTCCCACTCGCCCTCCCTCATGTACTAGTCTCTTCCGCCTCCATATTCTTCCATCATTACCCTACTCACTCCCTCTCACCATACACAACCGCCCTTTCCCTCATGACGTCCTGCATCTCACCAGTCCACCTCTAAGCTCCTCAGTCACCACTCCCTTTCACCATCTCAAGACACTCTATCAGATACAGGATGGCCCGTTAACAGCGTTCCACTAAAAACTCACCTGGGCCATCATAGGTGTCTCTGGGATGGCTCAGTCTGCTGATGTGGGCGTAGGTGTGTCAGAGGGAGTAGGATATTATGACTAATCCGTCCTCACAACACAAGAAATCGCCCGGTAGTATGGAAGAGGAGTGTTGTGTATGGGTCACCCTGTACCCCACCACTTGGCCTTCCACCTCTTTAATCTCTTCAGCTCTAAGATGTCATTTCAATTTCTTCTCCTCCTACTCTCCAGACAATTTTCTCAGCTTAAAGAGATGCCCCTAGTAGAGAAGGGGTTAACCAATGCCATATCCAGCTTAGAAACGCACTCTCAATTGGCATAAAGTCACCTGCAAACAAAATGAAAGTAATGGAAACAAATGTCATATAATTCGAGGCACTACGTTACCTCTGTTACAGGTCTACTCCCTTGCACCTACTCCAACTACTACCAGACGATTTTATTCAGCTGAATGTGACGCGTTGGAGGACGAGTGTGCATGCGGATGTCATTAAGCCTCTCATGATCGGGACAACCCTAGTGTTAAATTCTAACGAACATCAGACGATTTTATTTAGCTGAAAGCGAATCACTGAAGTCTAAATAATATCAAGCTTCTTGACCACTACTCGGCTCCCCAGCACCACTCCAAGTCGCCTCCTGCATGAATCTCCCCAAGCACCCCAGTCCAAACTCCATTCCACGCCCTCTCAACAGTGCACGCAGCATTCCCTCGGGTACCCATCCATTTTATATTTCCATCTCATTCTTGGTCTTCCTCTTTTCACTCTCCCACACGTGTCCCTGAGGCCCGACAGCTCACTTACACGCCACACACCTTCACGTGTCACCACTGCGGCGCTAACACCCACTGTCCATTTTGAATACAAAGGTGTCTCCTTCAGGACATGCGTGATGGTAGCCCTATTAGTGGGGGTAGTTTCATGACGTTTGATGGGTTTCGTGGAAGATCAATAAAGTCTGTGTTAAAGAAATCAGTATCATCAGATTGTTCCTTGTTTCGACATGGGATTGAACTCGCGTCCTTTCAAACCTCACACTGCTTCTCTAAACACTTGACCGCCAGCTTGTTCGTAGCCTTCCCCTCTCAAGATCTCCTCATCTTTGCAAACACGCTGAAAGGCTAAGGAGAGGGGAGACCCAGAACTCTATTCCTTCCATTTTTTCTTTGCCTTACTTTTCATTCTCTCATCAACTTTGCTTTTATATGCCCTCACCCACTTTCACTACTCTCTTATTCACTCCAACGTGCTTCTTACACTCATTTACTGTCCTGTTCACCCTCATTCACCACTATTTACTCTCCCTTATCGTTCAGTTCATTATTTTCACTCACCATTCATTTCACTCACACTCGCGATTCCCGTTCACACGCTCACCACTTCGATCATTATTTATTCACTACTCGGTTCATCTCTCTCACCATTCTGCTTCCTGTGCCTCACCATACAGGTCACTCTCTCTCTCTCTCTCTCTCTCTCTCTCTCTCTCTCTCTCTCTCTCTCTCTCTCTCTCTCTCTCTCCCTCACCACTTCGTTCACTCATTCTCTACTCTCTTCACTCTCACCATTTAGTTCAGTCACTCCTTACCCTGTTCACTCTCTCACCACTTTGTTCACTCACTCCCTGCTCTGGTCACTCTCTCTCACCACTGTTCACTCACTCCCTATTCTGTTCACTCTCACCCGTTATGCTCTTGACTCTCATTCAACACTTTGCTAACCACTAATTCCCAATTCTGTGTGTCACTCATTCACCATTCTGTTCACTCCTACTCACCACACGTTACTCTCATTCATCACTCACTTCATTCCCCTTACTCATCCTCATTCTACCCACTCAGGCCCTACCCTCACCCATCCCTTTGCTCACCCCTGTCAGTCTCCTCTCATTCACTCTCACCTCAACCCACTCCTTACTCATCCCCTGCCAGTATCCTCTCACTCCTTCCCTCACCCCTCCCAACTTCCTCTCGTTTCCCCTCTCAGTCACCCCTTCCACCAACCCTCACCCTTCCCCTTCCTCACCCCCTGTCAGTCTCCCCTCACTTTCCCTCACCACTTCCACTTACCCTCACCCTTTCCCTTGCTCACCCCTGCCAGTCTCTCTTCAGTCACTCCTGCGTCACCTTTTCCACCTACCTTCACTGTTTCACCCTTTGACTCCTTACATCCACCTTCACCCTTCACCCTACTAAGCCCTGCAATTCTCCTTTCCCTTCCCATCTCACTTACCCTATCCCCACCCCTTACTCATTCTACATTCACCTATTCACTTACCCAACCCTGCCAGTTTTCCCGCACTTCTCTTCTCATCCAACCCTTCCTTTCCCTAATCCCTAAAATACGGTATTATTTTTCGTTTTATTTTCGTTGTCGACAGACGATTTTATTCAGCTTTGGAGAACCCTCTAGTCACGATGGAGTTAATGGAGGGTTTTTGTACCACCTTCACTTCTAAAGCTCTCTACTAAGCTCAATAAAGTTGTCAGAGGCAGCAAGAAAAAAATAAAGTCCTCGCATTAAAAGGGTTAACTGCTTTAGTCTGGTGATGCATTTTCTAGTCTATTATTGCTATCACGAGGTGGTTTTATTCAGCTCATAAGAGATTTTTCTAACTTGGAGAGATATATGTACCCTTTATTAACCCCCATCACACTACTAGAGATCGTACTGGGTAAAATTTAATCACTAAGAGCAAATTGCCATCTCTCCGTCTTGAGTGCTGAGTTTTAACACCACATTTAACACAAAAATATGATGCTAGTTATAAATACATGCTATGCGATGGAGGTTGAACAGCAGCTTTATCTCTTTTCTATCGCTACTTTAATGGTCACTGCTCCTCTGAACTGTCTGCTTGCATTCCTCCACCTCTACGACGGGCGCGTAGCACCCGTCTGGCAGCAAACTCTCATCCCTTTTCTGTCCAACTCTCTAATGCAAGAGTTAACCGTTACTCCCAGTCTTTCATTCATGCAACAGGTCAGCTCTGGAACTGTCTCCCTCTGTCTGTATTTCCTCCTGCCTATGATCTCCAGTCTTTCAAACGCAGTGTGTCCAGGCATCTCAAAATGATCGGATCTTGAATTTGGCTCTCTATTGTATTTTGTTTTTCTCTTGGAGGGAACTGTTACTGCGGGCTCATGGCCTTTGGTTCCTTCTTCCTCGCATAAAAAAAAAAAAAAAAAAAAATCTGCCACTGAGTCGCGGGAAGTAAGCTGTAAAAGGAAGAAAATTTACGAACTAGAGTAAAAGAAAAACGATAGACTCCCATCTCTCATTCACCCCTGCTCACCTTCTTTCCCTTTGAACTTAGTAAACTTTATTTCTTCCTTTCACTTTATTTTTTGCCAGTCCGCTTCCCCTCACCTTTATCTTTCTCACCTTGGGTCCGTTCACCCCGAGGACGTCATTGCCTATTATTCTTGTTACTGCCTGACGATTTTGTTCAGCTTTGAGGCAGACTTTGAGAACTAGAGGTATTATGATTAGTTTCCATTAACGCCTTCACTGTCCTGTGTTGAATAATGTCATTTGGAGTAATAATATCAAATAACATGAACGTCATCATCATCATCATCAATAATAATAATAATAATAGCAGCAGCAGCAGCAGTAGTAGTAGTAGTAGTAGTAGTAGTAGTAGTAGTAGTAGTAGTAGTAGTAGTAGTAGTAGTAGTAGTAAGCATAATATAATAATAATAGTAGTAGTATTAATAATAATAACAATAATTAAAATAATAATAATAATAGTAGTAGTAGTAGTAATAATAATAATAATAATAATAATAATAATAATAATAATAATGATAATAAAAACAACAACACTACTACTACTACTACTACTAATAATAATAATAATAATAATAAAACTCTGCCCTCATTCACCCTCACTCACCCCCAGGCTTAGTAAACTTCATTATTACTCGTAGTCTATTTTAAGCACCACTTCTCCCCTCATCTCTCTCTCTCTCTCTCTTCCACCTCCTTTTTTTACCCCTCGCCTCGCTTTTCCTCTCCTATTCTTCATTTCTCGCTTCTCTCTCTCCTGTCATCTATCTTTTTCTTCTTTCACATTCGTTCTTTTTCACAACCTTTCCTCTCATCATTTTTCTCGCTTTTCTCTTTGCTTAATCTCCTCTCTTTTCGCCTTTCCTCCCTCTTCTCCTCTTCTCGCCTTTCTTCTCGCCTTTCTCCTCTCCTTTCCTCACCTCTCTTCTCTCCTCTCCTCTCCTCTTTTCTCCTTTTCTCTCCTATTTTCTCCTCTTATTTCCTCTTATCCCCTCTCCTCTCCACAGCTCTTCTTTCCTTTCCTTTCCTATCATCTCTTCTCTTCGCTCCTCTCCTCTCTTCTCCTCTCCTCTCTTCTGTTATCTCCCCTCCTTTCCTTTCCTGTCCCCTTTTAATCCCCTGCTAACCCTGCCCGCTGCTGAATAATACAGCATTTCTTCTTTCCCCTTCACCCTGTGGACGCTTCTCTTGTTCAGATTCTGTTCACCCCAGGCAAATTTTGTCAGATTCTGGGTAACTGTCCAAACTGGGGGGAACAGACACATTCATTATCCCTCTTCATTATTATACACTTTCCCTCTGTTGAATGAAATCGTATAGAGGCAGCAGTGACAATATCTCAATGGCGTCATCGTAATGAAGAGGCTGAATTTTGCTCTGCCATGTAGACCATGGAGGATAAAGCCACAGTAACACAGGTGTGCGTTGAGCCCCTTCAGTACGATGGCATTTTATGTCATTTCTATGATGATTTTGTTCAACTTAGGGAATGCTTTTCCGACCTAAGGGGTTAGCAGTATCCTCCCTTACCTCTTTCACCATTAAAAAATAATCTCTCCTATTTTAAATTAAATCATCTGGATATAGCAAGAATCACTAAAATCAGACATCACTGTACTGAAAAACAAATGCGAACACAATGTTACTTTACCTTAATGATCAGAATGGTAACGAAAATATTTTTAATCAGCCGTTTCTATGACAATTCCATGACAATTTTTCTATATGGCAGGGAAGTCATTTTCACTTTTTCCTGACGTTTCTGCTGGTGGGAAATGGTCAGAGCGTTCTTCTTTGTCTTTATCTTTCACTATAATCAAAGTCATAGTAATCTCAGTGATCTCAGTAACAAACAGCTTCCATAGGACCGATGGGTTTGTTGCTGCTTACATTCCTTTCTGCTTATTTTATTTTATTCATCCATTCTTGCCTCTCTCCTTACCTCTCGTAACCTCGTTCCTCATCTCACATCCTATCTCCTCTCCCCTCACATTTCACCTCTTAACCTTACCCCTCCTACCATCACCTCTCCGATCTAACCTCAACTCTCCTAACCAAATCTCTCCTCTCCTGACCTCATACCACTTAGCCTCATCCCTACTAACCTAGCCTCACTCCTCAAAACATCACCCCTCCTAACCACACCTATCCTAACTTCACCCTTCCTACTCTCACCTCTCCGATCATCACCCCACCTAACCTCACCCATCCTAACTTCACCCTTCCTACTCTCACCTCTCCTAACATCACCTCTCCTAACCTCATCCCTCCTAACTTCACGCCTCTCCTCATTTACCCCTTACCCATCTCCACGCACATTTGCACTCACCTCTCTGGCCTCCTGCTCCGCCACCTGTCAGGAGTGATGGCTGTGTTTACCACCAGTTGAGATTCTTGCTCTGCTAACTTTGCCTCTAATAATCTACTCTCCCCTGCCTTCCTCCTCCTCCTCTCTCTCTCTCTCTCTCTCTCTCACACACACACACACACACACACACACACACACACACACACACACACACACACGTTCAAGGAGCCATTACTTCCATCTCAGGTTTTTCATCAATATTCAGCCACCACTTAGAGAAGGTAGGCCTACTAAGTATGCCCCGCCCTCCCTTTACAATTTCCCTTTGACCCCTCCCATTTCTTCTCCTCTTCCTCTTGCCTCCCTATGCCTCTTTCACTGCACCCTTTCTCCTTTCCTCCCTTTAATGCCTCACATGTCCCTCTGTTATTACGGCTCCCTTCCTTCCGCCCTTTAGAATGAGAAACTTTATATACTTCCCTCCCCTTCCCTTTGCTTTCCTATCTTTTGCATCTTTTTCCCTTTACAAGTACAACATGCGTCCCAATCCTTCCCTTTGCCTGCCTACTTTATCTCCCTTTAGCATTAAAACTCCTATGCCTATCCCTCCCTTTGTCCTTATTATCTTTCCTAAGCTTTTCGGTACCCCACCATTTGCCTCTCTCTTCCTCCTGTTCCCTCATCCTCCTCTCCCCTCCCCTCCCCTCTCTTACTCTTCCGTTTTGTCCCTTCTCTCCTCTTTTTCTCTCTTCCCCTTCCCTCTCCTGTCTTTCTCCCCCTCCCTTGCAGCACTTACCCCCCGCCTCTCTCTCTCTCTCTCTCTCTCTCTCTCTCTCTCTCTCTCTCTCTCTCTCTCTCTCTCTCTCAACCCAGATCACGATTCCCCGCAGGTATTTACTACAAGGAGTCTTTTGTATTTTGTTCCATCGCCATATTTTGTTCCACCAACTCCATTCGTCTCTCTGCATTTAATTCACACTACCACCAGACAGTCTTACTTTCTAATCTTATTCATTGTTTTTTTCTTTGCAAAGAAGTAACAACTAAAGGCTGAAAACCTGTTAAAAAGTCATAAATAAAAAACATAGCAAGAGAGCCAAATTCAAGTTCCATTCATTTAGAGATGCCTTGAGACATTTTAAAGAACTGGAGATCATAAACAGCGGGAAACAGCCTGAGAAAGGGCTCCAGACCTTACGATACTGTATATATGAAGGGCTTAGAGAATCGGTTAATTCTTGTGAAAAGTGAACAGGAAAGGAATTTAAAAGGTAGTTTCCTATCACTCATTCATTATGGTATCTCGTATTTTCCTTTAGTTGTCCGCAGATCGTCTCATTCACAGTTCGTATTGAAAGGATTATAAGCAGTCTCCATTAACTCCTTCACTACAGTGCCTTATATTTACAACAGGGGGTGTTATGTTTCGATCACTCTGCCCGTGTGTGTGTGTGTGTGTGTGTGTGTGTGTGTGTGTGTGTGTGTGTGTGTGTGTGTGTGTGTGTGTGTGTGTGTGTGTGTGTGTGTGTGTGTGTGTGTGTGTGTGTGTGTGTGTGTGTGTGTGTGTGTGTGTGTGGGTGGGTGTGGGTGTGGGTGTGTGTGGGTGTCTTTCTGTCTGTCTGTCTGTATGTATGTATGTATGTATGTATGTCCATTTGCCTGTTAACAAAACAACTCAGTTTTTATCCCATTTAAACTAAACGGTGAAATGGTTGAGGTATAGCCAGTATGGATTTTTTTTTTTTTTTTTTTTTTTTTTTACAAAAGGACACAGGTCAGGGTCAAAGGGTTACAAGATGGAACGGTGACCTGGAAAAATTAGTTTCAACAGTTTTTAATCAGTGTTCAATGGGCTGAGGGTAAGGAATGAATGAAGTGTTTAATTTTAAGAACAATCAGTCAACTGTCAAGGTCACAGAGCATGGTCAGAGTTCGACCGTCGCGTGCGATGGTTTACTGTACACAATCAAGGTTTCCTGCCGGGAACAGGTTCGGGGACAATCAGTCCAGCAAGTTTGCGAACATGTCTGTGGCATGTTTGGAAGTATGTATCTAGCATGTTCCTGACATGTTCCTAGCATTGTTTCCGGCAATGTTTTAGGCACCGGGTGGACGGGGCTTAAACAGTTTTGATCCGATTTTGGCAAAACTTGTTGGACTGATTCAGGGTCAGCCAAGAAGTAAACTTAATCTTTTTCGAACAATAGACCAAAGGTCAAGGTTACCGGGCATGGTCAACTTAAGTTATAATCCAATTTAGACCAACTTTTGAGGTCAGATAGAGGATAAGCCACGAACAAAAAGATTCGATTTTGAGAACATTCAAAGGTCAATGCCACAGAACAAGGTCATATGCCAGGGTCACGGGACAAAATCAACTCAGTTTTACTTTAATTTGAAACAAACTTACCGGAAGTGTTAAGGGTCATGCAAGAACGAATGGATTCATTTTTGAGAATAATCAGCATGTCACAGGACATGTCAAAATTTGGCCTATTTGTCCGTGTGTGAACTACATATACTATCTTGATCTGATCTGGATCAGACCTGGTGAATGAGTTGGGAATCAAGCAAGAGGCTGACCTGAATTTTAAGAATAGGTCAAATGTCGAAGCCACATGGCAAGGTCAACATACCGGTAAGGTTACTTCCGTTGTACACTAAACTTTGTGGACACGTTCAGATTAAAACAAAAGTACAGTGATCCGATTTTGAGAACAGTCAAAGGTCAAGGTCAAAATGAAAGATCAAAGGTCAAGGTCACCAGCCAATGTCAACTCAAACGACTTTGATCTTATTTTAACCAAAGTTGATGGAAAGTTAGTGGTTAGGCAAGACTGGAGTAGTTCGAGTCTGAGAACAGTCTGTCGAACGTCAAGATCACAGGGCAAATATAAATATTCGCCCCTCAGACCAGCTGGTGGGCTCGGGCGTTGCACTCTTTCATTGCTCATTTTTGTTCATTTTCTCTATCGTCAGACCATTTTGCTTATTTTCCCCTAGTAGTGGAAGGGGTGAAGTCCCTACTACCTCGTTCATTACGCTGTTTTTCTTTTTTTTTAATTCTTCCTTCCACTACAACCTTATTCAGTTTCCTCCTTACAATGAAAGTGAGTAAAAGGAAACCAGTTAACCCCGTGTGTATGAATTAGTTTATATTCCATTCATGTTACAATACTGTGTTCTGCAGTCTATTCTTATACTACAATAACTTCCACTGTATTTCACTTATGCTACTGCCAGACTGTTCTGTTTTGTGTACCTATCTTTGCGACGGTGGCAGAGGCAGAGGGAAAGGAACAAGAGAAGAAGGGAGACGGTATGGAGTGAGCGTGGGAGAGGAATATGGGTGAGGGAATGGTAGGGAGGGCGAGGTTGGGGGTGTTGTGGAAGACAGATGGGGAGGAGAAGAGATGAAGGGGAAACAATAGAGAAACAGGAGGAGGAGGGAGAGGAAAAGAGACCAGGAGTAAAGAGAGAGAGAGAGAGAGAGAGAGAGAGAGAGAGAGAGAGAGAGAGAGAGAGAGAGAGAAGTGACAGTGGAAAGGAAGGGGGGTAGAGGTAGGGGAGAGAGTGAGGAATAGGGGATGAAGAGGAAGCATGTGGAAAGGAGGATAGAGGTGGAAAGGAGTGGGGATTCAGACTGGGGAAGAGATGGAGGGAGGAGGAGAGAGGAGAGGGAAGAGAGAGGATAAAAAGAGAGAGAGGGATTGGGGGTGAAGGACAAGAGGTGAGGGAGGAAGAGGTGAGGGAGAGGGCTTATCCACTTCTCCCCGACTTTACTGTATTATTCAACAAAAAGCCCCGGAACCTTGAATAGATAATGAGAGAGAGAGAGAGAGAGAGAGAGAGAGAGAGAGAGAGAGAGAGAGAGAGAGAGGAATGACACGTGTGAAAGGAAGTGACTGTGAGAGACTGAGAATATAAGTGAGACCGTAACCTTCCATAGCATAAAGTATTTACCTTACCAAATAACTCGTTTTTTTTTTTCCCACATCTGGAGCACATCCGGCAACTGTCCGGTGAATCAAAGCAAGGACAACCACAGCCTTTGCCCTTTTGTACTTTAACGAGGCCTAAAAATGCATTATATCCATCTTAAATACTGAATTGCAGATAAAGATTAACACTAGAAAATGACTAATCACGAAGAAGAGCAATGGAAAAGATCGTGTTATTCTGCCATTATGCGACACGAAAAAGGTTGAAAAAGGCCAAACATCTGGGCCAAGCTGAGGTAAAAGAACCATAACATTTTCCACGACCCGGGTTTGAGTGGGCGTGGGGAAGTGGGGAAGGTGGTGTGGGTAGGAAACAGCGCCCATGGGAGGAGTGTGGATGTGAGGAGAGATATTGCCACCATCAGAGCGGCAATCCTGTCTGGTCTCCGGGAAGCAAGTGGGTATAAGTCACGTGTATAGCCCGCATTCTCGTCAGCCAAGAACGCTCAACAGCACCTCTTCCTTTGCGATTTATTTTGCATTTCTGTTGTCTTGTTTATCATTTATGCCTTCAAAATATGGACGCAGTAGCAATGGTAGTAATGGTAAATTTAGCCCTAGATTCTTCTGAAACGTGAACCCAATGAAGAACTTGCTTAAGCCTCTCTCTTGCAGTCCACCGTTCTCCTTGTTAGGGGAAAAGGGGGGAGCTGAGGGACGTTTGCATAACTGGGGAGTGAAATCACCTGGCTGTTTTGGTGCCACCACGTGAAGGTGTCCCTCTCCAGCACCATAATCGCCGTAAACAACATAAATAACATGGCTAAGAAACCTTACGCACTATACAGAGAAATACGGTAGTAAGGAAGAGGTGTTAAAAGGCTTGCGAGGCCGACAAGATTACGGAAGTAGGTGATGTTACTGTACTTAACCTGTTTCATCAGACGAAGTATTTTACATTTTTATATTTGGTTCCTCCTGACATTCTGATTTGGCTTTGGGGGTACACTGAATTGGAAAGGTTAGATACAGCCTTCATGAACCTCTTTCACTGACAGAGATCCTTCCTAAGTCGAACAACATCTTCTAGAGGAAGCAAAAAACACTACAAAAAATACGTCACCAGATTGAAGGATATATATGTGACGTGAAAGTGAACTTACGCGGGATGTCTGGCTAATTCATGATGTGTAAAACCAATACTACTCGCGACATGCTTCCTACTGACCACAATCGATTCTTCTCCTCGCGGTCTTACTCATGATGTCAGTAATATTTATCGTGTCAGTCCTCTGCTCTGCCTCTACACCCACCAGATGTTTCTTTTACGTACTGCAGTATTCCCAGCATTTGTCAGGATTACTTATGATGTCAGCCCAACCTACAACACCTAGCTTTATTTACAGTGTTTACCTTACTACTTAGCTTTACTCATGTCAGTCTTACCCTTTACAATTAGCTTAACTCATGACGCCGCACCTTAATCATAATACTCACTTTATTCATGTCAGACCTACCTAATACTTAATACCTAATACTCGTTATATGTTTTCTTCTTATTGAATTGCTTTACAGTGATGGAACTTATACTTATATCTCTCCTACCTACTACTATCAGATTTAATTAGTCGTCACTCCTTACTCCTCTCAGCTTTAGGCCGGTTCCTGACATCATATCCATAAACTGTCAGGCTCTACCGATGTCAGCACTACCTCCCACACACAGTTCTACCCACGATGTCAACACTTATTAGTCTTGCTCATACTTGAACATCGGGCAATACCTACACGTACTGACACCATCAACAAACTGACTTCACCTACACACTTACATCACCTACACACTGACATCACCTACACATTGACAGCACCTACACACTGACATCACCTACACACTGACATCATCTACACACTGACATCACCTACACATTGACATCACCTACGCACTGACATCACCTACGCAATGACATCACCTACACACTGACAGCACTTAAACACGAACATCACCTAAACACGGACCACCTATACCTGATATCACCCAAACACTGACATCACCTAATCATTGGCATCACTTACACCCTGGCATCACCCACACCCTGACATCACCTACACTGACCACCTGCTAACTGGGAGAGTGAAATGGAAGTCTCTCTCTCTCTCTCTCTCTCTCTCTCTCTCTCTCTCTCTCTCTCTCTCTCTCTCTCTCATGCTACACACACACACACACACACACACACACACACACACACATATATATATATATATATATATATATATATATATATTTTGCATCATTAAGAACCCAGCTTTACTTCAATGTGGGGTTGCATCATCTGGCGTTTTGCAATAGCCGTCGTCTGTGGTGTGAAATTTTTAGCTGAAAGTCTGCACCGATATTTTTAGCTATTGAACATTAATACGTTAACAATACTATTAGTTTTTGCTATCAAATACCCATATTTCCCGATCATGTGGAATTGGAGAAGAGCAAATACATCTTTGCAAATCCAGTCAATTCAGAGAGATCTTGATAAGCTTTTCAACTGCACCCAAACTTGCAAGATTGATTTCGGTATTATCAAATACACTGTGCTGGGCAGAGCTAGTAGTAAAAACTCAGCCACACTATGAATTATGTTACACTCGATAATGTAACACACGAAAGAAGTAAATAAAAGCAAGCAACGGAATAAATAGAGTTTCAACGCAGCAAACAGAGTAACTGCATTCATTAGCAAGGCACTGGAATAAGAAGCAGATAAATGTCATCAGTACCTTGCACAATTCCGTAGCACACCCACACATAGAGCCCTTTTTTTCCAGTTCCAGGAATTTAATCAAAGATACGGAAATGCTGGAGAGAGTACAGCGAAGGGTGACTTTAATTATACATGCACTGAAAAACAAACCGTGCGAGGAACGTCTAGAAGAAGTTACTGTTTACATTAACTAAGGGCAAACTACAAGAAGAGTTAATCCAGACAGACCTATGTATACTGCCAGGTAACAGACTGACTAATGGGGGGATAGGAGCCTTTCTGTTTGGCTATCTTTTGCACACAGAAGAGACCTGATACTTTCCATTGTACCCTTTTGCGCCTTTTTCCATTTCTCCTCTCCCTCTTTTGCTTTCCCTTTTACTTCTACCTCCCACCTCCTTCTCCTTCTCTCCTTCCTCTTCCTCCTTCTCCTCTCCCTCACCTCTCACCTTCCACTCCAGGACACCTCTCTTGGTCACTTAATTACCTCACGCGGCGATGGTTCTGTGGTTGTATGGTTACCAGGGAAGGGAGGCAGGCTAGCAGGGGGAAAAGAAGGAGGGAAGTAAGGAATGAGAAAAGAATGATGAAGGAAAGGAGACGGGTTGGGTTTTGTGGCTACTAAAGGGGGAATGAAGTAAAGAAAATGGAAGGGATGAAGGAAGAAAAGAAAGACAAAGGAAGAAATGAGGTAAGAGAGATGGATTGGTCGTGTGGTTACCTAAGATGGAAGGAGAGAGGGAAGGAAAAAGTGAGGGAAGGAGGGAAGGTGGGTGGAATAGCAGTGATTAGGTGGTTATGTATTATGAAGTTACTAAATAAGGTTTGAAGGAAGGAGGAATGGTGGAGGGAGGGAAGGTTGAAAGAGGAGGGAAGATGGAAAGGGGTGGGGGAATGGAGGAAGTGAGAGAAGAACTAATTAATGGAGGAAGGAAGGAAGGAGAGGAGAGACTATGGAAGGGAATGTGGAGGGAAGGAAAAAGGAAGTAAAAGGGGAAGCAGCGAAGAAAGGAAGGCAAGAAAGGCAGTGGGGAAAGAGAGAAAGAAAAAGAGGGTAGGAGGCGAGAGAAGGAAGGAAACATGGAAACAGAGAGAGAGAGAGAGAGAGTCATATACCACACAGACCTTACTTTCCCCTGTACATGATCCGGCTAATACAAAAATAACAATAATAAAGTAATAATAACTTTCTAATTACATAAGTTTGAAAGCTCTACTGTGACGTGCTGCTTTATTATTCCTAGCGACGGCCGATTTCATTCTCTTTATGGCTAACTTCTCGTAGCAAATGAACTTATACTGAATCAGATGACGCAGTTTTAGTTTTATCGTTTGTTACCTCCGGACGATTTTATTCAGCTTTGGGGAACCGTCTCTCCGTGAAGGGATTAATGAAGGCTATATCTAACTCTGTCGTTTTCATGAGTCTATCCAAACTTCAATAAATCGTCTGGCAACAGCAAGACCAAAACATACCGGTAAGATACGTCACCAGACTGAAGGAATTAATGGAGTTGGATTCTGTTCTTTTCACTGATAGACATCTCCCCACCAGTGAATAAGATCGTGAGGTGGTGTTAAGGGTCTAACTTTAAAAGTAATCGCACTGAACGAGTTAAGAGCGTGGGAGGATGGCTCTTATAATGAATTTTAATATTCAAGATAAGCTAAATCTCCATAAACCAACTTTTATTTCGTTTAATATTCATTCTACTTTTATTGTGAAGTACCTGCTACCTGGAAAAGTGACCGTATATACGAGTAATCTAATTCACAACTTAGAGCTAGGCTAGTGTATGAATAAAGTCCCTGGGTATGAAAGCATGAAGTCCTCTTTCCCCATTCCACCCGCTCCCCGAAGACGCTCCAGCAATTATCGACAGGCTAAATGAAACACCTTTCACGACTGATAAACCACATGGAATTTAAGGAAAAGCTTGAGAGAGTATAGAAATGAAGCTACGTACTCTGAAACAAAGAAAGCTAACAGTTATGCATTTTTTTTTTCACAACACACACACACACACACACACACACACACACACACACACACACACACACACACACACACACACACGCACACACACACACACACACACACACACACACACACACACACACACACACACACACACACGCACACACGCACACATGCGCGCGCGCGCAATTACAAAAGTTATTAAGCCTTGGACATCTTTCATATATTCTCTCTCTCTCTCTCTCTCTCTCTCTCTCTCTCTCTCTCTCTCTCTCTCTCGCCAAACGAGTTTATGCAGACAAAAACAGATTTTGGATGGATTAGATACAGACTCTACGCACCCTTTCAATACGAGGGGTCTTTTCTAACTTCAAAATAATCGTCTGGACGTACAAAAGTAAACTGAAACAAAAGGTCGCAGTGAAGTGGGTAAGAATAATGGGCAAGACCAGGTTTCCTCTCCCGCTGTCACCACACTCATTTATCTCTCGGCTGGTGACGTCCACAGCCACTGACGTCACCACGGGACATCCACCGAGAGACAGAGATTCCATTGTTCTTACCTGACTTTCCACAATTCCACCATTCTTTATATTGTTCTCTTCTTCCCCTCCAGCTTCCTTCCTTTCCATTGCGTCGTAAGTCTTTCTTCTTCTTATTCTCCTCTTTCCTTCTAGTCTTGCACCTCCCCTCCCCCTGCCATTTCTCTCTCCCTTCGAGTGGAGGTGCGGGAGGGGGACGCCTTCACACACTGGCACCCATATAACCGAGTATCTTTTCTGCCTGGTTATAGCCTACAAACTTCTCTCTGCTCCCTGCCCAGCGCCCGAGTGGAGGTTGGTGGACCTTAAAAACAAAGCACCTTCAGCCTGCAATTCAACGGGTTCAGATGAGGCTGAGACAGTAACAACAACTACAATAACAACAACATTCTACTGTCCTTTTCGTCCCTGCCACTGCTTCTTTTTTCGTTTTGTCTACTTTCTTTTTCCTCCCTTTTCTATCTACATTCCCTTCCACTGTTCTTTCTTTCCTCTCCATCTTCTGTGCCGCCCTTGCAGTACTGAAGAAGGAGCCTATCATGCAATGGGGCCGATATAACCAGGAGGTAGAGTTGCCTTGCTATGCAAACGTCCCTCAGCTCCTTCCCTGTCGCCCCCCAAAAAGAAGGATGGTGGACTGATGAAGAAGAGCAGCCTAGCAATGCACCGAATCCACATTTTCAGATGAACCAGGGCAACAAATACCATTACTGTCCTACCCTTCCACCCATTTCTTCCTTTCTACTCCCTTCACTTTCACTGTTCTCCCCTCGTCTTCCGTTATTTTCCTTCCTTCTATCTTCTCCCTTTCCCTTCAGCGTTTCCTCCCTCCAACTTCTCTACTTCTCCACCTCCTCTTCCACTTCTCTCCTTCTCTTACAGTGTACTTTCTTTCCTTGTATGTTCTCTCCTTTTCGCTCTCCTCTTATTCGCTTTCCGCACACTCTTTTCCTTGCATCTTCTCTCTTTTTCCCTTCCATCTTCACTCTCTTACTCACGCTTTCCCTTTTTCCCTCCCACTTACTGTTCTCTTCCACTTTCTTGCATTCCACTTTACTTCTTTTTCACTTTCTCTCTTTCCAGTTAATCGTTCTCTCTTCCACCTTCTCCCCTTCCCTGATGAGACAGTATGGAGGAGACGTCAGTGGGAGGAAGAGAAGGAGGAGTGAAAGATCGAGCACGAGACGGAGAAGCACATGAGGGAAGGTAATGTAGACTGCCAAGGAGTGGACTAGGGAAAGAGATGTATCAGAAAGGCTTGGAGAGAGAAAGAGAGAGAGAGAGAGAGAGAGAGAGAGAGAGGTGAGGGAAGGGAGGAATGAAGAAAGAAGGGGTCGTTACCGAGTAGGCACAAAAATACCTGGAAACGTATTAATAACCCAATTAGGTTCACGTTTCAACGGTCTTAAAGGGAACCATAATCCTTAATGAGATGGCTTCATCCCACAGGCTTCTGTTCTTTCTTCCTTTTTTTTTTTCTTTCTAAAGACAACCAAGAGAGATTCTGGGGCTGTGGTTTAACATTCGAAGATGGAGAGATGGCAATTTCAGCCTAAAGTGGACAGATTATAGGTGTCATTACGGAGTGTGCATTGTGGGGTGATTTGGATACTGTGTGTGTGTGTGTGTGTGTGTGTGTGTGTGTGTGTGTGTGTGTGTGTGTGTGTGTGTGTGTGTGTGTGTGTGTGTGTGTGTGTGTGTGTGTGTGTGTGTGTGTGTGTGTGTGTGTGTGTGTGTGTGTGTGTGTGTGTGTGTGTACATCACAAAGAATCGAAAGACAGGGACTCTGGAAACACTGCCTAAAGAGTGTGAAAAGAAATCCAATATTCGCATCTATTTATTTCACCATTTAATGAGCACGTTGGGTTTGAATTGCCGGAGGTCGTAGGCAAAAGGAAATACAGGTTGGGGAAAGATAATGACCTCCTTCAGGTTCCTATGGCTCACTCACCTGCATAAAATCAACTGGCTTTAGCGGGAAGAGAATGCTAGTGTTTTCCCGATTAGCGGAGGGTTAATGGCACTAATCATTCACTTTAATTTGGTCCAGATTTTTTTTCCCCTTTTGCAACTTATCCCCCGTACCTGAGTGGGAGCAAATTACTGTGCAATGGTTCTAAATAAATTCCATAGCACTTCTTCATGACTAGCACCATATTCTGATGTTAAATCACTTGTTACAGCTTAGCACTTAAGATGGAGACACGGCAAATTTAGGCCGGGTAAAAGTGAACAAAGTAAAGTATTAAGACGGTCTCTTATTCTCAGTCCCAAAAGAACTTGCTTGGTGTTACCCGGAGATCAATACTAGAGTTGTCCTTACCATGAGAGGCTTAACGGTACCAATATTAATACTCAGTTCCTATGACTCACTCTCCGCTAAAAGATATCGTCTGGCGTTAGCTGGAACGGAATACTAGAGTCGATCCGATCATAAAGCTAAGAGCTGCTCAGCTGCATACGTAAGGGAAGGAGAACACCAATTAACTTTTACATCAAAGAGTTGGACAGAAAACTAGCGAAAGTGTGTTAAGAGACAGATACTGCATGTCAGCCGTAATGGGGAGAGGGAGGGGGCATATGCAAGCAGACTCAGGCAATGTCCTGTGAGAACCGAGGGTAAAGAAGGAACAGTGTCACAAGGCAGAAATGAAAAGAGGAAGAAGGGAGTCGGTGAGAGAATGGGAGACGAAAAGACGAAATAATTTGACACTCTCTGTTTATATGACGTGAATGTGATAACCACTTCCAATGATGATTTTTATGCATTATTGCTATCTCCCAACGATTTAATTCAGATTACGGGAGATTTTTCGAACAGAAGGGATAAGTTCCCGATAAGAGTACAATTAATACAGAGAATAATTGCCGCTGATCAGAAATAGAAAGTAGGTTGATGTGACTGAATGGGAAGGAAGCGTGGAATATAATAAGCAGCACATCACGTAACAAACTGAAGTCGGCATCGTTTCTTAAAGCTTACATTACCTTGCTACTTCCTTGAAAATGTTATTCACCATCAGACAGACTTTACTTCTTCGGTACGAGAGGTTTTTCCCAAGATTAATTAATTCGTTATATCAAGAATTTATTTAAAACTTGCGCACTTGGTGACCACATCTGCCAGATTCAGAAAAGCATGACTAAAATATATATATATATATATATATATATATATTAAGCAAGGCTTAGCAACTCTCAGGTTCATACAGGGAGGTGATGCCAGATTCATGGGAAAGAGATGAGTCCTGCGAAATTTAGAAAAACAAAATATCTAAATTACCGTTCATCTTATTAAAAACTGATGGGTACCAGCTCCCTTCCGAAAGTAGCCTAACAGATTTTGACATCCTCTACACAGTCCCAAAGGTAAAACACCAAATTATAAATACTTAACACTTACCTAACCTAAAGACAGAGAACGAGTCCTGCATTAGGACAACATGGGCAGGCGTGTGATGCGGGGTGCTGGGCCGTGTGACTTACGATGATCGGCTCCTCAGTACTGAAGTAACTCAGTGATTCTGTAATTCAGTGCCGAAGATGTTTCTAGGGCCAGTCCTTGAGAAGGTCTGACAATTATATCCTCAGAACTTAAGGGAGTAAAACCGTTAATCTGGTAAAGCCTTTCTTCTAATTTATTCATACTACGTCCAGATTATTTTATACATAAGAAAATTTGTCGTATAAACTACTGATGAAACTGAATAAAAGCGTCTGAAATGTGCAATAATATAAAAAAGACGTAAACCCTTCTACGTAGTGGCTGTCTTTTACTTTATACGAGTACTCTTGCTGGCACCAGACAATTTCCTTGGCTTAGAAGAGAGTTCTAGTAGTGGGGGAATTAATGAGGGTTATATCTAAACCCTTCAGTTAAAAACTATCTCATAAAGTCAATTTCCAAATCGCCTAGAGAGAGCAAGAACAGGACACAAAACACGTCACCTTATTGAAGTAGTCAGCAACCGTACCAGAAACTGCTTAACAACAATACACCTCGCTGCCTCTCTGTCTCCCACACCTCTGAACATCACCTTGGTAACCTCACCTCGCCTCTCGTTCCTTCACTTAGCTTCTACACGACACCTTACCACAATACTCATCACTACCTCATCCCTCTCTACCCTTTAACTCACCATACCAATACAGGTAACTACTTCACCGTCGTGTACCTCACATATCCCCATCACACCTCTGTTTTTGATACTTCATAATCCTCACCCCTTACTAACAAAAACTTCCCTCGCATCACTTCACTTCTCTCCACCTCATTTTATCTTTCACCTTACCTCGCCCCGTCTCTCTCCCCACCTTGCCTCATCTCACCTCTCTTCACCTCACCTTTTCTCTCACCTCGCCTCACCTCCTCTCTCCTTACCAAACCTTACCTCTCCTACGCTATTTTCAGTCATATAAAAACAATTTCTAATGCCACATCACACTATGTTATAACCTCTTCACACCAACACAACACGTAACAACCTCCTTCACTGCTCCACTCCTTAATCACTACACAACACCACACCCAATCCACATCACCTCACCCAACCACACCACACCACACCACACGCTACTTCAACCCATCCCACCCCACCACACAACACCACACATCACACCTCACCACACCACATTCTGCTTGACCCCACCTTTCCGAATCACACCACACCCACCACACCACACCCTACTTCACCCCACCCTACCCCACCCAACCACACCACACCACACCCTACTTCACCCCACCCTGCCCCACCCAACCACACCACACTACACCAAGTCACACTCACCTCCAATTCCTCACTGCACCACACGACACCTCACCACACTCACCTCGCCACACCAAGCTTTAACAAATCAAACATCACATCAATTTCACCACACCACACTTGACCACACCACGAGTCATCACACCATACTACACTTCACCACACCACACCACACTACACTTCACCACACAACACGTCATCACACCTCACCTCACCACACCACATATCTTCACACAACAATTTACCACACAAAACTTCATCACAGATCTTACCTCCACACACCACACTTCACACTTCACTTCCTACTCTTCCTTCCCTCTCCACTTCCACACCCAAACAACAATACCTGAAGAGGATTACGTCAGGACTGAATCAAGTGTGAACGTTGGTGTGAGTGGAACTGTAGGTGTGAATAAGAGTGTTTGGGAGTTTGTACTGGTGCGAATGTGGGTGAGGTTGTGGGTCTGGGTCTGGGTGTGGGTGATGGAAACTATGGGTGTGGGTGTGAGTGTGGGTAGAGGAATGACGCCGTAGATGTGGATGTGTGGGTGTGAGTGTGGGTGGAGGAATGACGCCGTAGATGTGGATGTGTGACCGGAGTGTGAGTGATGGTATTGAGGGTACTGATGTGAATGTGGGTGTGGTTGTGGTATAGGTGTGGGTATGGACGATGGAACGCATAGGTGAGGGTGTTAGTGTGAGTGTAAGTGAAGGAATGAAGGTGTGAGTGTGTGACATGAAGCGTGGATGATGGAACGAATGTGTGGGTGTGTCAGGAAATGTGGGTGTCGATGTGGGTGGAGGCGAGGTTGTAGGTGTGGAAGACGGAAAGCATGGGCATGGGTGTCAGTGTGAGCCTGATGCAAGAATGATGGATTTAGGTGTGGGTGTGGGTGGTGGAAAGCATGGAGGTGAGTCTGAATGTGGGTGCAGAGAATGAAGGCGTGGGTGTAGGTGTGCGACGGAAAAAATGGGTGCGGATGTGGATGAAAGTGTGGGTGTAAGTACTGATGTAGAATGGTTATATTAGAATGCTGGAGTGGGTGAGTGAGTGTAGGTGTAAGTGATGCGGAAGTGTATGCGTGACGGATATTGCTGGTGTGGATATGAGTACAGGTATTTGTGTGGATAACAGAAAGTGTTGGTGGTGTGGGTGTGAGCAGAGGTGACAAAGTGTTAGTGTAGAAGGAAGTGACGGATATCGTGAGTAAGGATGAGGATGGTGAAACGTGTGAGTATAGGTGAGTGAAATGGAAGGTGTGTGTGTGTGTATGGGGGTGGGGGGTATGAGTGATGGGCAGCGTGTGTGTGCGTGTGGGTGGAAATGGAAGTGTGGGTGTGGGTTTCCGAAGGTGTAACTGATAGTGCTGCAATATCATTATCGTACAGAAGCGGTTACTATCGAAAATCAAATCGGTACCAGGGTATCCAGTCTGATATGATTCCATCAACTCAAACCCTCTCCCACCTCACTCATATACCTCTCCACCCCACTCCTACACCTCATCCTCGGTCTACTCCTCCCCCTCCCCCCCTCTACCAAACCCACATACATTCCCCTATTCAGTGCCACGTTCTACATTCCCTCCTCATGGCCAAACTATATCAGGGTGTTTCTCTTAACACTTCCCAACATTTCCACATTAACCCCACAACGCTCTCGAACGTCCTTATTTTGCCTTTCTCTCCAAGTAACTGAACACACACACACACACACACACACACACACACACACACACACACACACACACACACACACACACTCTCTCTCTCTCTCTCTCTCTCTCTCTCTCTCTCTGATGTTCGTTTCCACTCCCCTCACTCCTGTGTTTTTTTCCCCAAAGTCCATACCTTCACTTAGCTAGGTTTAAGTGGGGATAACAATACTGTCTTGCATCACCTCCTTTATTTTCATGCTCACCTCCCCATTCTCCCCTTCTTATCTGCCTCTCTTCCCTTTAACTCATAATCCTCTTCATTCCCCTCCCACGCCTAACCTACATTCCTTCCCACTCTCTACCCTTCTTACTTCCTCTTCCTCCTCATCCCTTTCTCTTCTCTGGCCTCTGGAATTTTCTTCGTTTCCCAATCCTTCTCACTTCCTCTTTTTCTCACCTTCTCCATCTCACTCCCTCACCTCTAACTCTCCATTCTTTCTATTCCCTCTTTTTCCTACCGCATCCCTCCCAGTCTCACTTTTTCCTTTCTGCTTCACATTCTCTCCCTTCCTCAGTCTTCCAACACTCTCTCTCTCTCTCTCTCTCTCTCTCTCTCTCTCTCTCTCTCTCTCTCTCCCATTTTCAATTAGGTATACTCTTTTCATCTTAACTTGACCCAGATTTTCGTCTTTCTTCAAATTATGTCACGTACCTGAGCAGCAGAAATAATGTGATGGCTTTAAATCCTTCCCCTAACCCTTCTTCGTGACTAGCATCATCTTCTAGTGTATCAGCTCTCTTGTTTCGACTCAGTATTCAAGATGGAGGGAAGGCAACTTTAGGCCAAGTCAGAGTAAAAAGAGTATATGGCCTCTGACAGCGAAACACATAAACGAAGGAGGGTATATCTCGACTCTCAAGTATGAAGAGTCTCCCTAAAGATGAATTAAAGGCATCTGGAAGTACCAAAGAAGAATATAAATAAAAGACCGTACTGAAGAGATGAAGACAAACACCCTTACAGACTTGGACACATACAGCTCTCTCTCTCTCTCTCTCTCTCTCTCTCTCTGGGCCGTATTCTAGTCAGCTTAGCAGGCCCTCTGACTCCTTTATCAGTTAATTTTCGACAATGCGGGTTAGTATCCTATCTCAAGTTTAATTTTGCCTATTATACCGCAATAGAAATGGCATAAAATCATAGTAAATTAAGGAGTAATATGTTAAATAAATCGCTAAGGAACAGTTGCTGAAGACTTTCCAAAACCGACGAGAATGTAGCGCTTTGTCTCTGTGTTTGTCTATCCCTCTGTCGGTCCCTCTGCCAGTAAGCCATTCACTCCGCGTCGAATTTCCTCTTAAGCTGGTGGTCGCTTACATACAACTTGCCGATAGTCTAGTTTGCCTTCACAATACACCTGCCTTAATCTCCTCATACACTTCCCTCTCACATCCACTCTGGCCTCACGGTAACGCTGCTCCTCACACCACAACAAACGTAACTCATTTCACGCATCTCACTCCCACAACACAAAATACAACTCCTAAAAAATCCTCTCTGCCCTCATGTGCTGCTGCCCCTCTACATCACAGCACACTTCCCTAAACATCTCACTCTCACAACCACTTTGCCCATTACACCAGACCTCACTTACTTTATGCATAACACAAAATACCCGTACACTTCAAAAGCAATCCAGTTTGCCCTCAGTGTAATGCTTCTTCAGACATCACTTCGCTGTTCTATGTGAGACGATGGAGGGGAGATTAGGAGGAAGAGGGAGAAAGGAGTAAGAGTTGGGATAATGAGTGAGAAAAGTGAGACGGACGGAGGAGTAGGGATAAAGAAAGAGAGGGGGAAAAGAAGGAAAATTGTGAGAGGGAGGAAATAGGCCTACATACGGATCACCTAATTACAAAACTAGTGAAGGCGATCACAACATGATGCCCATAAACATCAATAAATACACAGCCAGATCCAGCTTTGGCCTCAACCGGTGACCTTGACCTCTGAGTGTTCTCAAAAGCAAATTCTTTCATCTATGACTTCACCTGAACCTTTCTGCCAAGTCTGGTCGAAATCGGATGAAAACTTTTTAAGTGAAGCTTGCCATGTGACCTTGACCTATTACCTATTGCTCTCGAAAACAACACTGACAACCCCTTGGCTGATTTGCAACGCTTTCACTAAGTTTTGTGAAAAGTGAATCTAAACCTTTTGGGAATACTAATGTTGTACACAATAACTTTGTCCCTTGATTAAGTACAGTACAACATGGCCCCTTACTAACACAAACAAACACGGTGCAAGATGAACAGACTCCTGTTAGCATCTAAAACTAGATATGGAGAAGCTTGAGAGAATAGGGTGAATGGCAACAAAATGATATCCCAGTAGAGAAACAAACCACACGAGGAACATCTAGAAGAAATTAATCTATTCATCTTGACCGCGCAGACTACAAAGAGATTTAATACATATATAATGCAATTTTTTCATGGAAACTAATAACGTGGCAATTAATACACATCCTTTCTCCACTACTGACCAATAGAATTATACTAAAAGATGTGGTTATAAATCACTTGCATATGTAATGAAACTAACCGCCTTACACTGTGGTAGATGGTGATGCAATATTAACACTCAAAGTTGCTTGAGAAGTATTTAGCTTCTAATCACCCAGCTAAATAATTTCACTGATTGATAATAAACTTCTGACGAATGACGTTTTGTGCAGCGCAAAACATGAAGAACAACATCTTTCTGTACCTAATGTAGACATGATGTTACTTCCCCTTATAGGTTAAGTTAACGTACAGTACATTTTCCCTTCATCTTTTCCACTGATGTAAGGAGAGTTTTTCCATGTCCTCACTTTTTCCTGTTGACGTTGGCTGAAGAGTTTGCTGAATGGGGGAGACTTCCTGCTTTACAAAGTTATAGTCTACCCTCCTGCAAATGGCCTCGAGAGACTCAGTTTATCTGTTGCTGTTTGCTTTCAATTGTTCTTCTTGATACTTCTTAGAATAAAAGTAAGGGAGTTAGAAGAAAAAGCTCAGAGTGGAAGTGGAACTGATAGGAGAAAGACAAGGAAAAACGAGGAAGAAGAAGCTACATAAAGAGAGGGGGGAAAATAGGTAGAGAGATAAAGTGGGGGAGTGGAGGGTAAAACATGGGAAGGAGAAAGGGAAAGACAAGAGATTAATGGGGAAACAGAAGAAAAAAAAAAAGGAAAGGTTAAATAATGTGAAGGAAGCAGACAAGGGGAGAAGAGAATATAGGATGGAGAGGGAAGGGAGGGAAGGAAGGAGGAGTGGAAATGGAGGAGCGGGGAGGGAGGGAGGGAGGGGGAAATGTGAGAGAAGCGGGAGAGATAGGGGAGATGGAGAGGCAAAAGGGGAAGAGACCAATGTTGCCAAGCCAAATCCAACACCGGTGCTAACTTTGCTCACATCAGGTGCGAGAGTTTGCTAAATTTAAAAAGCTATGCACAATATCCTAATGCAAATGTTCAAATCTCTTAATATCCCACAGTACAGATCAGAAGCTCAAAAATATCCCTAATGTTAAAAAAATAAAATATATAAATAAAAAGTCTACAATATGGTCTGACTGATAATAGAGAATATATCAAAATTACCTCGTAAATAACAGTTCTAGAATAAGGCTATACTGTTGATAAAATCCACAGAATATCAGAGTATTACAGAAATTGTCTCCAGAATATCGCAAAAAGAGAACTGAAATATCAACACTATGTTTAAAATTATATCTTTTTCAACACCGCTAAAATGCTAACACCATCCTCACATTATCATCAAAGCACTAATAAAATTCCATAATATCACTAAAACTATATATCCAATATGTCCAATAATATCGCTAACATACCAACTGCGCTAAAACTCTATTAAAAACTATAATGACGCTAAAATACCTCTAATAATATCACCAAACAAACCTTCCGAATATGGCCAACATTACTAAAATCTCCGTAATAACGCATATCGCTAAAATAACAAGAAATTCTCTTCACTATCTCCAAAATATGTCTGCCTAATAACATCGTTAACTTCCACTCCACTAACTATCAAACTTCTGCTAAACTGGCATCAAACAGGTAAGATCTCTATCGTTAAATGATCGCTAGCTATCCAAGTTTTCCAATAAACTGCTCTAATGATTGCTACACTTGGCTATTCTAAAGATTGCTTCATTTTGTTACTTAAGCGCTAACCTGGGAACCCCATGGAGGGGGTGAGGGGGGAGGAAAGCCAAAGGAAAATGGAAAGGTGAAATATAATGAGAAAGATAGGGAAAACAAGAAAAACAGAATAGAAAGAATGGTAATAAAATGCAGGAGTTGGAGAGAGAAAGTATGAAAAGAGAGAAAAGAAGGAAAGGGAAGAAAACAGGGCAGTCTGGAAGGGGGATGGAGATAGGAGGTTGCGAGGTAGACAGACAGAGGGGGATTGTGAAGCACGAAGGCAGAGGGGTTAAGAAGGCAGGCAGAGGGTTATGAGACAGGCAGGCAGGGAGTTGTGAGGCAAGAGGGCAAGGGGCTGCGAAGCAGGCAGGCAAAGGTACTAATGTAATAAGAATAGTAAGGAAGATGCAGATGGTGGTTGTGAAGCAAACAGGAATGTGAGGCAGGGAATAGGCTGTGTCTTGAACAGAAAGATGAGTAAGGAAAGGTCAATGTGTGGTAGGTAGGAAGATGAGGTAAGCAAAAATGTGAAGCAGGGAAGAGGCTGTTATTCAGACAGGAAGGTGAGGCAGGGAATGAGAGAGATATGAAGAAAGGGGGGGGGATGGGGGGGCAGGAGAGGGGCTGCGAATTTGGCGAACACAGAAGCACTCAGGCAGTAAGGCAGGCGCGAGGTCAAAATAAATACAAGCAGGAATAATTCAGGCAGCAAGTCAGGCAGCTGGGGGAATGACTGCGAAGAAGCAAGCATGGTTCTGACAGAGGCGTGGTTTTGTCAGAGGCAGGGTTGTGTGAGGCAGGATTGTGTAAGGCATGGTTTTTTCAGAGACAGGGTTGTGTGAGGCATGGTTTTGTCAGAGGAAGTGTTGTGAAAGATAGGGTTATATGAGGCTGAGTTTTGGCAGAGGCAGGGTTGTGGCGAAGGCAGGGTTGTGGCAGTCAGGGTTGTGGCAGAGGTAGAGTTATGGCAGAGGCAGGGTTGTGGCAGAGGCAGGGTTGTGACAGGGTCAGGGTTATGGCAGAGGCAGGGTTGTGGCAGAGGTAGAACTGTGACAGAGGTAGAGCTGTGTTAGATGCAGTGTTGTGTTAGAGGCAGAGTTGTGGCAAAGGCAGGGTAGTGTTAGAGGCAGGGCTGTGGCAGAGGTAGAGTTGTGGCAGAGGCAGGGTTGTGGCGGAGGCAGGGTTGTGGCAGAAGCAGGGTTGTGGCAGGGGCAGAGTTATGGCAGATGCAGAACTGTGGCGGAGGCAGGGTTGTGGCAGAGTCAGGGTTGTGGCAGAGGCAGGGTTGTGACAGAGTCAGGGTTGTGGCAGAGTCAGGGTTGTGGCAGAGTCAGGGTTGCAGCAGAGTCAGGGTTGCGGCAGGGGCAGAGCTGTGGCAGTGGCAGAGTTGTAGCAGAGACAGGGTTGTGGCAGAGGCAGGGTTGTGGCAGGGGCAGAGTTATGGCAGATGCAGAACTGTGGCAGAGGCAGGGTTGTGGCAGAGGCAGGGTTGTGGCAGAGGCAGGGTTGTGGCAGAGGCAGGGTTGTGGCAGAGGCAGGGTTGTGGCAGAGGCAGGGTTGTGGCAAAGTCAGGGTTGCGGCAGGGGCAGGGGTGTGGCAGAGGCAGGGTTATGGCAGAGGTAAGTTTACGGCAGGGTTGTGACAAAGGCAGGGTTGTAGGAAGCTGGGATGTGTGAGGCAAGAATTGTAGAAGAGGTAGAACAGTAGCAGAGACAGGGTTATGGGAGGCAGAGTTGTGTCAGAAGTATGGTTCTGGGAGGCAGAGTTGTGACCTAGGAAAAACTGTGGCAGATGTAGGGTTGTCGGAGGCAGAGTTGTAGCAGGAGCAGAGCTGTGGCACGAGCATGGATGTGGGGGACTGAGTTATGACAGGGGTAGGGACTGTGTGAGGCAGAGTTGTGGCAGAGGCAGAGTTATGGCAGGGGCAGAGTTGTGGCAGAGGCAGAGTTATGGCAGGGAGCAGAATTATGGAAGGGACAGGATCGTGGAGAGGGCAGAGTTGTGGCAGAGGCAGAGTTGTGGCAGGGGCAGAGTTGTGACAGGGGTAGAGTAGTGGAAGGGGTAGAGTTGTGGCAGGGACATGGTTGGAGGAGGCATAGTTGTGACAGGGGCATGGTTGAAGGAGGCAGAGTTGTGGCAGGGGCATGGTTGAAGGAGACAGGGTTGTGGCAGAGATAGAGTTGTGGCAGAGGCAGAGTTGTGGCAGGGACAAAGTTGTGGCATGGACATGGTTGTGGAAGGCAGAGTTGTGGGATGGGCAGAGTAGCAGCAAGGCTATAGTTGTGGGAGCAGTTTTGGCATGGACATGGTTGTAGAAGGCAGAGTTGTGGCAGAAGCAGAGTAGTAGGAAGGGTACAGTTGTGGGAGTAGATTTGTGGCAGGGGCAGAGTTGTGACAAGGGCAGGGTTGTTGCAAAGGCAGATGTATGGCAGAGGCAAAGATTATGTGAGGCAGAGTTACGACAGGGGCAGGGTTGTGGGAGGCAATACGATGAGGAGAGTCTATCCATCAGCATATCTGTCTGGCTGTTTTCTTGTCTGTGTATCTACCTGTACTTGAAAAGAAAAAAAAAATAGGATCCTTACATTTTGAGACACCTCAGCACATTACAGTTTAAAAACTGGAGAACTGTTGGTCGTCGGCAGATTAAAAGTCAGACTAAGGAAGGCTGCTGCAGAGCTTACCAGTTGTGTGGATGAAGAACTGACAGTACTGGTAAACTCTTTCCTTAGGGAGTTGATTTGAAAAAGATAATGAATGTGGAAAAACAGATACTACGCGTCCGATGTAAAAAGAGAGGTGTTTAGGCATAGAGCTAGGAAGAAAATTGAAACAATCATAATAAAGAGAGAAAGGTGAATTTCTGCTGCAAACGAGGGGGAGACAAAAGAGTCACTGGAAAGGGGGAGGCTAATGAAAAGAAAAGCCTTCGACTCCGCCCTGCTTACAAGAGATATATGTAGCAACTATCCCCCGTCCTCCCCCAGCCCCCAACATACACACGAGAATTGTACGCCACACAGGGTAATCAAGGCCCACGTACCGTCGGGAAGTGAGCAAGACGAATGAAAGGAAGAAAGAAATGGTTCTGCACGTTTTTCCTGAGAAGCTAATTTACCAAGAGAAGTAACGTGAGCTCCACAAGGCCGATCATCTGAAAAAGAAACACCGAGGATATTGAGTGAAGATGGAGGATTGAGCTGAGTGTTGCTCAAGGTAAGGGGATAGTTGAGTGGGCGACTGTACCCTTGAAGTATTATACAACAAGGATTCTGTTGGCTTGATCTTATATAACAGATAATTCAGAAGCTTATCGTGTGTATGATTTCTTAGTGGTTGTACTGGACGATGTCTGTCTATCAACCTACATCTAACTGTCTACCTCTTACTCATATGTCATTGTGTATCTGTATCCTTATTACACATAAAACACAGAATCCAAGGCAAAGATCGTGCACAACTTGCTCATTCCAAAGAAAAAAAAGCACTTTTAAAAACTCAATATCTGTTCATTTCTAGATGCCTGGACACAATATATAAAAAAACAGTGAAGGTCAAGAGCACTTACAAAGGTTAGACGGAGGGTCAGTTTCTGACTGACTAGTTGCATATATATATAGTAAAGGATTATTAGTCTCTCTGTCTATTTCTGTCTGCCTATCTGTTTGTTTATCAATATATATGTACAGTATATCTAGCTACTTATTAATGTATTCATCCTCTCTCTCTCTCTCTCGCACTCTCAAGGCCCAGTAGTCCTCCTATATCTCCACATGTCAACCCTTCGGCGCTGACTCCCACCATCCATACTGAATAAATCCCGGACTGTCTCATAAAGTTACTGGTATCAACGGGAGTGTTTTTTACGACATGTCGGCGGGTCTTCTGGTAGATAAGTAAAGTTAACTTTCTATGAAATTCAGATCCTTAAATTGTTCCCTGCCCCAACGGTGATTTGAACCTGGGTCCATTAGGACTTCCTGCCACCTCTCTACCGATTGAGCCACCGACTATTTACGTGTCCATGTCTATTTTTCTATCGGCATTTCTAATTATCCATCTATCTATTGTTCTACATTTGTATATATGTATGTATGAATGTATGTACGTATGTATGCAACGGCCTATCAGTCAATCTTTTTCCTATTGCCTGGAGTCGGCGGTATCCTGCCTGTAAGCGACAGCGTCAGTAAATGGACTTCCAGCCACTTGTGTCCCTATTCAGTACTTACGGTTACACCCACAAACTGAGGGTACTCGGTAGTCTCAAAAACAAGAAAAAATTTAGACAGATAGGCAGACAGATAGACAGACTGACAGATTAAATAGATGGCAAGATAGACTGAGAGACAGACAGACAGAGAGACAGATCCTGACTGACTGATTGATTGAATTATTGAGACAGATACCCAGACGGAAAGACAGGCACATAGATATACACAGATATAGATAAGCAGACAGACAAACAGACAGAGACAGATTGATAGATACACAAAGGTCATCATCACTGTCATCATTACTACCTTCCTCATGATTACCAAACATATCATCGTCGTCATTATCATCATCCTGTCCAGACCATAGCCATAAGAAAAATGCGGTGTGTGTGTGTGTGTGTGTGTGTGTGTGTGTGTGTGTGTGTGTGTGTGTGTGTGTGTGTGTGTGTGTGTGTGTGTGTGGGTGGGTGGGTGGGTGGGTGGGTGTGTGTGTGTTAGAGAGAGAGAGAGAGAGAGAGAGAGAGAGAGAGAGAGATGGGGGAGAAGGGGTTATGTATGCAAATGGAGAGAGCCAGAGAGAACGTACATAAGTAGTCGATCCCCTAAAAACTCGCCCCGACTGAATTGATACACTTCCACCATGCGAGTCTATTCTTCCTCTTATTTTTCTTTCACTTTATCCTCCTCCTCCTCCTCCTCTTCCATTTATTCTTTTTTCCTCCTCCTCCTCTTTCTCTTCTTCTTTTTTTCCCCTCCTCCTCTTCCTTCTCCTCCTTTTCCCCCCTCTTCCTCCTCTTTCTCCTCTTCTTTTTTCTTCCCCCTCCTCCTCCTTCTCTCAGCTTCATCCTCATTTCCTGTCACCTTCTCCGCTACCTGTAACTGTAATCTTTTATTTTTTTTCATCTACTGTTTCACCTTTCATCTGCTATTCCTCAGTTTCTTATCGGCTTTTACCCAACATTTCAACCAATTTAGTCGCTTTTTCTGTTGTTTTTTGTCGTTTCTTCACCAGGCTTTCATTTTCGTTACCCGATTGTCACCGTCATCAAAGCTTTCAATTCGTTTCTTAATCCGGCCATTGTTATTTTCACTTTTGTTATTTACGGCCACCTATTTTTACCGGTTTTTCACTCTGTTCTTTCCTTTTTTTTTTTTTTCCAGGCCGCCCCTTGTACTCGCTTCCATTTCGCCCTCGCGTCACTCCCAGTAAAAGGTAATGCTGTTGAATTGAGCCTACTGTGAAATGGAAGACTTTTTTCAATATGTCCTCGTGTCTCTCCCAACGCTAAGTGCGTCACAGCTCATGTACGTCATATATATTATCTCTACACGATTTGAGTCAGCTTCGGAGGTCAGTCATGAAGGAAATAGTTTAATGAAGGCCAAAGCTAATCCTCTAAGGCTAAATAAAACAAACTAGACATACCAAGAATAAAATAATAAACAAGTCATTCTAGCTGTCGTTGCCGTTTTGGTCCCAGGCTCTTCTGATACGTGGGCTCCAGGTCCTCGTAGTGAAGTGGTTAAGAGTCTGGCAGGTCAGAGTGTTGCTCAGCCTCGCTGTGTTAGTATCATACATTTATCTCTATGCCTCTTGTATCTATTTTTAGCTTTCTTAAATGTACGTCCGCTCATATTTTTACGGTTACGGGACTTAAAATTAATGGAGTGCGATTTCAATCCCATTCATTGTTAGTAAATAGTATGGAAACATCTCTTTTGGATTCGACACAGTTTCTGATGTAATGGAACTATTTTACCACTCTGTACATTCTCATGGAGGTTCTTCTACCACCCATCAGTGCGTGAGTTCGTCCTACATTATCTTTTATTATTAATTTATTTTGCCGTGTTACATTGCTTACTGATTATGTCAACAATGTTTTCAAGGACTAGGTCTATCCAATTTAACTTGGCCCAAAATTGCTGGTCCTCCGTCTTGAATGATGAGCTGCAACAAGACATATCACTTGAATATGGTGCTATCACGGCGAAATGCAATGAAATGGACGTAGAGCCACTGCATTGTATTATTGTGCCACCGAGTTCCGAGAAATAGGCTGCAAAAGGATGAAAACCTCTGCCAAGTTAAAGTGGGCTAACAACAGGTCTGGCATTCTCCCGGGTGTCGCTGATATCTGAACACCAACACTACTAACCCGGGGATCGAATTTTCTCGAGCTTGGAGCCTTCCTTGCACCCTTTACTTTGCGATTTATCTCGAACGTTTCTCCTCAGCATTTTCTTGTATACTGTTATCTTTTAAATACCATCACAGAATGTATACTTAAGCTTCATAGGCAAATTACCGTGCCATATACAGTAACATTCTGGTAAGGAAGAGGCGCAAGAAAACCACCGCAGCTGACGAGAATCCTGGCTAGAGCTGTGTTCCCGTCGAGAAAGAAGCTTCACCATGACCTCATCCTTACAAATATAGTGCTTACTTTTGTCATTCTAAGATTACCCTATACATTACTGATGAAAATTTACTGAATATAAAAAGACAAAAATTATATGGAAGACACAAAAAAACTTCAGTAGGTTTATGTAAGAATGCCTCCCAAACTAGAGGCCATACAAGCTCAGGATGACCCCCCCTCACAGGTACAGTCATTACCTCCAGTCAGTACAGTTCCTGCACTTTACCTTGTCCCTGATTTTCGTCCTTCTGTAGCATATTATTTTCATGTAACTTAGTGATACAAAGATTTTACTCCGGCTCTTTATCCTTTTCATAACACTTCTTCGTGACTAGCATGATATTCTAGTGCTAATCTAGTGTTACAGTTCGGCATTCAAGATGAAGAGCAATTTTAGACCAAGTTAGAGTAAAAAGAGGATTCATCTCTTAAAAGGATAACGTGTCCTTCTATACATATCTCCGTAAACAGTAGGGCAGTTACGGACATCTGTAGGTGGATGTCTCTAAGATACAGTACCACAGTGATAGTTATTATTACCATCATCATCATCATTATCATTATTATTATTACATTCATTTTTTACTCTTACTCTCCTCCTCATCTTCTTCCTTCATCTCCTCCTCCTCCTTATCACGCACACATTTCTTCCTTCTCATACCTTCTCCTCCCACACTTTTGGTCACAAGGAAGCTGAAACAAAAGATTCCCTTCCTCACCTCTCTCCTTTCCATCCCCCCACGCGTTCTGTTCCCAATTCTGTCTCTTTGCCTCGCTACTATCCCTCACGGCCTCCCTCATCTCTTCCATCCTCCCATGCATTCTTACCCCCATTTGTCTGTCTGTCTCTATCATCCTTCTTATTCTCAATCTCTTTCATTTTCTAACGCATTCTGTCTCATCTTTTGCATCCATTTTTGCCTATTTATATCCCTTATGAAGCAAGAGAAAATAATGACATGCAACCCAAGAAACTTTTCCTCCCCCAAAGAAAACTGCACAATAAGGAATCGAGTGCCAAAATTCGGTCATTTCGAGACGCCAAAACACTCTGCATAGCACTGACAAGACATGAGACACAGCAGTGAGAGAGACACAGTGAGAAAGACGATTATAAAGTGGACCAGTTGCATAAATTAAAGACTGGGAGCACTGGTTAATTCATGCATTAGAAAGCTGGACAGAGAAACTAAATGGGTGCTGCTGTGTGCATTCTGTAATCGGGAAGTGATGCATGCCGCCGCCGCAGGATCAGCGAGAGAGAGAGAGAGAGAGAGAGAGAGAGAGAGAGAGAGACAGACAGACAGACAGACAGAGAGACAGAGAGACAGATAGACAGACAGAGAATCGTCTCGAAGCGGCATAAAAATACGTAAAAAAAATACGACGCTGCATTAAAAGGATTTCGCAGTTTCTTTCCGCATTTGGCACGATAGCCCCTTCACTACCACGATGTCTTTTAGGTACCTATCCCCTCTACTAACAGACTATTTTCTTACTCAACTAACGATACCTCCCTTGTAGTGAATGGGGTAATGAAGGCAAAATCTAACTCCATCAACTCTAAAATCATCTTCTTATATTAGCAAAAATCGATTAACAATAAGGATAAAATTCAAGAAACGGCATAGTACTGGAGGGGTTAATATTAGCTTAAATGTTTTATTTATTTATCTATTTTTTTGCAGGCTGTATTGATATTGAAAATGATATAATGGTAAACATTGTATACTTAAATATTAACACACACACACACACACACACACACGCACCTGTCATCACCCTCCCCTTCCCTATTCTCTCTCTCTCTCTCTCCTACCTCATCTCCTTTTTTTCTCGGTCTTCGTCATCTTTTTCTCCATATTTTACGAGACTTAATTCAGATCAGATGTCTCGGCCGCCAGCAGTCTGTCATGAATGTTCGGGTGGATTATGGATGAGATGGGAAGGGTGGATGAGAGAGAAAGAGAGAGAGAGAGAGAGAGAGAGAGAGAGAGAGAGAGAGAGAAAGAGAGAGAGAGAGATAGAACAAGGTATCAATAAGTCTAAGATGAAAACCAGTACGAGAGAGAGAGAGGGGGGGGGGGCTGATAGAAACAATCGGGGTAGAACGATAAAGTAACACCAAGCGGAAAACCAAGTCTCTAATCAAGCATTCTTTAAGTACTGTTAAGACAAGGCCAAACCAGTGAATGTAATGGACGACTGGATAAGCCCTACAAAGAGAGGAGGGGAACTAAATTCTCCAGCACGAGGACATTATAGGCTTAAACCTGTTCTGCTGCCTCATCCGCCAAACCTACAATTACCGCGTCGGGGTTGGGTGAAGGTGCTGTGTTCCTTCTACCTTAGCTTGGCATAAAATTGGCATCTCTCCATCTTGCATGATTAAGCCCTCATTCTCGTTTGATAAGCAGGCTCCCTAGCATCTCTTCCTTAGCGATTATTTTTCCAAACTGCTCATTAATATCCTGTTTTTTATTACTATTATTATTATCATCATCATCATTATTCTCATTATTGTTGCTAACACATTTTTATTACATCCACTCCCAAAGGTACAGGAAGTCATGCCTTCATTTCCCTGTCGCTTTCTACCTAAATACGTGTATCAGTGTCTGTATGTCTGTCTAATTACGCGTAAGTCTGCCTGTTTCTTCTTACGTATACATACATCTGGGAATTTACGTGAGAGAAACGAGAATGAGGCTGAGATGGACATGGAGTGGGCGAGTGAGAAGACGAGGAGAGGGAGCATATGAGAGGAGGAAGCGAAAAATGAGAGGGAGGGCGATGGGACAGAGCGGGAGGGATTGGGAGTGGGAGGGTGAGGGAAAGGAGAGGAGGGAGGAGGGAGGGAGGGTGAGTAGTGTTGAATAATAATGACATGAGGATAGTCACATTTAGCCTTCCTGGAATTTTAGAGAGAGAGAGAGAGAGAGAGAATAGGGCAGATGAGAGGACAGGTGCCACGAATAGCCAAGTAACTGGTGGCCACGTGACGTCTTGTTTGCGTCTCTCTCTCTCTCTCTCTCTCTCTCTCTCTCTCTCTCACACACACACACACACACACACACTATTATACGCAGTCATGTACTTATCGCTCTGTTTATCTTATCTATTGTACTTCCCAAAGTCAATCGTAACAGAAACATTCTCAAGCATCTTTTCTTTTATAACCTTTCTGATCGTCATTATGGGTTCAGTTAGGGACGCTCCGCCGGCACTCCTTTCACATTTATTTCTGATTGTTAGACATCCTCCTTTCGAAATTCAATTAGGCGACGTTCTTTTGTTTGAGGGTATCGAAAAGCTGGTTTAATTCACCTTACAAGAACCTACTGTAGTGAAAGTATTATAATTGTTTAGTTTTCATCTGACTTCAGTAGTTTTCACATTTCGATTTCTACGTCGTGGTGGCATAAAATTCAGCCAGTCTTAGTTATGAGGTGCGAATGATGCTCCTGGAGTACCACTAGTCAGAGGAACCCCAATGGCCATCAACTAAGCTGTAAGGCGTTGGTGGGTTACAGAACTAGTGTTGTCACGACCACGAAGCAGTTAATTGTACCATTATTAACAATTACGGATTCATATTGTTCTCTGCTTATCACATACACACACACACACACACACACACACACACACACACACACGAGAGAGAGAGAGAGAGAGAGAGAGAGAGATGGGGGAGGACGTGGGCAGGTCTACAATGATTGGTGTACGGTATACAGTTTTCCATTTCGTCGTTCCCTCTATTCTCACTGTTTGTGGGTCGGCTCAAAGATTGGGTTGCTTTTGGTTAGGTGGGGTCGTGTTGGTTGGGTCTGGTTGGGTCGTTTCGAGCTGGGTCTGGTTGTGTCGTGTCATGTCGGGTCTTGCCGGGTCCGGTCGGATCGTGTCAGGTCTTGTCGGGTCAGGTCGGGTCGGGTCCGGTAGGGTCGGGTCGGATTGTGTCAGGTCTTGACGGATCGGGTCGGGTCGGGTTGGGTCATGTCAGTTTAGTTTAGATTTAATTTCAGGATTAGTTTTAAGTTCTGGTTCAGGTTCAGGGTTAAGTTTGACTTTAAGTTCAGGTTTTGGTCTAGATATGGATTTCAGTTCAGGGTTGGACTGGACTGGGTCTGGTCGGGTCGCATTGGATTGGGTCGGGCTGGATCAAGTCGACTCAGGTGGGGTCGGGTTGGGTCGGGTTTGGTCGGATCGGATTGGATCGGATCGGATCGGATCAGATCGGATCGGATCGGATCGGGTCGGATCGGATCGGGTCGGGTCGGGTCGGGTCAGGTCCATTCGTGTCGGGCCGGGTAGGATTGAGTTGGGTCAGGTTGGGTCGAGTCGGTTGCGTCGGGTTGGCTCGGGTCGGATCAGATCGGATCGGATAGGATCAGATCGGATCAGGTCGAGTTGGGTCGGATCAGGTCGGGTCGGGTCAAGTCACACACACACACACTCTCTCTCTCTCTCTCTCTCTCTCTCTCTCTCTCTCTCTCTCTCTCTCTCTCTCTCTCTCAGTGAGAGGTTAGGAACAGTTGGTGCTCCAGATACATACACTTCTTACCATTTCCCCTCCCATGACCATCACTCTCCCCTCTTTAATATGCCTCTCTCTATTCCTCCCTCTCTCCATTATCGCCAGTTTCTTTTTTCATTTTTAACATCTCATTATTTTTCCTCTTTTTCCTGTCTCCTTTGTCTTTCTTATGTTTTTCTTCTTATCTATTGACGTTTTTAAGTCTTCTCCTTGGCACAGTATCTTTAGTATCCTCAGTCATACTCCTCCTCACTCAGTTTACCTCATCTATTTTCTCCATGCGTCCGTAACATTTAAGTCGGGCCGTTCGCGTCACGTCACTGATTCACCCTATACCAAACCCTCCCCTCAGTGTTGCATTATCCAATCTGTCCCTCAAGATGGCATTACTCGTCCATTTCACCATCCTTATCCCAGCTTACTCCAACTTTCTGATATTCTTATACTTTACTGGCCACGCTTCACTGACATACATCACACTTAACACACTAGAAGGATACACTTCCCTTTTATGTTTAGTGACAGCCCTTTCGTTGTCGGAATAGGTACGACACTCTGAGCTTCTTTCAGTCACTTACGTCTCTGGCAGTAGAGCTAGCCTCCGGTTTACTTCTTCCCTCTACACTACCGGTGGTTTCTACTTCCTTTTAAATTATAAGCCCCTCCTTACCCTTCCTCCTCTACTCACCCCCTGCCTTGTCATTCCTTAGGTCTCTCTCTTCGCTAATTTCTTTTTATATGCTCTGCTTCTATCCTTCCCATTGTTCTTTCTATTTCTTCTCTCTCTCCAATTCTCTTTATTCCCACCCTAATCACTCAGCTACTGAGGCGGTGGTTGAATGGTTAACATTGCTAACTACGACGCTGCCGGACTGATGGCGCTGAAGTTCGAATCCTGGTGTAGGCAGCTGGCGCCACTCAACTATGTCCATCCATCCCATCCTCTATGGGTTGGTAGGTAAATTAAGCACCAAGAGTAACAGTCAGGGGAGGTAACAGTGATAACCTGCTTGATTTAGTAGTTCTGTATCTTAGGAGGGAGGGTGACTGCCTCCCACGACAGAATTAATGGTAAAAGTTACGGAGGTGAACACCGGCTAAGTACCTAAACGCGTCTGCCTCTACCTTTTACCTATTCTTCTCTCTCTTAATCCTACTTCTTTCCTTCCTTTTTTTTTTTTTTTTTTTTTTGACTGTGTCCCCTTCTATTGATAAGGGCTAGGGCGTTGCCCCTGGGTAGGTGACTTTGATTTTGGAGCATGCAGCACTTTATGACCAGATGCCCTTCCTGATGTCTACCAATGACCCTTGAATGGACTCCAACGGTCCAACCTCCGAACCTTCGGTAAGAGCTCTAAACCACTGACCCACGGCTGCTATAACCAGTTAAGTGACAGGAGAGCGCTGCCTCTCCCGGCAATGCAGCTTACCCGGGTGAGGCGCGAGCTCACGACTCTGCAGTCACGAGTCAGGCGCTATACCACTGAGCCACCATGCCCCCTTTCACTTTGTTTTATTCTTTTTCTAGTACCTGTTTCCTTATCCCTCCCTCTCTTCAGGCGTGGGTTAAAGAACATGCACCTGCATTTACGTACAATTTTTCAGGCCCTATACTTGTACTTTCTAGTTTGGAAATTCAATGTACTTGGGCTTGTATTTGTACTTTGTATACATAACACGTTAATAATGTATCAGTTACTCTGATACACAGACTACTTCAATATATCTCAACTTATCATGTGACATTTTCTGCAGCAACACGCACAAACTTGCCTATGCTTTGCCACCCTCCATCCCAGTTTGTCAGTCTTCACTTCTGTACCAGTTTAGACCAGCCCACACGGCATGTTCCCGCAGGACTGCCTTATACTGTGCTGTGCATCTGTAGAGCCTACATGCTGAAAGAACGTTGCATCCCATACGTATGGAGCCACTTCATCTTGCCTGAGGACGAAAATGTAATTTTTAAGTCAGTTTGTAAACACTGCAACATCAAACCTACACAGACATTATTAAGATAAACCACTGCATGAGCTTTGGCAGTAGACTATTACTGCAGTGGCTGTGTATAATACTGTTATATTTAACTCCCATAGGCCAAACAACACAGGTTTTGTATTCCAGGTACCCCAAACGATTTTATCCAGCTGAAATCAAGTCATGGGGGCCCAAGTGTGTTAAATATTTACTACAGTGAACAAATATTCGCTACAAAATCTGGGACATGGTTTGAAAGGGTAAGAAATAATTGTATCGTTACTGTACCCCGTCAGTACGGTGACATCTTTCGATACTTCATTTATTCATTTGTTTATGATGACGACGACGACGACGACGATGATGATGATGATGATGATGATGATGATGATTATTACTATAATTATTATGATTGTTATTATTATTATGATTACTATTATTTGCTAGTACCGGTACCAGGTGACTTAAGGCTATCAGAGAGTAGGAGAGCTTCAGTAAAGCTACAGTAAAAAGTACTTGCACTTGACTACAAAGCTACTCACTTCTACTTGAGTAAAGAAAGAAAGAATAGTAGATGTACTTGAAGTCTTTCCTAATACTTATTTTCAAGAACAATAAGGTAACCACTACTTGAGCCTAAGACTGATTCTCTGTCCTTTTCACTTTGTTAGCCTCTTCTTCTTTCCCCTCCTTAAGTCTCCTTCGTTTTGTTTACTCGTGTGTGTAAATGTGTGTGTGTGTGTGTGTGTGTGTGTGTGTGTGTGTGTGTGTGTGTGTGTGTGTGTGTGTGTGTGTGTGTGTGTGTGTGTGTGTGTGTGTGTGTGAGAGAGAGAGAGAGAGAGAGAGAGAAGAGACAGACAGACAGACAGGCAGACAGACAGACAGACAAACAGACAGAGACAGAGAGAGGCGATGGTGTGTTTGTGTTAAGGTGTTAACGTAATTAAGGTCACGTGTGTTACCTGTGCAAACAGCACATCTACCGTATTGATTCTCGCTCTCTCTCTCTCTCTCTCTCTCTCTCTATACTCCTACGTATCTCCAGGGAAATTTCAGGTGAGGGTGGGAGAAAAGACATCAAGAAAAGGGGTGAGAGGAAGGTGAAATCCGCGTTAAGAGAGCTAGAGATGTACCATATTAAACACGAATTGTGAATGACGGACGTATCAGTGAAATGAAGCTTGATCCGTCTTCTAATAAGCCAAATCTCTTCAGGTGGGAACCATACTTTTATTTTTATTCTTTTTACAAGCAGGCGAATTCATCTTGTTCGAGAGTGAATTTTCGAACTGATGAGGTTATACTTATTCTCTCTTAACCCATTCAGTACAAAGACTTCTTCTCCCGGAACCAAATCATCCGGTGGTGGTAATAATAAGACAGAATAGTGGTGGGTCTTGGGGGGCTCCTGGGCTCCTCTAAAACAGTTATTTGTTAAGCATATTACGTTTTGGTCTAGTGGACTGTGACACTCCTACTTCATTTGCCTGATTAGGTTAAAGCAGGAGTAGCTGGGGTTTACTGCTCACACGGTGCCATTCAGGGAGGGCGAGTGGTCATTCAGGTCTTCAGGGTCTTTTCTGTGAAGCCCTCTCCCCTTGCACATTAGCTCCTGATGGAGTGGGAATGGACTGAACGATGAACGGATGGATATTTTCGTATAAGCACTCCTAAGCTGAATAAAATCGTCTGGTGGCAATATGGAGAGAGAGAGAGAGAGAGAGAGAGAGAGAGAGAGAGAGGGAGAGGCGAGTGAGGGAGGTAACGCTAATGAAGTACCAGTAGTTAACCCTAATAAGCTTCCAACCTTTTCACTACAAGGTCTTCCCAAGTTTAACTCTTTCAGTCCACTGGCTTTTTCTTTTTATCATTGCTACATTTACACGCTTTTCTTCTACATAGGAAAGATCTCTAAGAAAAACTGGAGGTAATCATTATATCTACCAACCAATCCTTTGCCCCATCAGGAGCGTAAGGGTCATCGGCCAATCTACTCAATCTTCACATTTATGACGAATTTTACCAGCCTCGTTCAACTCTGGGTAGCATTAAGTAAGCAACAAATCCCAAACACCCCGCAACTGTAAACCTTTCCTAAACATATCAGGTTGCAGTACTTTAACGCACCATACCATCAGACATACACCTACTTATATGGTTACCATCAAACGTAATGCTTAGTTTTCTGCCATTTGGTTCGCCACTCAGTGTACAGCGGTCCGTAAGTAGCACTACATCGATTACGTGGACGGTAGGCGCCCCACCTCCCACTAACTCATCAAAGAAAGGTAATTACGAAAAATAACGTATTAGCGAGCAGGCAAAGCTCAAGAGAGTTCGACGCAGGCCTGTGTAATATTCGTAATAATGTGTCATGCCGAAATTAGACCATTGTGAACCCGGTCTTCTGGTCTTACGTGTGATTAACGAGAGAGAGAGAGAGAGAGAGAGAGAGAGAGAGAGAGAGAGAGAGAGAGAGAGAGAGAGAGAGAGAGAGACACACACAGACAGACAGACAGACAGAGACAGAGATGGACAGACAGACAGACAGAGACAAATCGACAGACAGACATCCAAGATAGAAACAGGCTGACAGACAAGAACAGACACACACAGACAGAGAGAAACAGACTCAAAGATAAGTACAGAGAGAGTGACAATGATAAAGGTAGAGACAGAGACAGATGGGGAGACGTACTGATGTAAAGACAGACAGACAGAAAGAAAAAAAAAAAAAAAGAAAGAAAATGGGAAGAATTGAGGAAAGATAAGAAGAAATGGGAAGAGAGAGAGAGAGAGCACCTAATACGGAGAGAGATGGGAGGGTGGGCTCATTTCCGTGTTTGTGTCTGAGGCAGGATATTCCCACACCTACCTTTCCTCACCTGGCTCCTTCCCACCATTTTTCCTTCTACCATATTCCACATCATTCTGAAGCGTCCTACTCTGCCTCACTCTACCCTTCCCTGTCCCATACTATTCTTACCTTACCCTACCTCTCCCCTACCTTGCCCCATCTTACCTTAATCTAACTTTAATCTAACTCGCCCTGTTCCACCCTACCCTACCCTCCCACCTTATCTTCCCCTGTATCTCCTTACCTGACCCCAACCTACCTTACCCTACCTTACACTACACAGCCCTACCTTCTCCTGACTCTCTCTACCTTGCCCCACCCTACCCTACCGTAAATCACCCCACCTTACCTTGCCACGCCCCACCTTGTTTCCCTCTACATTGTCCCAGTTTATTCTTACGTTTTCCTACTTTGTTCCGCCCGATCCTACCTTGCCCCTTCCCACCCTACTTTATTTAGTATCTCAATATTCAGGATTGTCTTGCGCTGCGCCACCCTACTCTGCCTTTCACCATCTCACCAAGTCATCAGCATACAACGTCTCATATAAAACAGCTCACCTTATTTCATCTCTCTCTCTCTCTCTCTCTCTCTCTCTCTCTCTCGGGAGATGTTGTATGCTGATGACTTGATGATGACTGCAGAGAATAAAAGGGAGTTGAACGAAAGATTTAGGAAATGGAGAGACGGAACGGGGCCAAAGGTTTTCAGAGTAAATGCAGATAAAAAAAAAAGGTTATTATATCTAGGGTTGGTGGCAGTATTGTAAAAAAAAAAAAAAAAAAAAAAAAAAAAAGGAGTGTGACCATGTGCAGTTAGCCATAAGGGTTTGGGAAGCAACTCCATCCTGTGCAGTGTTTGTGATAAAATGGGCTTATAAGATGTGTAGTGGTGTTAGAGGTAGGCAGCGAAATATTGCTGATTTCGTGTGTGCGATGTGTCGGGGAGAAGATGAGACCGTCAGGCGTGAAAGGACTTTTTTTTTTTTATGTGTCCGACTCTGGGCATAGGCTTCACAGTCTGCTCTCAAGGCCCAGTAGTCTTCCTACATACCATACACCTCTACATGTCACCACTTCGGCGTTAACACCCACCGTCCATATTGAATACATGATAGGGCTGTCTCATACAGGACTGGTGTATTGGTATTAGCGGGGGTATTTTTACATATCGGCGGGTCGTCTGGTAGATCAGTAAAGTCTGCTTTTAATGAAATTCAGATCCTTAAACTGTTCCCTACCCCAGCGGGGATTTGAACCTGGATCCGGTAGAACTGCAGGCCACCTCTCTACCGATCGAGCCACCGCTGGGAGTCCCTTGAGTGTGTGTGGAGGAGTTTTGTTATTTGGGGAACATGTTATGTGCTCGAAGTGGGGCTGGACTAAGAGTGGCTGGAGGAAGTTCAGGGAGCTGTTGCGGCATGTGTTACGAGTGTAATGCTGTATGGTAGAGAGACCTGGGCGGGAAAGGAAGAGGATATCCGTAGACTCAAAAGTACAGAAATGACAATGAATTGATAAATGTGTAGTGCATCCTTGAATGCGAGGCCTGAGTGGCTAGGATTGCGACTGAAGAGTTGAGAGGTTGGATGGGACTTGAATGTTTTGATGCTGTGATGAGGAGGCATAGACTAAGATGGTGTGAGCCTGTTGTGAGGATGGAGCACGACAGCTGGGTGCGGAGGATGAGAAATGTGAGGATCCGGGATAGGGCTTCGAAAAAAACGAAAATGACCTGGGACTCGGCCATTGAACGTGACCCTAGGGATATGGGACAGAACAGGGAAGATGCCAAAGATCGAGCAGCGTGGACAGTGGCCATTAGGTGACCAAGGCCGACGCATGAAAGCATGTTGGAGCTTTTATAGACGATACGATACTATACGACCCTGCCTTAATTCACACTAACCCACCTTGCCATGACCCACTCCCTCCCCTTGCTTTATTTGATCATGGTTCGTCCTATGAGGCCCCACCCTAACCTACCTTCCCCCAGCCTCACCTTACCTTGTCCCACCTTATGTTGTCTCCTTGTACCTTGCACTGTTCCATTTTCCCTTACTTTGCCGCTATCTATCTTAGCTTTGCCCATTTTATTACCTCATCTCAAATACCCTCCCCATCCCACCTATTTTGTCCCTTCCTATTCAACCCTGCCTTGCTTCGCCCTACCTTGCTTGCCCCATCCCACCCTATTTCACCCTGCTCTGCTTCACCCTATCCTGACTTACCCCAACCTACCCTTCCCTACAACACCCCACCCTTCTCTAGCCTAGCAGACTCTTCCTAGCCTTACATTGTTACAAATAGCCCACCCTACTTTATCCCACCTCGTTCCACCCCACTCTCCCTCACCATACCCCACCCTATCCTGCCACCCCCCTGCCCTGCCGTACCCTATTCTGCCCCATCTCACCCTTTGTTGCCCCACCCTACAATACCACACCCAATTCCATCTTACCACGTCCCACTTTATACTCCACCGTACCTTACCAATGTTCATCTTTCCTGCCCCACCCTACTCTGTCACACCCTACCCTGTCCCACCCTACTCTGCCATACCCGACCTAACCCCGCCCTGCCCTGCCACACCCGACCTAACCCCACCCTACCCTACCACGCCCTACCCTACCACACCCTACCCTAGTTTACTCAACCTGTACCACTCCACCCTGCCACAACCTACCTTGTCCCTACCACGCCTTGCCCTGTTCCACCCTACTCTGCCACACCTTATCTTGCCCCTGCCACGCCTTTCCCTGCCCTATTTTCCCTCCATTTTCTCCTTTGATGTACGGGACACAATATATTTCCCATCATAACATCTACATTGGGACTCGATAGGTCTTCCCCTCGCTTTTGTACTCCTTATTTGAATTCCTCTTCTTCAGCTTATTTGAACTCTCTCTCTCTCTCTCTCTCTCTCTCTCTCTCTCTGAACAATACTGGCAGAACAAATGAATATCTATTGAGAAGGAAATGAAAGACTCAGAAACCCGAGAGGAATGATTGTGCCTCCGATGATGGGATGAGGAGGGGCTGCCAGAGATCGAGCACAACGTGGACGTGAATCAGGAGACAAAGCGAGACTTGAATCAGAGGGGTGAGTAAGGAGAGGCCGAAGGGATGTGCAATGTTTAGGTCAGCAATGGAGAGGGTATTGGATGACACACACACACACACACACACACACACACACACACACACAGTATATTCTAGAGAAAAATAGAGAGAGAGAGAGAGAGAGAGAGAGAGAGAGAGAATTTTTTCACTTACTGAATATATATCTTTTATTTTTTTTATTCCGACACAAGTGGTTTTCTGCAGCATCGCCTAATCTGTTCAAATCGTCTCATGTAGGAGTTGCTTATCTCTTCGCATTACCTCTCACCTGCAGCTACAATCCTCTCCATCAACACTCTGATCTGTCTGAATTGCCTCCTACAGTCGCGTCTTACCTCTCCCACCCGTCTCCCACAGAACCCACCAACCTCCTTCACCGTGCCCCATCCACACCCATCAACACGCCACTGCTGACTTCATTAACATTCACTATCATTCTCTACTATATACCAGTCCTCTCTTATCTCTTCTAAGCATCGGTCGTATCATCAATTTTTCTATTTGAAACATTCCCTGGGGCAGCACCTATTTGCTTCCAGTTGGCTTAAATATAGCCATTTTTCTTCGCATCCTCCTATCGGTTCATCTTCCCTCACTAAGCTCCTTCACATGGTCCCACCCACATCCACCAACACGCCATGCTAAGGCTGATTGCATTAACATTCACTGTGTATGCAAATCATAGTCTTATTGCCAATTATTCGGGCTGGCATCTCAGAATTCACCCCTTCACTGCGAGACCTTCTTCCTAACCCCTTTACCACGAGACCTCCTCCTCTGAGTAAATTATCGTTCTCGATCTTCCTCTCCTCAATCTCCCATCAATGTTTTCCCCCATAACTTTTATATCTTGTTTCAATACTTTTAAAACTATGTACCAACACCAAGTCGCCCCTCCCTCCACCTCGTTCTGGATATCCCACTTCTCATTCTCCAGTTAACTTTTCCCTTCATACGCTCTCTTACTCAACCTTTCAGGGCATTCTAAAGAGATGCCACTATTATTCCCTCGGTCTTCCTCTCCTCATCCTCCCATCAACACTGCCTCTCTTCTCACTCGTTAATCCTTTGTGCCTTCTTTCAGTAAATTTGCTCTACAATTCCTTTCACTCCAAACCACTCCTCCCTCGTATACCCCTTCATTCCACCATTCAGCCTCGTTCTCGATCTCCCTCTCCTCATTCTCCCAGCAATCTTGGCCTCCGTACCCCTCTCTTAGTTGACTTTTCATGGCAGTTTTTCAGTTCACTTAAAATTCGTCCGCCTTGCCAAGCCCCCATGTCCTCCTTGGCATAGCAAAGGCTTTCTAAAGGCGGGTAAGAAAGTAGGTTAACGGCTGTGGGTGTCGGACTGAAAAATGTAAAAGGAAAAAGGTAAAAAACAGAGAGAGAGAGAGAGAGAGAGAGAGAGAGTGTGCACGCGCGCGCGGGCAAACTAAGCAAATATTATTGAAAAGATATAATACAATTATAAAAACTGACTGTAGAATAATATGTCAAACAGTTGGAAAGGTAAGATTCACTTGCATGTCTTTTTAGTAAATAAATTCTTTACAAAAGGAAAAAATCAAAAGAAAATATGCATGATTAGTTACAACGATAATATTATCTCAGTCCATCATCCACGCAGAGCACGTTAATATAAAAAAAAATAAATAGCATACAAAAACAACCTTCAGGAGTAATGCTATATGCAATGAAACGCCGAGAACTTGGGCCCCGAGCTGTTGGCAGAGAGCGTCGTTCGGTATGCCTCCGCCAAGACTTGCGCACGGACTTGCCATAAAACCTCCACGACAGAGTTTATTGTGGGTTGATATGAGACTAAAGATAAACCATATCGACCCTCTATGACCCTGGCCTTTGACCCCTTGACCCTGCTGCCCTAATCAGTTCATTATCCCTTTACACTGTATCACTGACAAAAGTTTGGTGGAAATCCGTCAAGCGGTTCAGGAGATATCGCGCCCACATCCATAAGACCTTGACCTTTGACCCCTTGAACTAGCTGGCCTAAACAGTTCGTCATCCCTACATACTGTATCACTGACAAAAGTATCGTCGAAAACCGTCAAGGGATTCGGGAGATATCACGTCCACACCCATATGACCTTGGCCTTTGACCCTTTGACCTTCCTTACCTAATCTGTTCATTATCCCTTCATATTTTATCACTGACAAAAGTCTGGTCGAAGACTGGTGAGAGGTTCAGGAGATGTCGGGCCCACCACCCATATGACCTTGACGTTTGACCCGCTGACCTTGCTGACCTAATCACTTCATCGCCTCTTCATACTTTATCACTGACAAAAGTTTGGTCAGAATCCATAAACTGGTTCAGGAGATATCGCGCCCACGCCCATATGACCCTGACCTTTGACCCCTTGACCTTGCTGACCAAGTTTGGTCGAAATCCACTGAGAGGTTCAGGAGGTATCGCACCCACACCCATGACCTTGACCTTTGACCCCTTGACCTCGCTGACCTAATCAGTTCATTGTCCCTTTATGCTCTATGACTGACAAAAGTTTGGTTGAAATCCGTCGAGGGGTTCAAGAGATATCGCTCCCACAAGGATAAACTAAGTCGAATAACCTTGACCTTTGACCCCTTGACCTTGCTGGTTCATCGTCCCTATCACTGACAAAGGTTTGGTGACAGTCCGTCAAGAGGCTGAAGGGATACCGCGCCCAGAAGGATGAACTAAGGCGACCCCATACCGGTATGATCTTGATCTTCGAATCCTTGACCTAGCTGACCTAATCAGTTCATCTCCTCAAACCACATCACTAACGTAAGTTTAGTGGAAATCCGTGGATGGGTTCAGGAGATATCGCGCCCAAAAGAGTGTTACGGACGCACGCACGAACGGACAGACCAATCACTTGATGCTACCTCCACCATATGTGGGCGGAGGCATAATAACTATAATCGGTCACGTACAGATATCAGGGAGTGTCAACGAGAATACGTCCTCTAAAACATGAATACATACAGACATGCATCCGTACATACACAACAGTGACAGACAGACAGATGGATAAATGGACAGATGGATGGATGGATGGATGGATATACTGTATGAATGGATGGGTGAGTGGATGAATGAATGGATGAATAGACGGATGGATCCATACATACGTAAGTTCAAACATTAGTATGAGAGAGAGAGAGAGAGAGAGAGAGAGACGGGTCAATCCAGGAACGTACTCCAGCATAACCTAGCAATTTAATGTAACCACCTGCTGTGTTTTCACGGTAAAGCAAGGCAGGGGGTGTGACAGTGGGGGCTTTAAGTAGAACTGGGGGAGAGGAAGGGGGGGAGAGGGTGTGTGGATGTCGATGTGGGTGGTTGTGGGAAGTGAGTGAAAGTGTACGTGGATATGTGTGTGTGTGTGTGTGTGTGTGTGTGTATATATATATATATGTGAGTGTGGCTGGTTATGTGTGAGGGTGTATGTGGGGTTGGGAGGGAGGACTGGGTGTAATGGTTTTGGGTATGCGTGTGGTTGTGGGTATGAATGGGTGTCGGTGTGGGTGACTGTGGAACGTGGGTACGGTGTGGGTGTGGGCGTGGATGTGGGGGTGGGTGGTTTAGTGTTGTAGGTACGCGTCTGGATGCGGGTGGCTGTCAGTGTGAATTAGGTGGGAGAAAGTGTGAAACTGGGTGGGTGGGTCGATATGTAGGTAGGTGTGTGTGAGAGTCGCTGTTGGTGTGTGTGGGGTGGGGAGGAGAGGGAAGGATGTATGTACGTGACTGAGTGCTTGGGTGTGTTGGTGTGAGGGTAGGTGTAGGTGGGTGTCTGAGGAGTGTAGGAGTCTTGGTGTGGGTGTGAAAAAGTGTGCCTTATAATAATAATAATAATAATAATAATAATAATAATAATGATAATAATAATAATAATTAGTAGTAGTAGTAGTAGTAGTAGTAATAGTAGTAGTAGTAGCGGTAGAAGTAAAAATAATAATAATGTGGTAAGTGGGGGACGCTCACCATCCATTCACTTGACGTAATGCTGCTCTTGGGTGACTGCCGTTTCCTCTTTCCCTTCCTTTCTTCCTCTTCCGTCTTTACTTCTTCATTCTTTCCTCTTCCTTCTGCCTAAGCATGATTTACATTCCCTCTTCTGTCTTTCTTTCCTTCATTCTTTCCTCTTCCTTCTGCCCATGGGTGACTACACTGAGTGACCCAAATAGTTTCCTGCACACCAGGAAACCATTTCCTATGCAGGGTGGTAACCATATAACCACATTATGGCGCCTGGTGGTTTAATTGGTAATTACGCCGCTCCAATATGATTGAGCCTGTGCGGGTTTCTATTCTCGGGGTGGTTGGGGTTTATTGTTCACGTTATACCACTCAAGGATGAATGAGGCTGGTCACTCTCATCTTAAATGGCAGGACCAACTGGCCACGCCCCGGGCTCCTACGCTGCTCATGTGACAACACAGGATTAGATGATGATGACGATGATGATGATGATGATGATGATTATAATAATAATAATAATAATAATGATAATAATAATAATAATAATAATAATAATAATAATAATGATAATAATAATAATAATAATGGTAATAATAATAATAATAGTAGTAGTACTAATAGTAGTAGTAGTAGTAGTACTAGTAGTAGCAGTAGTAGTAGTAGCAGTAGTATAGTAGTGGTTGTAGTACAATTATCAGTGTTATTATTGTTTTCGTTATAATAATAATGAGGATGAGGAGGATCATCTCGACATCAAAGGAACAGGTTCTGGCCGAAAACATACATTAGATACACAGAGGTTTTTAAAAATTCACCAACAAAGCAGAAAACAGATGAGTTACACAAAAAGGTTATTGTACGAACAGCAAAGCTTCTGTGTGTGTGTGTGTGTGTGTGTGTGTGTGTGTGTGTGTGTGTGTGTGTGTGTGTGTGTGTGTGTGTGTGTGTGTGTGTGTGTCAGAATCTATAATTCATCTAACACACACACACACACACACACACACACACACACACACACACACACACACACACACACACACACACACACACCGCTCGCCGGCGCAGTGGTAATGCTCTTGCCCAGCATCTGCTAAGACGGGGGTTCACGCTTTGCTGGGGATGCGAAAAGTTTCATTGACGGAGAGAGTGGGTACTGCACCCCTTGAGCAAGGGGATGGGTGTGTGCGTGTGTGAAGGTCAAGGCTTTGCCCTTAGATCGGACTTCATGAGCTCTCAGCTCTCTTTCGGGAGGGTAAAAAGCTGATGATCACAACCATCACGTGATCCTGACCGACCCGGTGTAATACACACACACACACACACACACACAAACACACACACACACACACACACAGAGTGAAGGTGAGAGGAGGGGAAGGTGAGAGACTTGGGAAGGGGATGAACGATACCTAATGAGTGAAAAAACATCAATTAAGTGTCTAAGTTGTGCCTAATGACTCAATACAGTTAGCTAACGAGTCTCTCAACGTCCCAGGTAATTAAGTCACTGATTTTACATGTAGATGCCTTTTCATTGTTCTTTTCTTTTTTTTTAGTCTTGCTATTAAGACAATTTTTCTTACCTTCGGAGTAACTCACCATGTAAGAGACAATATCCACTATATTTTCAACAATTGTTAATCATCCAAGCATTCGAAATTTTAATTAGGTTTGGTATTATCTTTAGTACTGCAATAATTAAACTCCGTCTTGTTATCCCATTTGATAGAATGATGTTTGTTACCTTAGCCGAGGAGGTTTTATTTTTGCCTGAGTTAGTATGTTTGTCTGATTGCCTTTGTCTGTCTGTTAGCAGGATTACTCAAAGAGTTATGAACTGATTTTTGATGAAATTTTGTGCATCGGTGGGCCATGGGCCAAGGAAGAAATGATTAAATTTTGGGGTGGATCCAGATCCGGATCCGGAGTATCCAGCGCAATATCTCCAAAAGTTCTCAATGAATTTCAATGAAATTTTATGGAAAGATGGGCCATAGACCAAGAAAGAATTGTTTAAATTTTGGGACGGATCCGGATCCGGATCCTTTTTAATGGCAATTGCATTGACAGAGGTGTGCGCTCTCTGAGTGCTTTCTAGTTCAAGCATGTTTTCGATCTCTAAAAATTTTCAACATACAAGAGCTCCTAGTGATGAAAATGAAGGTTATATACAAGCCCTTCAGTTCTAATAACCCTTCCTAAGCTGAATAAAATCGCTTGTGGACAACAGGAAGAGCATATAGAAAACGACATCGTGTTTATGGACTTAACCCTTTTACTGTTATGGATTTGCTTAGATATTTTAACCCCTTCAGCCCGATAACGTCTTTTCATCATAACTTATTCTTATAATCATTTAAGGATTTGACTGATATTGGGAGAAAGTCTATACTCCACGCCAGCCAGCCCGTTAACAGCCTCACCCTATCACCCACCAACTGAGACTCATGGAAGGTCTCTGTTAATTTCCAAGTAATTATGAATTTAACTGTATGGTACAGATCATTACTTCATTAACAGGAGAAAATTATCTTGGCCAATCAGAGGACACTGTTAGGAGAAAGTCTTACGGACAAGTTGGCTGGCGCGGAGTATGGTAGTGGAAGTCTGTGTGGGCTAAACAGTACGTAACCCCACAGTATCTAAAAGCTGCTAAGCTCAATATAATCGTATGGGGAGGGCTGTTGTTGTTGTACTATCCCAGTCTGTCTGATAGAGCAGATCTTTCAACCCCAGGCAATCAACTGCCCCAGCAAGGCCATTCCATGCAGTGACGCGACGTCCCCATGCAGCTGAAAGCGCCTCGCCACGGCAAGGCACAGGGATTAGTGTGGGGGTTTGGTTTCCGGGTGGATGCCGCATTTTCGTTTTTCCACCTAGTTAACAGGGCACCATAGCAGGCTCCACGTCACCCCATTACTTGGTTATATGGCTGCCACCCCCGCATTGTAAATGGTTTCCAGAGTTATAAGAAGCCATTAGGCTTCGCACTCTGTAGAAACACCTTAAGCGGAATGAATAGTAAATAGTAACAGGAAGGATGCGAGAAACGGGAAGAGAAGAGAAGAGACACTGAAAACGAACGACAGGCATAAAGGATGAAGTAGGCAACACTACATTTACTCGAGTGGATGATGGGTGTCCCTACTTACCCCACTGGGGAGAGTAAAAATTATATACATGAAAATGACTTTCCAGACCTGAGGGTGTTAACCGGATTGGCCAGACATTGATTCAGCTACGGGAGGGATCTCTTCCAATAGTACCGTAAGTGAGCAACTGAAATGTATATATAATCCCTTTAGCTCGAGAACTCCCCCCTCTGCTGAATAAAATCGTCTGGAAGTATTAAGTAAGAAATATAAAAGTTATTATCGCAATTGAAAGGCGAATTTTCTTTGCTGTCATATTCTTAAATCTGAGAGACATGTGTGAAAAAGCTTCCAGTTTTTGACGACGATTTTTTTAGGCATGTGCTGACGGTAGTACATGTCTGACCTTTCTATAACGTTGCTAACTTAACTCAGTACCATACTGTGGGATACAGGCTGATCACATCTTAAACTTACAGGTGTTCCATAAATGACCGTCAAAAATTTTGGGCTTGCTTACCCTTTCGTATACCTATCTTGAAACTGTCCTTCTGCTACAGAAGACGACGCCTGTTATACCCACAATATTCGTGTTTCTCATTGTTTTTACGTGCCAACGTGTGTGGCTGTGCAGACCAATCCTGGATCCACAAACTCTGCCACACAGTCGGCATGTCAAGTCTGGGTCTGCTGGGAGAACTCTGTTTTGGTTGTGCCTCCGTTGTCAACGCTCTACTCTGGCCAAGTTCCGAGCTTCTTCGAAATGAATGGTTCCTTCGCTGCAGAGGGTTCACCTTTGTTTTCTGTCAGGGTCATTGGTTTCATGATCTTTTGGTATGATGTTGCACATCTTTTATCCCCCTGGGTTGTGGTATGCTGCAGGGAGTTGACCATACAGAACCTGGTGGGGAAGGCGCTCAGGCGTGCAGAACACATGTCCGACCCATTTCAGCTACTTTCAGCTACTTTTTGGCTAGCATGGTTTCTTTGCTATTTGACTCCTCCCACTGGAGAATTTGTGAGCGTGGAACTTTATCCTCCCATGTGAGTCCTGGGATGCACTGTATGCATTGGATGTGATGACTCAAGCTGTTTGATGTGATGCTGGTAGGTGGTCCACAATTCAGCACCTCATAAGAGGGTGGAGAGGCATACAGACGTACTCGTATATACAAATACTTTCGTCGCGATTCTCAAGTTGGCGTTTTCAAAAATTGGGTATGAGACGTCCAAAAGAGGCTGAAGTGTGGTTGCTTCGCGCAAGGGCCTCTTCACCAATGTTATGTTTGTCTGTGAGCACATTTCCAACGTAAGTGAAATTCTCCACCTGTTTTGCATTTTCGCCATTTACCTGAAATGCAAGAGGCTCTGCTGGATTGTTTCTCCAAGATATTATTTCTTTTTTACTGACATTTATTCGGAGCCTCATTGCATGGTACAATGTTGGAGACGATGGTGAGACTCTATTGTAGGGCTACTGTGGTATGTTCAAGGGCAACACAGTCATCAGCGTACTGCAGCTCTAGGAAATAAGCTACTTCAGTCTTTGATTGTACTTGAAGACGTCTGAGATTAAATAAGTTACAGTCCAGACAGAAATGGATTTTTATTCCACAATCAGGATTCATTTGTTGGTGACTTAAGTGTGTGACTCCAATGACATAGATACTGAAAATGACAGGAGCCAGGACACGTCCTTGCTTCACTCCCATGTCCAAGTTGAAGAGTTCGGATTTACTCCCACCAGTGAACACACAAGCATTCATCTTGTCATGCAGGCTCTTCAGCATGGTATGAAGTTTGTTTGGAACTCCAAATTTTGAAAGAGCGTTCCATAAAAGTTCTCTGTTGACAGTGTCAAGAGCTTTTGCATGGCTGATGAATACAGTATAAGTCACGATTCTGCTCGCAGCATTTCTCTTGTATCTGTCGGGCAACAAAGATCATATCGAAGGTGATTCATTCTTTCTGCAATCCACATTGTGTTACTAGGAATTGTCAACTCAATCAGATGTTTTGTCAGTCCTGATAAGATTATCTTGACTAGCAGTGCTTCGTTAGCATTCGGATGGAGTGAGATACATCTGCTGCTGTAACAACCTGAGCTGTCCCCTTTCTTCTTGTAAATGGTTACAATTTCGGAAGAAAGTCATTCAGATGGAAGTCGTTCTTGATTCCAGACAGTCAGTATGAGATTATGGAGGTGCTGGTGGAGTAAATGACCACCCACTTTGCTCAGTTCAGATGGTGTGCCATCACGGCCAGGGCTTTTGTTATTTTTTGGAAATTGAATGGCCTGAACAGTTTCTGCAAAAGTAGATGGAACGACAAGATCTGCAGCTTGAGGAGCATTTGGGATGTTTTCGAGGATGTTGTGCTACACCGGGTTTCTTCAGTTCAGTAAGGTATTAAAGTGTTCTACCCATCTTTCTATGATTACTTGTTTGTCTTTCAGGAGCGTTCCTTTGGCTGACCTAATAGGGGGTATGTTGTGTCTGGTTGGTCCATAGATGGTTTTTATGATCTTGTAGAACCCATGTTCGTCATTATTATCAGCCAATCTTCGTAGTTCTTTTGCTTGTTCAGTCCAACACTCGTTCACCGTGTCACACAGTTTTCTCTGGGTTTCACTCTTGAAATTCTGGACTTCTGTTTTTAGGGTTAAGGAGCTAGGTTGAGCCAACCAGTTGTTATGTGCTGTATTCTTCATTACAAGGTTATGTAGGTCCTCAGCTTTTCATCAACCCAGTCTTTATGCAGTGCATTCATGTAGTGTCTTTATGTTCGCCTACTCTGCATCTAGGTTTGTTGCATTGTTGTATGGGTCAAGTGGTGAGCATTGAGAGAGCTTGTCTGTATTAGTGCTCTTCTTTACTAAGTTGCTTTGGACTGCAATGCCAATACCATGGTTTCTTCTTACATTGTCTGGGTATCCCCTCCAGAAATAGGCATACCCTTCTCCTGCTTCTATTACATTGCCCTCTTATGAGAGACGAGTCTCAGACAAGGCGGCAATGTCAATTTTAGATCTTTTCAGTTCATGGGCAATAAAGGCAGTTCTACGGCGTGGTCGTGTGTCGTGCTCAGTATCAAGCAAGGTTCGTAAATTCCAGGTAGCAAGAATCAGAGGGATTCTTTCTATCTACTGCTAGACGCCTTAATTCCATAAAGGGTGGCCAGAAACAAATCGCCTCCATGTCGTTAATCCCGTAAAGGGTGGGCAGAAACATATTGCCTCCATGACGTTAATCCCGTAAACGGTGGCCAGAAACAAATCGCCTCCATGTCGCCATGTCCTCTACCATTTAGTTGCCCTCCTTTCAATTCATACCCTCCCCTTTCCCTCAAGTATACCTCCACTTCATCCCGCCATCTCGTCCTCGATCTCTCCCTCCCCCTCACTCACATACGCTTCTAGTCAGTCTCTCATTCACCATCCTACCCATATGACCATCATTCTTATTGCTTTCAGTCACATCCAGAATAACACCACAACGCTCCTTCATATCCAAGTTTTTATTTGTCTCATGTAACTTCACTGGCTCCTTTCAAATGACTCTTAAATACACTTCATACACTGTTTTAATATTTCGGCCATCAGCCCCTCACAGACTCCTCAACAGACATTACAGCAATCTTCCTCCCACGAGTACGAGCCAAGATTCTCAAGATTCTTCGGCCCTCAGCGTGCCTTGGGAGGGTCAGATTAAGCCTCTGTTGTATTAAAAGTGGGAGGGCCAAGGTACAGTATATGCAGGCCCACACTTTCTGGTTTATGGAACAAAATGGGTGTGAGGCGGGGGAGGGGGGAATACTTAAATGTGCTTCATCGAGACAATATTTCAGTCTTTAATTGGCCAATGTTCTCCTTCAGCTGACTACAATTATTTGCCCGGTAAATGGTTAAGTTCTTTACTTTTTCAACGTTTCGGATTGTGCACATCCCATTTTGAAACTCTGTGAGGTCGAAGCATTCAAAAAATGAGAAAAATAAAAAGCATGATCTCTATCCTGTGTTTCCCGCCCAACCATTTCACACACCTGTGAGTATAAATCAGTCACATTTATGGAACAGGCCTTGATCATTGCGTGTAATTCGCCTAGATGCCGGACATTCAGTGCGTTTCAGGAGCAGCTGTCAAAGTTACTGAAAGCGTTTGTGGAACACTTCTGAATATTAGAATTGGTTATAGCCTGCATGTCGAGTCACAGAGGTCATCTATGGAACAGCTGTGAGTAATAGATCTGGTTAGCCTGTATGCCAAGTTATATAGCTCAAACATGGAACAACTGTGAGCATCAGGTGTGGTTGCCCCTTCACTAATATGATCTTTTTTCTTACGAGTATATTCCTGTTTTCACTGAACGAGATCATTCAGCCTACCAAAGATTTTCTCCATATGTAGAGGTTCAATACAGAGTTCTTCTCTGCCCTCACCACGAAGAGAAAGCTATATCCTAAACTGAATAAAGTGGTCTGGCGTTAACTACAACAAAATGAAGCAAACTTTCTCTGTCTGAAGAGGTTAAGCAGAGAGCACGTACAGCGGCAGAAAGGAAAATATGTGTTACTTCCCACTCACTACAATAACGTCTTATAGTTTAATTTCTTGCCATAATCATATGATGTTATTCGGCTTAGGTGGGGTATGGAACTGAAGGTGTTATATAGACTCCTTATTTAACTCCCTTTGTTACAAGGATGTTCTCTCAAGCTGAAAAAAATAATCTGGTAATCGCAAGAACAACCTCGGGCTGAAGGGAAGAAGCAAAATGTACAGGAAGCAAGGGAGAGGACATAAGAGGGAGGGAGGAAGATGAAGGGAAGGGAAAGGCAGGAAGGTGACTCAAGGTGCAGGGATGGGATAAAGAGGCGGGGAAAGAGGAAGATGAAGCAGGGGGAAGTGAGAAGGTGATGAGGAGGGAAGGGAGGGGAGGATGAAAAAGAAGGAGGGACAAGGATAAACTGAAGGGAACTAGGAGGGTGATGGAAAGGGGAGAGAGGGAATATAATTACTGTCTTTTAAACTGATTACTTAGGTTGCTCTCATCTAATCACAGTCGTCGGATATTAGCCTGAACAGAAAACTAAACAGCACAAATACAATTAATGGAAGGGCTGATTGAGACAGATTTTATCCACTTCCATTAGATGTCGTCAGTTCTGCTGCAATGTTACTGTCCCCAAACAATATATTAAGTTTAGCAGAGACTCAGAGTTGGGGGAGTAAAGATATACGGTAGTGTCCATTAGTCCCCTCAGTACTAAAGATATTTTGCAAGTTGACTAATACCGTTTGGTGGGAGCCTGATTAAACTAAAAAAAAAAAAATCATATAGGTGGTGAAAGGATTAAAATCAACTTCTATGCATTATTTCAGCAGAATAAGTTGCTGGATTAAATTTTTCCAAGCTTTATTTCAGCAGAATAAGTCGCCTGCTATCAGTCTAAGATAATAAAAACTACGAGCATGTGCATCCAACACCACAAAAGTTAAAACATGCGTGGTTGTTTTCCCTAGCTGGTGTAACACGAAACCCGTAACCCTACTACATATTTCTGGACAATAATGCACACACCACCTGCGGTAAGATGGGAGGGGGGGGGGAGATGGAGAATGTGAGGCATGTGAGGCCAGATTAAGGAGGAGGAGGTAAGGTTACCGAATTTTACGGCCGTCTGCTTAAAACGTAGCTCGCCAAGAAGACAAACCCCCAATTTTTGACGATATTTTGTAAAGCACACTGCGAAACATTTTGTCTGGCTACTCATTATAATTACTGCACTCTTTAATATGGGATGCATGCTGATCAGATTTATTATCCTCTTCATTCCAGTAATGCATTCTTCATTACACCTACGCTCGCAAAGCAAGAACGGAGAATTCGTGTGTGTGTGTGTGTGTGTGTGTGTGTGTGTGTGTGTGTGTGTGTGTGTGTGTGTGTGTGTGTGTGTGTGTGTGTGTGTGTGTGTGTACAATAGTTCAAACAGTTTTGATCCAATTTTTGGTGGATGAATTGAAGGTCAGTGAAGAAGACCCACTGTTTTGGGAACTACCGACCAAAGATCAAGGTCATAGGGATGGATCATTTTTGATCCAGCAAAGTCAGCACAAGCAGTTTTTATCCGATATACAACAATCATGGCGGGCGGGTTGAAGCAAGGCATGAACGAAGGGATTTAGTTTTGAAAACAATCCGTGAAAGGTCAAGGTCACAAGGCAAGGTCAAAGTTCAACCCATGTGTCTGTCTGTAAACAAATAATTAAAGCAGTTCTTATCTTATTATAACCAAACCTGGTAAAAAGGCTGAGGGTTTACAAAGGAGTTGATCTATAATTTTTGAAAGCAGCAGGTCAAAGATCATGGTCACATGACATGATCAGTTTAAGTTTGTTTTATCTTATTTAGACGTACTTTGTGGAAGGCTGCAGGGCTAGGCGAAAACAAAGGAATCTGACTTTGATAACAGCATATGAGATGCCAAAGTCATAGGGAGAGGCCAATGTCAAAGTGATATGACAAACATATTTTTAACATTTTCGATCCAGTTTAGACCAAACTTTGTTGGAGGGTTCAGCATAATGCAAAAATGAAGGGATTAGATTTCGAGGACTATCTCTCAGCTGTAAACGTCACAGGAAGGGAAAAATGTTTGACCTTCTAAAGTAGTGTCGATTCAATTTGGACCAAACTTAGTAGGAGGACTGACAGTCAGCCATGGATGAAGAGTGTTAATTTTAAATACAGTAATAGGTCGACGATCGAGGTCAATGGACAAAGTCAACTAAAACACAATTAATCCGATTTGGATCACAACTAGTGGAGGAAATATGGATCAGGGAAGAATCAGGTAATTCAATTTTGAGTAATCGGTCGAAGGTTAATGTCACAAGGTAAAGTCAAACGTTCTGCCTCTAGACCAGCTGGTTGGCGCAATTTCGCACCGTCCAAGTCCTCCTTCTTGTTTATATTCTTGCTTTCGTTGCGCTGGAATAAGCGAGAGAGAGAGAGAGAGAGAGAGAGAGAGAGAGAGAGAGAGAAATCAACATTACAGCAAAGAGAACGAGGAAGATAGGTATCAGTAATACTCAACTTTTTTTTACTCAACTTTTTTTTATGCTGTATTTGACTCCTCTTTTTTTATGCTGTATATGGTGAGGTCCCTTACACTTCAGAGTTGTACCGGGTACTCCAAAGAGGGCGAATAAGCTCATTGTGCAAGGTCAGCAACTGTGCAGGGTTTAAGCAAAAAGGGGGGAGGGGCTGGTTTAGTACACTCAATTCCTGGGAAGTGGATAATGCAAGTGAAGTAATGTGATCTTCGCATGAAAGACCCTGAACTACAAACACCTCAAGGATACTAAGAGATGATGACAGACTGAATTACGTGTTGTAGAGAATTAAGTGGTATTCTTCTGGAACGATGTAGTGAGTTCAAGGACGAAGCAACTAAGCTTTTGATGCATTAACAAGAAAACAGTTTCTTATACCAAAGTCAGAGATAACAGAAAAGTCAGAAATTAGATGAGCCACAGCCTCATCCCATGACTGCTGATAGAAAAAAAAAATGCTGTGATGGCTGTGAGATGCAGGTGTAAAAGAAACGATAGAATCATCAGGGTATGAATAGATAGAGGTAGACACTGCACTCAACACAGGAAGTCACTGATGAAACGAAGAAAGAGAATGAATGAAAGAATAAAACCAAGAGGAACACCACTACAGTTTTTTTTTTTTTTAAATATCTGTCACTTAATCCATTCATCTATCACTGTCCTCAATCCGTCCCCCTCACCACCTCCCCCTCCTCTCTCCCCCTCCACCTCACTCCCTCTTCCCATCCCCCATCACCCCCCCTAACCCCTCCCAGCTAAATGTAACTTCAAAAATATTTTTGGAGGGGAAGATGGAAAAATGACAGGATTCGAGAAGACTGTGATGAAAAGGTTGATGGTATGGGAAAATATACAGAAACGCTGTGAAAGAATATAGCCATGCTGAGAGAATGAAGAGTGAGAGACTGACTACGAATGTGTATATATAAGTGGGGTAGTTGGAATGAATACAGGGAGGTAGATCGAGAGAGAGAGAGATAGAGAGAGAGAGAGAGGGAGATAAAAAGTGCGAGAGTACTTAGACGAAGACAACACGGTGCGTTAAGGGATGATCGATGGTGATTCAGTAGGAACAGAAGCGCTTGGAGGTCATCTAGTAGCGGCCATTTCTCAAACGATGTGACCTCAGGTAGTAAAGAAAGACTGATGGCTGAAGATACAGACAGAACTAAGATTTTTGGGAGCGGATAGTGAAATATGGTAGACAGCAAGCGTAGAGTTTATTCTCTCTCTCTCTCTCTCTCTCTCTCTCTCTCTCTCTCTCTCTCTCTCTCTCTCTCTCTCTCTCTCTCTCTCTCTCTCTCTCTCTCTCCAAGGCCATACGAACTCCCTCTCCAACTTTGACGTTCGTTCGAAATTTTGTCTTGATTTACAGAGGGTCAGAACGATATCACTGCTGCATTACGAGGAGGGACTTTGTGGAGATTAGCTGGGAGGGGTTAGGGGGGGTGATGGGGGATGGGGAGAGGGAGTGAGGTGGAGAGGGAGTGAGGTGGAGAGGGAGAGAGGAGGGGGAGGTGGTGAGGGGGACGGATTGAGGACAGTGATAGATGAATGGATTAAGTGACAGATACTAAAAAAAAAAAAAAAAAAAATAGATACATAGATAGATGGACAGATAGGTAGTTAGGTAGGTGAGAAAACAGAGAGAGAGAGAGAGAGAGAGAGAGAGAGAGAGAGAGAGAGAGATTCATTATAATCTCTTGGCTCAAATGGTCAAGAATGAAGACAGAGGGTTAGAATGGTGGGTGGATAAGAAAAAAAAAATAAAGAGGAGGAGGAGGAGGAGGAGGGGGCAAGAAGAAGGGTGATGATGGGAGAAAGGAGGGGACGAGAGTATAAGGACGTAAGTAATAAATGAAGGAAGGGGAAAATGAAGAATGACTGGAAAATAAGGGGAAGAATATAGGAAGAGGGAATGGACGATCAGGAATGAAGAAGAAGTTAAGAAGGAGGAGAAGAAGGATGAAATGGTGGTAAAGAAGAGTTGGAAGGAAGTATGGAGGGAGGAGAGACTGAAGAATGTAAGGGAAAAGGGACAGGAAGAGAGAGAGAGAGAGAGAGAGAGAGAGAGAGAGAGTAAAGACAAGAGGAAGATGGGTGGAAAGAGGTCAGTAATACCTAACTTAATGACTACTGAACATAGCAAGAGCAAACAGTTTGAACTTCTAATCACTCACACACACACACACACACACACACACACATACAACCCTCCCTGGCGAAGCATCAGTGACATCTCATGGCGCCCTACCTCCACCACCAGGTACAGGACACTCAGGGGGCATCCAGGTGTCCTACAAGGTGTCCCCAGCCTCACCCACCCGCCAGCCACTGTGATATACCGATACTGGGGTTGTCACGTTGGGCTTCACGCTCGCTGGCTCGAGGCTTGGTCAGTAGGCAATATGGGGGAGTCAAAGCAGTCAGATCTGTGTATATATCCGCCGACAGTGTCTCTCTCTCTCTCTCTCTCACACACACACACACACACACATACACATACATATGTCTAACACAACACACACCCTAATTAAGTCAAGCCACACTAATACCAGAATTACACAACATCATACACCCGCACCACACCACACCCACACCCTTAACCCAAACTCACCCATAGCCACATCTGCACTACACATACACGTCCTCATCCATACCCACTAACACACCAGCTGTATACCTGCACCACAACGCCACACCACACCCACACCCGCATCCTCACTTACACCTACACCCACAAATCTACCTGCAATACCCTACACTGGCACCACTGCGACACCATGCTCTTTATATCTCCTTTATTATCAGAGGTCCATTGTAAGGTCAACAGCAAAGTATGATGGTAGCCTGAATAAGATGAAAACCAGGTCACCATAATACTGTTTACGCTATCGAAATTCGCCAGAAAAATCACAAAATCATGCACTTATTACGAAAGACCAACTATAACATATTCTCTGCAAAGCAAATGACAGTTAACGCTTTCAAAATTCGACAAAATAACAGTGACAGGCGAAAAATACTGTGACTGTTTCGAAGGGAAAATATAACTTGTACTGTGGCGAGTACGAAAGACTTAGTGGAATACGCAGAGCACCCCTAGCATCACTGTTATCCGTGGGGTTCATATAAAATGCTGTGTGGTGTTTTATAGGACTCTGTAAAGCTGATTAGCCTAGGAGTGCACAGGGAGATAGACATAGATGGACAGACATACAGGCAGGTAGGTAGGTGGAAAGGTTGACAGAGATAGATGCAGAGGCCTAGATAAAGGTAGGAAGTCAGGCAGGCAGGTAGGTATGGGGGAAGGTTGACTGAAGGCTGGTAAGTTGGTTGGTTGGTTGGGTGAGTGGGTGGGTGCGTAGTATCAGGGTAGGTAGGTAGGCAGGTAAGTACACAATCAGATAGACGGGCTCACAAATATGCCTTACGGAGAGATATGGACATTTGTAGACAGATATTAATACATAAACAGACAGGTGTGGACATACATAGATATATTAATTTACTGACCAAAAACATGCAAACTGTATCCTGTCTACAGAGATTAAGATCCATGTCATCCATAAAAATCAGTACATAACACAAGGCTGATGTTTACAGTATATAAAATAACCGAATGCTAAATATGAACAAGTTATTGCATGTAATATTAAGATGAAATAAAAGAGGGTGATCCGTAAATAACGCTCTACCTGAAACCTGCCTGGAGGTATACTCCTTTTACGTGTTGCGGGGACGGCTCAGTCTGCTTGTGTGGGCGCGACTGTAAAAGTGGAATGAGAATATGAACAAACGATGCAGAATAGAAACAGATAACGTTGGACCCCCCAGTATATAAATCTGCGAGACAAGGATTAATGTCAAGTACAGAATGTGGATGACTCAATTTACTTATAGTCAAAAAATATAAACACGAACACAAATAACATTAAATTTCAATGGTGATAATGATGCATCAAATCCTCCTGAGGATATAGGGTTCCGAGGCTAGGATACAATAGTCCTGAAGATTTAGGGGCAAGTACCGTCACTGGGCTACACTCCTGAGATCATCGGGTTACACTCCTGAGAGCATCACGTGATCGAACAAAAAAGGAACATTTATCAGTTGGATAGGAACGAACATTTGACTTTGTCCTGTGACCTTGATCTTCGATCGATTGCTCTTAGAATCGAAGTATATACTTTATGCGTGCCTGACCCCGAACTCTCTCACGAAGTTTGGTGTAAATAGGATAAAAACTGTTTAACTGGACTTTGCAAAGTAATGACCTTTGACCTACTGCTACAAGAAAACAGTAGGTAAACTCCTTGACTGATCATCAACACTTTCAAACAAGTATGATCCAAATCGGATCAAAACTGTATTATTTATTTTGTTCACACAGACACTCGAGTTGAACTTTGACCTTGCTTTGTGACCCTGACCTCTGACAGATTGTTCTCAGTCTCTGTCCCCCATGGTCTTGCATTACCTGCAGCCCTTCCAACAACTGGACTAAATCAGATAAAAATGATTAAAACTGAACTAGCTGAGTAACATTTTCCCCTTGCCCTGTGACAAACAAGACCTTTGACCTACGAGTATTGTTCTCAAAAACGATCCATTAACTCTTCGGCTGTCCCTCTACCACTCAACCAAATATGGTTAAAATAGGATTAAAAAAAACTCTTAACAGTTATTTTCTTTAAACACACACACACACACACACACACACACACACACACACACACACACACACACACACACACACACCGAGAACGTCCATAAGGCATAACCCTCTCTCGCTCCGCAAATGCGACTGTAATAAATTTCCAGTCAGTCACATTTCGTAAATTCGAATCGATGTGCCACGACACATACAATCGATTTTTAGTATTATAGGCCGATGATGTATATATTATTCTTGCTGTAGGGGAGGAAAGGGTCGCCTTCAAGTGGTGGCATCGACATGGACTGCATAAGAGCAACTTGTAGGATTGCAAGCCTGGAGTTGTAGCTATTATTACAACTAATTTTCTTGCTATCCCAAGCTGAATAAAACTGCATATCTTTGGATAAACTTTTCGATGAGGAGGATTAACGTACGGCATTCAATGATCGATACAGTACAAAGAAAATATATATAAACTAAATAAAATCGTGTGGATTCATGTGATTGATCTTTTCACTACGGTAACGCCTCCTGTGCTTTAGTTTGGTGCTGGATAGGGATGCCTTCATGTGGCGGCACCGACATAACCAGGTGATCTCTCTACCTGGCTATACAACATTCCTCAATAACTTCCGTATCCCTTGAAAGGATCGTGGACTACAGGAGGAGGGTAAGTTAAGCCTACAATCCACTGGGTTTCCGTTCAAATGGGCCATGGATGGCAATCAGTACTTTTCATTCTTGTTACCCTCAGATGATTATAGCTATTTTGCTTAAGGAAGAACTCTGGTACGGGAAGGGTCAACGACGGCTGTATATGACTCTTTCAGGTCGAAATGCCTTTCCCAAGCTGAATAAAACTGTCGAACGGCAACGAGTATGAAATACAACCGACAACATCGTACTGAGCGGGATCAATCTCAAGGTTAAGCCAATCATGACACACAAAAAACGTTTATATGTAACTTTCGACATCATTTTATTTTTGCTATCTCCTGGCCACTTCATTTAACTCAGGAAAGCCTTCTCATATGATTGAGTTAAACAAAGGCTCATAAACTAAACAACAAAAACACTGATGGCAGACTAAACACTGACGACCGCAGAATGTAGTAGTTAATCCCCGCAGTCAGAGAGAGAGACGGTACTTTCAGACGGGAATGAAAATTGTTTGGGGGTACCCAGGGAAAAAAAAAATGTCGCCAGTCAAAGTTAACCCCTTCAGTACGACGATGTCTTGTTTGAGGGTATATACAGCACTTGTCAACACCAGCCGATCAACACACACGCTCCTTGACAAACTACGAGTATATGAAGGCGTCTGGCGTACGATAGAACTGAATACCAGAATATCAGACCACTCTCGACCACGTGGGGGTTACATGAAGATCAATGGAGATGACATTATTCTAGCTTTATTCGTGCTTCTACTGGACGATTATATTTAATTATGAAATCATCTCTAGAGGTCAAAATGCTAGAGAAGACTATACTTAACCCTCGCCGTTACAAGAGCCTCTCCTAAGACTAATGTAATTGCCTGGACGTAGAAAGAGCAAATAGAACTAGGTCATCAGACTGAAGAGGTTAATGAAAACTGCCTCTAACTCCTACGGCCCATTAAGTCCATCATAACCTAAACGGAGACGCCAGGTAACAGCAAGAATGAAATATGAAATGGACGTTGTTGCGTAGGAGTTAAAAAATGGAAAGCAAGAGACAGAACAGTTTGTCTGCTGGGAAATTCTCTCTCTCTCTCTCTCCCCTGAATCATACCACACATTCCCCTTCCCTCAGCTCTCAACTCCCCTCACCCTGCTGACAAGGAGGTCATCTAGCCACCTGGGAATCGAACCCGCGACCCGACAACACCAGCGTCCCGACACGACTCCTTCACCCAATATGTATGTAGATCCAACCCTAGAGGGGCTTTGTGGGGGACGAGAGAGAGAGAGAGAGAGAGAGATGCTGGGTGCAGACAGGTGTGCAGATATACAGTGTAAGAAATAGAAAGACGGGCGCGAACCCTGGCTCACCAGTGTACGAAACGCACACTCTACCACTGTACCGCAGAGGCTCCATATATATATATATATATATATATATATATATATATATATATATATTAGCCGTTTGAGTATCCACTGCAGGACCGGCATATCCCAGCCGAAGTCGGGACGATACAGCCAATGTATCTCTACTGCAGGACCGGCATATCCCAGCCGAAGTCGGGACGATACAGCCAATGTATCTCTACCAAGTGGCTTAGGCTGTCTGGTACAGATTGTATGTAGGGTGAGCAGTGCTTGTAAGTAACTGTAGTGTTGGAGTGGCTTTGGTTGTGTGTGTAGTCTGTGAACCAAGTGTAATCGGCCCGCGCAAGCCGACTGGGTGCAAGCATACTTTATAGTATGCGACACTGGTTCAACCACGGCACCCCTTGTGTCCGCCAATGCAGTACGTGGCCGGGTGAACACTCCCAAAGTTTATTACCTTGGCGGGGCGCGATCCCTGGCTCACCAGTGTACGAAACGCACACTCTACCACTGTACCACAGAGGCTCCACACACACACACACACATATATATATATATATATATATATATATATATATATATATATATATATATATATATATATATATATGTGTGTGTGTGTGTGTGTGTGTGTGTGTGTGTGTGTGTGTGTGTCTGTCTGTCTGTCTGTCTATCTGTCTCTGTGTCTGTCTGTGTGTGTGGAGTATATCCAGATTCGTTGCACACATAATGACATGGTATTGTCCATCATAATCTACAAGAAGGTTTGTTACATTCACATATCTACATTGCATGGCGGAGGGAGGCCTGCATTGAGAAATGAGAGTCCCTTATAACTGCCATAAATTGTTTGATATTTGTTTCTAACAGTTCTGGATGATGAAACAGAAAACCTGAAAGTTAACCGAGAAGAAGCAACAAAACCCAAGTGTTACGAAGATTTTTTTAACAATTCAACTTACATATATGTACTGTACACATTTTCCCTACTGGGCTGGACATTCACAACACTCTGTAATGTTTATGTATGTATGTCTGTATGTATGTATGACAGACTGACACGTATGAAAGCTCATACACATACAAATAAGCAACAGTACATACAGTCTGAAAGAGAGATGAATATAAACAAAACAAAAAACACGATATGGGGGAAAAGGAAAGTAAACAAATTTTTTTTTTTTTTTGCAAAAAAGAAAAAGGAAGGCCGGAAGCCTGCATAAAGCTGAAAAAAAAAAAAAAGTCAAAATCAAGCTCTGTTCTTCTCGAGATGCCTGGGAGAAGTGTGTTTAAAGACAGAAGGTCACAGGAAGAAAGGAAAACAGATTGAGGATAGTTCCAAAGTATACAGTACATAAAGAACAGAATAATGGTTAACTCTTTCAATAGAGAGCTGGCAGAAAAGGGATGGGAATGCGTTGCTTGAGTTGCAACCAGATAATTTAACACGGCAGTGACTACTGAAAAGGCGACAGTATAGGGATAACAATGTAACGCTGTGGCGAGGAAGATACTGAAGAGAGACAGTAAAAGGAGAGTAGTTAATATTGTAAGATGATAAGCCTTTGACTCCGCCCTGTTTAAAAGTCCTTTATTGTAGGTGGTGATCCTCCACACAGGTGAGTTGTACTCCACACAGGACCCCTATTCAAAACCAGGAACTGAACCGAGGCAAAGAAAGTATGGAGTCAGCACACCCAATCTCTTGAAAGTGGACTTTGCAAAAGGAGTAATGTGAACACTCCCTGATAGGTGTGGAGAGAAAGAAATGCCAAGGATATTAAGAGATGATAAAAGACTGAGTTGTATACAGGTAAAAATTAAGAGATATTTTTGTGGAAGACTCTTCCCGGTTGAAAGATGCTTTAGAATTAGAAACGTTTATATTACTCCAGAATTAAATAAAACTCATGCCAAAATATTTTGTGCAACAGTTTCATCCTGTGCCTGCCGAAGTGACTGGTGTGATAGGCGCTGTGAGAAGTGGGCTGATAAGTGAAGGATTCCTGAGTGGATAGGGATAGACGTGCAATTCAGCAAGTCCCCATCTGTCGATGAATGGACAGAGCTTCTCTTGCTCGTCCTCTGTCAACACCTGCCATCCCTCCAGTCACGCTTCCAAACTTACATTCGCCTTTCCCTTGTATCTTTGTTTCACTCAAAGCTAACACATCCAACATTCTTCTTCCAAACATTTTCCCAACCTCCTCCCTTTTAACTTCAATCGTACTACATCCACGCACATTCATAGACCTAATCTTCAGGGTTGGGGATAAGTCGAATCCCCTTCCCTTTCCCTGCGTGTCGTAAAAGACGACTAAAGGAGACGGGGTGAGGGGACTAGGGACCCCCTCCTCTGTATTTTTAGTTCCTACAATGAGACAGGGCCCGAAGGAAATTTACAAAGAAAAATGAATATGAAGATCCCCCTCCATATGCAAACCCAAAACAGAAACTAAATGTATATAGAGGATTAAAAAAGAAAAAAAAAAACGGTTTTCGAGAAGCATGGGAAGAAACAGACTCAAAATGAAAAGGAAGAGCAGAAATAATAGATCCGAACAGATACTAAATAAATAAAAAGGACTTACTTAACAAAAAAAAAGAAAGTTACATTAGGGAAAAAATGCATGGGAAGGAAATAACACAAAATGGAAATGGAAAAGGGAGACCAAAAACTGAAAACGAGGAGAGGAAAATGCACGAATAAAGGGGAGGGATATAACCACTTTCAGGCTCCTATGACATAAACCCTGCTTAATAAAATCGTCTGATGTTTGATGAAATAGGATACTAGTGATATCCCTACCATTGCTGCCAGCCTCCTATAACTCAGCTGAATGAAATCGTCTGGAGCTAAAGTGGAATAAAATACTAGAGACTGTGCGGTCATGAAAAGGAAGAAAAAAAATACAAATCTCGAAAATGAATGTTTAAAGGGGAATGAAATTAATGTAAAACGGTAAGTGAAATGAAAGGCAAGGAATGAAATTGACGCAAAGTAAAAGAAAATGAAACACACACACACACACACACACACACACACACACACACACACACACACACACACACACACACACACACACACACACACACACACACCGAGATAGTAAATTGAAGCCCAAGTAGGAACGATCAGTTTGAAGGAGCCGACATATTGCCCACTCCCGAAATAGCAGGAGTTGCAATCTGGAAAGAAAGGAAGGGAGGGGGAGGGGACGGGCGGAGTAGGGGGATAAGGGGGGAGAAAGGAATGGGGAGAGAAGGGGGAGGTGGTATGAGGTAGGGCGAGGGGGGGGAAAGGGGGTTAAGAGAGGAGAGGGGAAGAGGGGGGAGGAAGGGGGCGAGATATTACCTGCTTTCCCCTTATCGTTCAAGTTGATAATTATTTTCTGAAGTGTGGCGTCGCGAACTTAGAAGGCTCCCTAGAACCTCACTCGCTCCCTTCCTTTCTTCATTCTTTCTTTCCTTCCTTCCTTCCTTCTTTCCTCCCTTCCTTTTTTCCGGGCTTATTTTTACTTTGCTTATCACGCCTTATTAATATTTCTCTAGTCTCGGCAAGCGTATCCTTCGAGTATGCTGAGGAATTTTTTTAATCGGTGATAGGAATCTGTGTTGGAGTTAGGAGGGGATGGCAGAAGTTTAAGGAGCTGCTGCCCCTCTTGGCACTGAGGTGACTTCACGCTGAGGGAAAACTGGATGCTGCGTGAGTGATAAATGTTTTGCCTTATGGTACTGATGCCTGAGCAGTCAAGGAGGAGGACGTGCGTAGGTTTGAATGTACAGTGATGAGGATAGCCGTATGAATGTGTAGTGTAGTGCATCTATGAATGCAGAGATTCATGCAGCAGAATTGTCAAAAGGCAGTTGACAGGTCAGCTGGGAACTGAATGCACTGCTGATGTTATAAGTAACAGGTGGTTTCGCCATGCGGGGTAGAATGGAGGATGAGAACTGAGTGAACAGGCCTGGCTGTGCGAATATGTAGGATTGAGTACAAAGAAGTAAACCTACGATGACTTGGGATAAGGACTTACAAAATGGATTCAGGGTTAAGTTATTCAGTAAAAATCCTGTCAGAGATCGTATTGCATGTAGGGCTGCCATAGGTAAACAATGCTAACACACACAATCGTGTACAAAGCCTTTAAGAACGGAACGAAGCCTCCGTCGTTTTATGCTATACTATAATTCATAGCCTCCGCAAGTACGATAACGAAATCTGTAAACGATTTTCTGCAATCACCAGAAAATTTTTATTGGACTTAGCAAAGATATTTCTACCTGAAGAGGAAACAAGACCCCCCCCCCAAAAAAAAAAAAAAAAAAACTTCATTATCCCCTTCACTATGAAAGATCCTTCCTTAACTGATTTTTTTTTTATGTGCCCGACTCTAGGCAAAGGCTTCATGTCCTATCTCAAGGGCCACTTGTCCTCCTACATACCTCCACATGCCACCACATGTTGAAACGAAAAGTATATAACGAATGTACAGGCTAATCCCAGCTATGACGCACGGTTGTGAGACCTGGAAACTGACAAAGTCGATGGAAAATCAACTAATCCATTCTTAAAGAGCAATGGAAAGATCAGTGTTGGGAATATCTTTAAAAGGCAGGAAAAGATCATCTTGGGTGAGAAAGCAGACTAAAGTCAATGAAACTGAGGAAGTTATAAAAGAACAGAAATGGAGGTAGGCAGGTCATGTAGCAAGAATACAGGATAACCGGTGGAGCAAGAGGCTGACTGACTGGACTCCAAGAGACTGTAAACGTAGCAGAAGAGGCCAGACAGGTGGTGGAGAGATGAGAAGACGACTGCAGGCAATATAATATAATATAATATAATATAATTTGTGTGTGTGTGTGTGTGTGTGTGTGTGTGTGTGTGTGTGTGTGTGTGTGTGTGTGTGTGTGTGGTCATCGGAAAACAAGGTTAATAATATGGTATGTTGGCCGATATCTTTATAATTCCTACATGCTTTGCACAAATGCCGCCACCGCCATCATCATCGTCATTGCATCATCATCATCATCATTATCGTATTCCACACACTTATAAATAGGCTACACTGAGGCACGATCAAGAAACAAGAAAACCCCCAAACAGAGCCATCATCAGGGCGAAAATTGGCCACACTTCCATCCAGTCATTCCCTCACACACCCCTTCAAATTTCACACCTCTCTAACGCTGTTTGTTTTTAACACTCTCAGGCTCCTATGATTCACAAGGTACGATAAACGTGATTTTGAGAGAGCTAATATGGGTACAATTTGCCTCAGTAATGTAAAGTTCACAAAAAGGCAATGGAGACTCCAGCTGCGTTTTACGTCTTGAAACATAAAACGAACAGCTTTGAAACATTGTACATCGTCATATTCCTGTGATGCAGCGCGAACCAGCGAAGTGAACTGAGTAAAGACCTTGATATGAAAGAGGCCCGAGCACAGAGACTGCAAAAGAACTTCAAGAAAGTTGTGTTAGGGACCATATTATCGTATAAATGTTTTGGCTTGTTGTGAAAACTAAGAGAGCGAAGGTGTAAGCAAAAGCCTGATTTTTGTCGGTCATATATGAAATACCTTTAATTGTTGGATGGGATCAGCAGCCATCCAACAGTACAGAGTGTGGTCAGCACAACAGAGAAAGGTCATATATTATGTTCTATTGGCATATGCTTCCTAATTTGTCGTCAGAAATTTTCAGGAAGAATGAGATTAGTGATATTAAGCAATGTTTACTTCTACTCGTCGAAATTATTTTACTCATCGTCCTATCGTATTACTGGGGCATTAACATAAAAATCAGCCTTTGCTACGTCTCGTGACATACAGTATACTTTGTAATGGTGTAACTGAATTTAAGGGCTCAGAAACGCTCGGTAAGTTAAAATACACAAAATCTTTTAACAGCTTTTTTATTATTGCAAATTGCACAGTTTTATGATGAGATAATGGTTAATGAATTATAGAATACAAAACTGAACTGATCGACATGGCATCTGGAGAAGAGATGAAAAGTTATTCACCTCTGAAAAGCATGACGGTCGGGTCGGATCGCTCATTGTAATTTTCAGCCCATGCACTAATGATAAAAATTCGTTCACTTGCTTCGCTCTCTCGCGCAAAACAATTAACTACACCTGTGCTCACGAGACAAAAGTGTGTGTGTGTGTGTGTGTGTGTGTGTGTGTGTGTGTGTGTGTGTGTGTGTGTGTGTGTGTGTGTGTGTGTGTGTGTGTGTGTGTGTGTGTGTGTGTGTGTGTGTGTGTGTGTGTGTGTGTGTGTGTGTGTGTGTGTGTGTGTGTGTGTGTGTGTGTGTGTGTGTGTGTGTGTGTGTGTGTGTGTGTGTGTGTGTGTGTGTGTGTGTGTGTGTGTGTGTGTGTGTGTGTAACAACTCTAAAGGCTTTGTTCCGATTTTAACCAAATTTGGTGGAAGGATTAAGTGACCACCAAGGAATAAACGTACGGTGTTTGAGAACAACAGGTCAAAGGTCAAGGTCACAAGGCAATGTCAACATACTTTTCTGCAGTTTAGACCATATTTCTATGAAGGTTGAAATCAAAGTTTTAGGTCACATGGAAAGTTCAAAAGCCGAGGTGACAGGGAAAGATCGGCTCAAACAGTTATCTGATTTAAGAAAAACATAGTGGAGGAGTTAAGGGTCAGGGAAGAACAGTGAGGTTCAGTTCTGAGAACAGTCAGTCAAAACTCAAGGTCACAGAGCAAGGTCAAAATTCTACACGTGTGTGGGCTAAGTAACTAAAACAGTTTTGATATGATTTGGACCAAACCTGGTGGATGAGTTGAGAATCATCCAAGAGGTTTATCTGTTGTTTTTGAGAAAAATAGCTCAAAGGTCAAGGTTACATATCAAGGTCAAATTGAATAGTTATCCATTATGAAATGGATTTAGTTAAAACAAAGATAAAAGGATTCGATTTTTAAAAGTCAGTCGACGATCAACGTCACAGGGAAAGGTCAAAGGTCAAGGTCACATTGATCTTATTTGAGCCACAGTGGTTGAAGGGTTAAGGGTTGGGGGTGAATGAAGTACCGCAATTTTAAAAGTATCTAAGGTCAAGGTCACACGACCAAGTCAAATATTAGGCCCTCAGACCTGTTGTTGGGTGCAGGTGTTGTACTCTGAGTGCTCCATATTTTCATTATTATTATAATTATATTACTATTATTATTATTATTATTTCATCATCATTATTATTAGTATTATCATGTGTTACGGTTACTGCTGTTGTTTTTACAGCAGTAATGAATTATAACTGTAATTATAAACCCCATTACAACCCACACCCTGCCAGAATGGCCACTGCATTACATCACTAATGAACATAATATAAACAAATTAGACAGAATATTACTAGCATTCATAAGGACTTGAAAATTTACAAGCCATACCACACAATACATTTCTTTGAATATCTTAACCCTCTCATGATCGGGACAACTCTGGTGTTTTGTTCCAGCTATACCTATATGATTCAATTCAGCTGCTAGTGAGTCGTAAAGGCCTGAGATTGTCAGTGTCGTCACCATTAACCTCTCCAGGGTCAAGAAAACTGTAGTACCAGTATTTTGTGCCAGCTTACGCCAGACGATTTCTTAGCTGAGTGAGCCACAGAGGCTATATATCAAACGTGTCACAGTCGATGTGGCTCTCATACAGTACGAAGCACCGTATTTCAGTCAACTTTATTATTATTTCAAATAAGTAACAGAAGCCCGAGAGTTGATCACAAGAAATATTTTTATCTTTATCCCTCATTACCATGACGTCTTCCTGCACTCCACACTATGCATGAAGAATGGGACGAGGTGCACCTTTCTCCCAGGGGGATAAGGAGAAGGAAGAGATGGTTTAGAAAGAAAAAAAAAAGAAGTGGGTGGGGGGGAGTTGCCGAGAGCGACCCGTTACAGACAACTTATTCAGGGATAACTGGGGCGTTTTTTTTTTTTTTTTCTTTTTTTAAGGCAATCATTCAGGCTACCTATGGTATCATTTGTGTCTGCTGTAGCCCTCAAAGTTTCACTGAGTCACAGACTGTGGAATGGGACTGCCGAGTTTTGTTGTGTTTGTTATTCTTGTTCTTGCTTGTATATTATGATCTTTATTCAGCTTACGAAGGGCCTCTTGGATGAATAGGGTTAAATGGAAATACTTCCTAACTCTTTCACAACGGCAAGTTTGTACAGAGTACAAAATCATCTTAAGTATGGCTGCATAGACAGCATAAAATCGTCATTACTACGACTCCTTTCAGTTACACTTTCTCATTTCGTGTCTCATTTACTCTCACTAAATCTCTCACACGGCCTCTTTCATTAGTACTTCTTTCATTTCATGTAGGCTTTCTCACGTCTCTATTTTTTACTTTCCATCTCACCTACTCTCTTAGCCTCTCTCATTAGTTTTAGTTGTTCTCTCTCTCCCTCTCTCTCTCTCTCTCTCTCTCTCTCTCTCTCTCTCTCTCTCTCTCTCTCTCTCTCATTAAACCTCTTCTCCCCAGCCTCCATTAACCACAAGCTCAGGGGAAGAGAGAATTAGAGCTAGGAAGCTGGAGTTATTACTAGTAACAGGTCTCACTGCTTGCCAGGTGAAGAGGTAGGTAGAGACAGTAGGTAGGTAGGTAGGTAGGTAGGTAGGTAGGTAGGTAGGAATGGTAAGTTGGTACGTGGGTGGATGGGTAAGTTAATAAGTGGGTACGTGGATACTTGGGTGGATGGATGAGTGGGGAAGGTAGAACTATAATTATATGGTTAACTGCTGGCGAAGTGCGAATGGACAAGGGTGTCTGCAGTGAGTGATGCATGTAAAATTGAAAGAGCTGTAATGGCAGTGTGTGTGTGTGTGTGTGTGTGTGTGTGTGTGTGTGTGTGTGTGTGTGTGTGTGTGTGTGCCATCAGTCAGAACCAGAATGTTGAAAATAAATACATGTAAACATATGAAAGGACATACTACAGGCACCCCATATAAATTTCGGCCTTGGCTTGGGTTATGACCACTGTGTGTAAGCTAAGCACAAATTTCCAGATGCCCATATTGCCACCTAAGCACCAAGGCATTCTAGGCGGAGAGGTATGTCACTAAAAGCAGGTAGGTAGGTGATTAGCTTCATAGGTATAGGTAGGTATGATGATAAGCAGGAGAAGGGGTGGATGTATTGTTAACTATGTGGGAAGATGGTATGTATCGTAGGCACGTAGGTAGGTGGGTAAGCAGATTATTATGGAGGTAAGTAAAATGACCAATACGTAGCAGGGCATTAGGTAAACAGGTTGATAGCTAAGTAGACGAGTTAATGAGGCATTTCGGTAAGTAGGTAGGTAAGTTTATAACTGTGTGTGTGTGTGTGTGTGTGTGTGTGTGTGTGTGTGTGTGTGTGTGTGTGTGTGTGTGTGTGTGTGTGTGTGTGTGTGTGTGTGTGTGTGTGTGTGTGTAAGAAAAGAGAGATAACCCAGTGAACAATGTAAATGTAGAAGGCGTGGTGGCAGGAAAGAGATTTAAGACGCTCTGAAACAACAAGACCAAACACTACCTCTTTGTTCTCCCCGTAGCGGCCCGACACAGCATACGCTTCTAAATACGGCTCTAAATAATGAACTCTTTTGTACTGGATGCCTTCAGGGGGCGGACTACGCTGAGATGAACCTTTTGGGGGGCGTGGGTGTTTAGCGTTGCTCGGAATGCTATACAAACGTCGGAAAACACCCCTGAATATAACCCTAAACAATTATTTTTTTTACTAGATGCCTTCAGGAGGTTGATAACGTGGAAGATCTGAAGGGAATGAAATTATCTGATGTACGCCTGCCTCCTCCCCAAACTCTTTTTGGCGTAAGAGGGAATATTGCATCACTGAAACCCATACAATTGGCCCCGCTGGTCGCGAGCGGATGCGAGCATGAACTATGGGCTACAGTGATGCTGAATTCCCGCACGTGCCAGCAAACAATGGTGTGGACGCACCTTAGTCAGAATACTATACTAATTTTGTACTTGACGGTTTAAGAGTGGCTTAGCAATCTGCATTCGTTTTTATTCAGCTCAGGGGAGCTTGTGATATTGTTCATGAAACCTGTATGTGACCTTTCCAAAATAAAAATAAAAGTAAAAAAAAAGATGTCTGCCCCATTTTGAATAAAAGCTGGTAACATCAAGAAGAGAATATTAATGACATCAACTTAGTGCAAGGGTTGAGGACGACTACACCTTTTTAGATTATATTTTGGAAGCGTGGTTGGGATTACCGCTGGGCTGAATGAAATCATGCACCGTTGGTTTGAATACCATATGAACTTACTGTTTCAGAGCCAGAGGGGTTGCCGAGATTATTCTTAAAGCAAATTCATATTTAAAGGAATAATTATATCTGCAAATGGAAACGTTGTGTATTCAGAATATACGACAAACTCGACCCCATTTGGATAGTGTTTAGGTAGGAATGAAGGAGCGAATGAACGTATGAGCCGAATTTTATGTGGCATAAAAGACTTCCTATCACCTTTTCCTTTGCGATTCATTTTTCCAATATACACTTAAGCACTTTCATTTACGTTATTTATGTCGATTTATTATAGATAATGACTGCATCAATAAGAAAAAAAAAACGATATTGAGGTGTAATGAACACAATAAATCGCTAAGGAAGAGGCGCAACGACCTTTCCTATCCCACTTAGAACACAGCCATATTTGCAATAAGAGAGAGAGAGAGAGAGAGAGAGAGAAATACATCAAGCTCATTACCAGTCATCAGTATTCACATAGCGACATCACTGAAGTCAGCGTCAAACAAGGGGAGACTACAACAATGGAGAGAGTAGGCTAATCAGAAGAGGAAGTGAATAGGTGGGAGAGGTGTGACGTGAGGGTGGGGGTTTCCAACAGATGGATGCTTGTTCTAATGCTCATTTGTTTTTATCTTTAGCTTCGTTGTTAATATTAAAGTTTCCCACATCCCTGTGGGAAGTTTTGTTTTTGTCAACATTCTTCTTGTTATTAAAACTTCCTACGTCCCTGTGGGAAGTTTTATTGTTTTTGTCAATATTCTTATTATTTTTCTTTCTTCTTAAAGAGTAAATGACCATTACTCGGAGATTATTTAGCCTAGAGACTACAAACTTTGTCAGCTGAGTCCCCCAGCTGGCCGCTTCATCTGGCAAAACTGGAAGGAGATCTGTTTACCATATCTCCGGATTTTATCCGGAACACAGAACATCAAATTGTTGACACTATCTCAGAATCCACTCAAGCAAGAAAACTGAAATTTTTATAGCACATGCCCCTTGCCAGGGAGCAGAGCTGAGAGGAATATTATCCTAATCGGATGAGTATCCTCCGAGATCATCTAGGATATTGGTATTTTTTCAGATATCCGTAATCAGGATGTCACCTAATTTACTGTGAAAGAATAATGCTAGAGTCACCAAACTTGGTGGACCTGCAGACTGTGATGACCTAAGGTGACACACACAAGGTCAATGACCTTGATCTCGCCTTGGATAAAAAACAAAAACGGGGACTTTACCGAATATTCCGGACGTCACCTAATTTTCCATGAACAATTAAAGCTAGAGCCACTACACATGATGGACTTAAAGACTGTAATGACCTAAGGTTACATGCACAAGATCAGTGACCTTAACTGCAAGGTCCCTTTGTAGCTCAGCTTCTAATAGGCGATAGCTGTGGGAAGTTTTTCTTTATCAAAATTGTCCTTGGACAATTTTACGGTGTTCTAGTTATTGTTGAGTTTTCCCACATCCCTGTGGGAAGTTTTATTATTCTTATCAATATTATCATTATTCTTACTTATATTAAAATCGCGATTTTTCTAAGAATACTAGGCCTATAGCCTACTCAGTCGGACAGTTGTCTACTTCTTTTAGTCAAATATGGAAGCAATCTGTTAACCAAATCTCCGGATATTATCCGGAACACAGAAAAAGTGAGTCAGCCACGCCATCTCAAGAACCGCTTAAGCTAGGAATCTTAAAACTTTACTACAATATACCCTTGAAGATGATGCAGTGCAGAAAGGAATAAGATTCAAATTGGTCTGAGATTGCCTGGGGCAAAAAACTGGGACTTTTCTGGATATTCCAGATGGCACCTAAATTTCCGTGAAGGATTAAAGCTAGAGCCACCAAACCTGCTGGACTTATAGACTAGGATGACCTAAGGTGACATGCACAAAATCAGTGATCTTGCCCTTAAGGTCCCCTTATAGCTCGGCTTCTAGCAGAAAATGGCTGTGGAGAGTTTTCCTACATCAAAACTGTCCTTGGACAATTTTACAATGTTCTAGTTATTGTTCTTTCTTCGTAACCCCTCCGTGGTGGCAGTGGCTCTAGAAATTGACGGGTTTCCCCGGTCAGCACCAGGACCATTTTTTTCAAGTTTCGAAAATCGATTTTTTTTTTTCTTTACCAACTTGAAGATAATTTTCTGGTGCACCTGCCAATTCAATTTTTAGCTTCCTAACCCCATCCTGTGCTTCGCAATGAAATGCGAAAATTTTCACAAAATGACCGCGTACACGCCAATGAAAACTTAGCAACAGGGCAACAAAATATCGCACAATGAAATATCCATATTTTCACCCCCCCTCCAAAAAAATCAATGTTGCTGAAATGGTTTGAAATGACTAGATATATGTATTACGAACAAAATCAGTACATAATATGAGAGGTTTTATTTTAAAATAAAATAATTATTATGAATTTTATGCACATTTTTTTTTATGTTTAATATGTTAAGCATTACCGAGTTATTTCTGTAGTCTGGGTGGCGTAGTGTGTGTCAAAAGAGAGGCGAGAGATGCTATTTTCAGACTGTAACCAGATAAGGGTGCTCCTTTGCGTGAACAGGCTGAACCGCAGCAGCTAAAACTCGTTGCGACCCGCGATTACCACCTGGCACGAGGGGATTAGCGTAAAGGGAAGGGAAGGCTTTACATCCATCTATTCACCACAAGAACACCTCACATGTTGCTGAAATGCTTGTGCAAAACATGAAATGCGTTAAATGATATTCAGTACAAAATATCTGAACTTATAATTGTAAATATGATAATTATGATATTTTTTTCCATTTCTTGATGTTTATTATGTTTATTCCTGTACTGATTTCTGTTCATACTCTGGGTGGTATAGTGCAGGCCGAAAGAGAGGAGAAGGATGATATTTTTAGTCTGTTTCGGGTACTATAGTCTGTCTGCCTCCAAACATTTAATTATTTATTCCTTTCACCCAGTGACGGATTTTGCGATTTATTCCCGCTACCTCCAGACGATTTTTAAAACTAGGAGATACTCCTGGCTTAGCTGTGGAAGGGTTAGACACAGCCTTCCTTAGCCCCTTCGCCTTTAGGGGGCTTACTTAACATGAATGAAATCGTCTGGAAATAACAATAATACAATGAAAAATGCGTCATGAGAGTGAAGGAATTAACCTATAAGATATCACGTGGTCCCTAAATAAATACTTTCCACATGCATAAATACTTTCCACATGCATAAATACTTTCCACGTACACAAATACAAATACTTTCCACATGCATAAGTAAAAAAGTACGAAATAATACCCCACTGTACTCTAATGGCGTTGAAAAATGAAAGGGTGATTTTATTTTGAAAAGAAAGAAATGAGAGGAAACGACGGAAATAGAAGAGATGGGGGAAAGGTGATATAGGAAGTAAAGGAAAGCGGGATGTGTAGGAGAGGAGGCAAAGGTGAAACATAGGTTGGAGGGAAGATGACAGACAAACAGTTAGATGGACAAACAGACAGAGAAACAGACAGGGATGGTAAGAATACTGTAGACAGAGAACGATAACCGAGTGTATATGAGAGGGGGAGGGAAAAGGCATTAAAAAATTGGAGGGGAGAAGATGGAAAGGAGAGAGGGGGAGAAGGAGAGGGGGTTAAAAATGCATGTGGGGTGCAACCAAGCTTGGAATGCGTCGAATATTGGTGGGTGGAGTCGAAAAGGCGATGCTGGGGAGGAGGACGAAGGGAAGGTGGGGGAATAGAGTGAAAGAGGTAGGAGTATGAAGGTGAAGGGGTGAGGAGGTATGGAAGGAAAGGGGATGGAAGGGAAGAAGGTGAGAGAGTAGGGGATGGGAAGAAGGAAAAACAAAAAGAGGGAAGGACAGAGGAAATGGAAACGAAAGTGAGATGAGAGATGAGAGTGAAGAGCAGGAGATGGGGAGAGGGGAAGGGAACGAGAAGAAAGAATAGGAAAAGATGCCAAATGGGAGAGGGACAAGTATTAGGGGAAAGGCAAGAGGGAAAGGATAAGGCGATGGAAGGGAAGGGAAGGAGGGGAAAGGACAGACGGATGGCTAAGGGATCAGAGGAAGGAAAAAAGAAAATGGGGTTAGGAGGGAGGAAGAAAGTGTGAAAGAGAGGGGGGAGGATTAAACAGCGAGAGGGAAAATGGGTAAGAAAAGGGGAAGAAGCGAAGATGATGTAGAGAAGGAGAGAGGGTGAAAAGAAAACTGAGGGGGAAGAAAAAAGCTAAAACGGGATGGAAAAATGGAGAATAGGGAATGCTAGGGAGTAAAGTAGGAGGAGGTGAAAAAATAAAGGAGGGGAAAGGGGAGACAGAAAGAAATAGGACGTGACGGAGGAAAAAAGGATGAGGATGGGTGTCGGAAGTGGAAGGGAGAAAGGAAGAAAGAATGAGGGAGGAAGAAGAAAAAAACACGAATGGAAAAAGAAGAAGCTTAGAAAGGGGAGGGGGGGAAAGGGAGGAGGAGGTGAGAAAGAAGGAAAGGAACGGGAAGGTGGTGGTGGAAGGAAGGAAGGACGGAAGGATGAGGAGAAAGGAATAGGAGTAGGGGGAAAAAGAGGAGGAAACCATTGGCAAGGAATGAAAGAAAAGAGGAAGAAGAGGTGAAACGAAAGAGCGTGAAAGAAGGCTGTAAGGGGGGAGGTCAGGGGGAAGGAGGGGATGAGAAACGAAAGAGGAGTCCAGAGGGGAGGAAGGGGAGGGGAAGGGAAAAGGACGGGAGTTGACAGAAGAGGAGGGGAAGGGAAAGGCGAAGGGCAAAAGCGAAAAGGTGTGAGAGAGTAGGAAGGAAGAAGGGTGGATAGAAATATTAGGGGAAATGAAAGAAAAGGAGAGGAAGGAAAGGAGAGAGGAGAGGAAAACAGGAAAGAGGAGTGAAACAGAAGAGAAGGCGGAGGAATGGGGAAGGAAGAGGAGAAGAGGGTGCAGCTGATATAAAAGTAAAGGAATGTGTAAAATGATGCCAGTAGAGAAAGCACCAGATTCCCCAATAAAGCCTACACTTCGTTGGCTGCTCTTCTGATTGGTAGCTGGGGGGACCGAGGAAAACTATGAGGGGCAGAGGAGAGGCTGACCGGGTAGGAAGGCAGGCAGGAAAGGTAGTCAGAGAGTTGTGCGGGGAAATTTATGACGGTGCAGTGGTTGGCAGCGAAGAAGACAGAACAGGCAGGAAGGAAAGTACACTGAAAGCTATGGGGGTGCAGAAGTACGAGAGAAAGTAAGAACACGTAGGCATCGAGGGTAACTAAAAGATGGTGCGCAGATAGGAAAGGTGGGGCATGCAAGTAATATCCGTCTAGGCACACAGTTTTTTCCCATATCTGTCCAACAATTCAAAATTCGGGCTAACTGGTACTCTGAGTCCCTCATACATAGTCAGGAACAAAAGCTCGCATATTATTCCACTGTTCAGAGAAACATACCAAACCACTTCAGATTAGAAGTGTTTGTAAGAAAATAATAAGCAGAAAAGGTGAAATATTAGACAAACTTTGGGCCCTAACTGCACACGACTATTCATCTATGGAACTGTCTTTTTCAGCTTGTATCTTCCCAACACTATGTGCTCAAAAGCATGAAAATAAGAGGATCTTGATTCTGGCCCCCTTTTTTGCTCAATTTTCTTTCGAAAGGACAAGTTTTGCAGGTTCTCAGCCTTGAGTGCCTCTTTTTCTTGCATAAAAACTGATGCATAGAGAGAAAGTAAAAGAAAAGCTATGGAAGTGCAGATGTAGGAAGGGAGGAAGCAGGTTAGAAGGCAGGATATAGGCACAGGCAAAGCAGGCAGGCAGAAGGGTAGGACAATGGGTAAAGGGGTAGGCAGGAGACTATGGAAACTGGCGAGAAGGGTAGGCAGAGACGGCAGGCAGGATGGATACCAGTACAGACCAGGAGAAATATAGAAAATATAGGACAGGAATTTATGGGGGTAGGTAGGTAAAGAATATGCAGAGGTAGGCTGACGTTTAATAATTGTCATTTCTTTTATTTATTTATTCCCTTCGATAAAGTAACGCATTTCACATTACATTTTTGCTCCCTAGACAACTATAGCTTAGGAGAGACTTAACACGCGGGAAGGGGAAATTAATGCATTAACTCCGGGAATCTGCAGTACAAGACCTGATTAACAGCAAACATAAACTCTACTCATTTTCTCTTAGCCTAAAATTGTCATGGCTCCATCTCGAATACTGACTTATAACAACAGATTAAGACTAGAGTACGATGTTAGTATTAAAAAAGTGCTATAGGACGGATGTAGAGTCATGGCATTTTCTCATTCTGCCACTAACTATGTGAAATAAGCTGCAAAAGTACAAAAACTTGGGTCCAAAATAAGGTGAACAAAGTAGAAACAAAAACAAATTGATGAAGTTAATAGACCGTTTTTAGTGAAGGGGTGTGAAACAATCTCAATTAACCTCTTCATCAAGCTGACGTCATATTTTATTCCTGAGACAGCCTGGTGATGTTCGTCAGCTTAGGAGAACCATAAAAGTGAAACGATTTTAGGCAGTCTCTATTAGCCCTTTCAATATGATAACGTCTTTTGTATCATATTCTTGTTACTGCCGCGCGCGCGCGTGCGTGCGTGTGTGTGTGTGTGTGTGTGTGTGTGTGTGTGTGTGTGTGTGTGTGTGTGTGTGTGTGTGTGTGTGTGTGTGTGTGTGTGTGTGTGTGTGTGTGTGTGTGTGTGTGTGTGTGTGTGTGCGTGCGTGCGTGCGTGCGTGCGTGCGTGCGTGCGTGCGTGCGTGCGTGCGTGCGTGCGTGCGTGCGTGCGTGCGTGCGTGCGTGCGTGTGTGTGTGTGTGTGTGTGTGTGTGTGTGTGTGGACATATAACTCGAGAAACATTGATTCTCTACCCATTTGGACCCACTAACACCTCAAACATAACCACAAGAATACTCTCGGCCATTTCCATCACCACATGCCATCTTCATCACCATCACTAGTCCCTTCACACCCCTATCACCGCTACCACCCGTCTCCACAAAATAATCTTCAACTTTCTTACCATTCTCATCATCATCATCATCATCATTTTTTTTTCTCTTCTCCCTTATCCTTTTACCTCCTCCACCTCAACCAAACTCTCTTCCTCTTCCTCGTCCACCTGTCCACAATGACACCATCTCTTAATACCATCTGCATAATTCAGTCCCAGTCGTGTTGTGACCTAGAATGGGAGAATCCTGTTGAACCGAACTTTTTGCACTCCACAGTACGAAAAAAATCTGACAAGTACCGCGTGTTATTCGGAATGGAATATGAAATCAGCTGGAAGGAAATAGGGGAACAAGTTGGCCTTGAATAATGAAGTACAAGTTTAAAAGGTGAGTTCTAGATTACACAATGAGTTTCAATCTTTTCCGCCCCAGGATGACCTGGGGTGACTTTGTGCACCCTGAGTGGAGCAGTTTGGACGTCCAACGGGGAGCCAAACATATTTCCCTGCACTTCGCTTTAGCGAAGGACCCTGGATCAATCCTGGTGTGGCACTCTCTATCACAAGGTGGGGTGCCGTTTCTCTGCACGGTGTACTGCATTTACCGTACCGTACCTGAAAGGCGGCCCCACAGAAACAGTTGATAACCTAGTCAACAGGTTTGCTCGGTCTGACAGACCAAGCAATAACATCAATGTACGTATGGTGTGTATGGTGTGGATGTATGATGTAGACGGTGTGAATGTTCTTCGTATTAAATGGAATGAATAGAAAGCTCCTGAATGATGTAAAGATTTCAAGACAATAGTGAAGCATGTGCACGAGTAGCTGAATGGTTCATTAATAATGTTGGTGCGGTACAAGTATCTGTGATGTCCCAACAACTATTCAGTGTGTGTGTGTGTGTGTGTGTGTGTGTGTGTGTGTGTGTGTGTGTGTGTGTGTGTGTGTGTGTGTGTGTGTGTGTGTGTGTGTGTGTGTGTGTGTGTGTGTGCGCTGTGTTCCTTGCTAGAGTAACTTTGTAGGCAGGATAAGAGTTTAATGGATGTCTTGGAGCGTCGTGCCTAGAAAGTACATACAGTTAGGAGTAAAGTGATATTTATTAAGAAAGAAGATAATTCTTGGTGTGATGTGCTAGTGAATAGAAAGAGTTCAGGAATGGCGAGGAAATTCTACATGCCTTATACTATACCAAGATGAAGTAATTGATAAGTGAGAAATATTCAAAACAACTGAAGAGTCAATTAACAAAGGGAAGGAAAATCGCTGGTGCTTTGAAGTCCTTGGTATTACGCAGAGGTTTGAGTATGGAGGCTGAAAAAGGGCCGTTTTTGAGAGTATTATTGATCACAGTAACAAATGGGTGTGAGACTTTGGTGCAGCATGACAACGAAAAGTCAGGAGTAAGACGAGCGGAAATGGAGTTAACGAAGAATGTTTTGGAATGCGTAGTGGACATGATAAACAATAATGTGAAGCCTGTTGGCAACAGAGAAGAAAAAAGACTGTGCTTTGGTGGTATGGTCATAAAGAGAGAATACTTGGAAACAAGGTGGGTGTTGTTTTGTGGTCCCAGGCTCATCTGAACGTGAACTCGACTGACTGCAAGCTTAAGTTCCATCCTCCTCCTCAGGGTAGACAAGGAAGGAGCTGAGAAACGTTTGTACAACCGAGTAGCAGAATCGTCCGGTTATATGGGTGCTACCGCGAGAAGGCGTCCCTCCCCAGCACCAAAACACGTTGGTGAAAAGAGTATACGTGAGTAGTTTTGAAAGTGGAAACAGGCGTAGTAGGCCATGAAGACCGTGGACGGATATGGTGTATGAATGTTAAAGCTGACAAGACTGAGGAACTGACAGGGTATGGAGTTGTATGGATGATATGGAGGAGCACATGACAAGGATGGCTGACTCAGTCTGGTCAGTAATGTGCAAATCATCTACAAAGAAGCGTACCCCTACAAAAATATGTGTGGATGATTAGACCTGTAAGATGTCAGGATTCCGGGAGGCTTGAATGGTGAGTGAGTGAGTGAGTGTTCAGCCTATGTCACTGCGCATGATATCATTTAGTTCTCCCTGTATCATATTTTCTTTCTCCTTGCTTTCTTAACCCAACCTCACTTCATGCTCTGGTGGGGAAAAAAAGGTAAGGATGAACGACGACGACGACAACGACGACGACGATGATGATGGTATTCTTGCTAACAACTGACTATTATTTTGATCAGGAGAAACTTTTAGTAGTGAAGGGCCGATGAAGAGTATTTTTAACCCCCTCCCGTTCGAAAAGTCTGCCAAAGCTAAAAAATATCGCCTGCCAATAGTATCAATAAAATGTTAAAAGATGTCCTCGCACCAAAGGGATCACTGGAGTACTGAGTTGGTGGGCTGGTCTAGGATAGGTATGGTCAGGCTAAGTTAGAATTCCCTAATTAGTGGTGGTTTTGTGGCTAGAACGCCCTAGTCGGAGGGACGGCATTCGATCTCTCAGGAGGTACTGGTGGCTTTCGGTATGTAATGCAACCAAGGCAAGTACAGTAATGTTGATTATCTACCTTTAAATGTACGGTAGTCTAGCCTCAGGCCCTTGGTCCGCGGAGGAGGTAATATGAGAATGATGTACCATTTTACCATTTCCGTTTGCGTTGCATTTTTGTTGTATCACAATGTCAACACAACAATAATGGTTGTTTTGTGTACACTGATAATGTGGTGTGAGTGCTACGCAGGGATAATGGGTCGTTTATACAGAAAACATCATTGCTAGTATGCATCCATCCATCCTGGCATGTGTGCTGACAACAGTAACAACAACGACGACGGGGACAACGACAACGACAATAAAAGCAACGCTACCACTACCACCACCACAGCAACAATTGATGGCACGTGGCTCTGTTGTCAAAGGGCGATTCGTAAACTCTGTAACACCAGGCTGTCACGTGTGCTGCTTGTGATCAACTGACATATGGGGCTACTTACAATTTATTAATCGAGTGTGTGTGTGTGTGTGTGTGTGTGTGTGTGTGTGTGTGTGTGTGTGTGTGTGTGTGTGTGTGTGTGTGTGTGTGTGTGTGCGCGTGCGTGTGTGTGTGTGTGTGTGTGTGTGTGTGTGTGTGTGTGTGTGTGTGTGTGTGTGTGTGTGTGTGTGTGTGTGTGTGTGTGTGCGCGCGCGTCCACTTGTAAGTCTTCCTATCGGTGATCCAAGCTAGATGGTCGGGGGGGTAGGCTGGTGGACAGATGGGAAGGATGGTTGGTACCGTACCTAATTTTAACCATATTTGGAGGAGGGACCGCCAAGGGCTTCACCTACTGAGAACGCTAGATCAAGGGTAAAGGTCACACAACCAGGTCAGATTTTTACCTAGAAAGATCATATTGTGCTGCCTTTATCTGATTTAGACTAAGCTTAATGGAGGGAATGGGAGTCAAGCAAGAACAAAGGGATTCGATTTTGAGAACAAGATCAGAGTCATAGGGCAAGGTAAAACTTTGACCTTCGTGTCTGTGTGTACATATTCAATTTTCATCTGATTTTGACCAAGTTTAGTGGATGGACTGAGAATCAGTCAAGCGGATGACTTGTTTTTTTTTTCTTTAAAATAACTGGGCAAAGGTCAAGGTTACATGCAAGGTCAACTTAAACAGTTTTATCTGATTCACATCAAACTTTGTGAAAGGGTTAAAACTTTGTGAAACGGTTCAGCGTAAGGTGGGGATTAAAAAAAAAAAATTGAGAACGATCAGTCTGTGGTCATGGTTTACAGGAAAACACCAAATACTAACGTCAAGGAGCAAGGTCATCTGCAAGAGGTTTGATATGATCTGGATCAAAGCTGGTGGAGTTCATGAATGAAGTAACTCAATTTTGAGGACTATCAGTCAATTGTCAAGGTTACTGAGCAAAGACAAATTTTTGATCCTTTAACCCAGGTGATGGCCGCGTGTGCTGCAATCTGTAAGTGCTCCTTCTAGCCTGGTGGATGATTTTTACCTGTCATAAAACGCCAAGTATATGAGAGACAAGAGAGTGGGGTGTGTGTTCTTTTTAAAAAGTTATTGTTCTTTGCAAACTTTTGTTGAAGATTTTACCAGGTCCATACCGTTCAATATGCGAAGTCCAGCTTCAACAAAGCGTTTCACCTCGGCCCACCACCATCCATGGCCGTCTCATCTACTTTAGTTGTTATTTTGCCTTCTCACAATGACCACTGAGGAGTAAATGTATGACTTACACGTTTCCATCCAATGCTGCCATACTCCATTCGTTTCTACACGGTGTACTCCCTCACCCTGCCTCATTACCCGCCACAATCCAGAACCTTTCCACACACTCCCGTTTCTTAATGCACACTTATTCCCCCTCCCATCATCGAACTTCTTTTTCAACCTTAACGACCAGCTTACGAGACCCATCATCAATTAATATACTACCCCGTCATGCCTCAAGATCCATTATCAATCCAAGTTAATTCAGCACACGCCTTGTTGTCTCTACTACCCATTCATTTACCTCCTTCAACAAAGTTTCACGGAAATTATGCATTTACCCGTGTTTGCTTGTCTGTTTGCGTACTCGATATCTCAAAATGTTGTTATCGGATTTCAGTGAAACCAAGTCGATACGCAGGCACTGGGTCAAAAAAGAATTTATTATATTCACAGGTAGATCCAGACCCTGATGCAGGAATAATTCTAAACGTTATTGCCGTTGACGGAGGTACACGCTTTCTCAGTATAAAGGCAAAGACCGTAAAATTAAATGGCTAACTGAGACCGTAAACGTATTTGTCTAATAGGAAAGATAAAGTACAGAAGTAAATTATAAATTTTATTGGCGCTGGGGGATGTATGCGCTCTATAAGTGCTCTCTAGTTTATTATATTACTAATAATAGAAAAATTACAAATGAAGTTACAACCAAATCTACCAAGACTTGTTAATCCTAAATTTTAGTATGTGTTGACAGTCGATATCAAGTAGTGTATATTATTTTTCTTCTTGTCGTAAATCATTTGATATTACCACCTGATTCCATTCTATTCCACCCCACACAATTCCGTACCATCCACTCTCAGTCCCTTCCGTCCCATTTCATCTCACCAGTCCACATCCTACCTCGCCCCACTCCATCCCTTCCCATTCCTCTTCTCTCTCGCATCCCATCCCACTCCCCCATCCCACTCCCCCATCCCATCCCATCCCATCCCATCTCCTACCTCCACTGTCCCCTAGTGATATGAGACAAGAAAGCACAATGAGAAAACGGAGATGCTGCGTGTGTCCGGGCGTACAAAGGTGGTCTTACAGTTGGGTTATTCTATTGGGCTGCTTCTCCTCTTCCGTCCTCTTTCTATTCCTGCCCTATCCAGCCTTGCCCCGCATCTTTCTGCTTTATCTTACACTTTATTTCCTCACTCCACCCCATCCTGCCTCGCCCCACACCATCCTTCCTAACTCGCTTCCCATCCTACCCTTCCTCATCCCACCTCATCCCTCTCCCATCCCCCTCTCCCACCTTCAATTAACAGGTAAGACAGCACAATACGATAACGGGGATGCTGTGTGTGTCTGGGAGTACAAAGGCTGCGTGGCATAACTGGGTTCCTTTTAGTAGGCTGCCTTACCTCTCGCCTCCTGCCTTACTCTACCTCACCTCAAATTCTCCGGCCTAAATCTACCTAATCCTCCACACATTTCTGCCTTACCCTACAGTACATGTTCTTTCTTTACCCTTCCATGTCTTCTCTCATCATACTTCTTATCCTGCCTCACCCTGCCTTGCTCATCTTACTCCATATCGTCCCGCCTAATCCTACATATGTTGCCTCATTCTACCGTGTCCTACTCCACCCTGCCTTTTTCTACACCTTTTTGCCTCACCCTGCCTCACCCCACGTCTGTCTGCCCTATGCTTAACTTTCTTTTTTCAACCTGCTCTGTCCCACATCCTTCTGTCCTTCTGCCCTATCCTTCACATTTTCTTTCCTCAGCCTCCCCTGCATGCCTCATCCACACCACCTTCCTTCACCGACACACATCTATGAATGAGGGAGGAATGGAGGGAAAAGGAAGTAAGAGGAGACACGGGAACAGAAAGGAAGAAAGGTAGGAGAAGTGGAAGGAAGGAAAGAAGGAAATGAGGGAGGGGAAGAGAGAAAGAGAGAATAGGAGGGAGGGAAGGAGGTATATGCAACGAATGGATGGATTTCTCGATAGATCAGTGAATGACAGGAAGGAATGAAAAAGGAACAAGGGACAGGAGGAAAGGGTAGAGTCCAGGAAGAAGTCTGAAAAGAGTGAGAAAAGATACTGGTAGATAACGAAATAATAAGGAACAGGCAAGAAAGGAAGGAAATGAAGTAATGGTAAAAAGGGGGGAAAAATAAGTGATGAGAACAAAATATGAGACATGGAAGGAAGGAATAAAAAAGGTGGAAGGGAATAGATGGTGAGAGAGAGAGAGAGAGAGAGAGAGAGAGAGAGAGAAAGGAGTGTTAACCATGTACCCATGTAACTCGTGTGTGTGTGTGTGTGTGTGTGTGTGTGTGTGTGTGTGTGTGTGTGTGTGTGTGTGTGTGTGTGTGTGTGTGTGTGTCTGTGTGTGTGTGTGTGTGTGTATGTGTGTGTGTGTGTATGTGTGTGTGTGTGTGTGTGTGTGTGTATGTTGGACTCCTGTAAAGACTTTCAAGTAACAGACTTCCTCACCTCACCCTGTGCTATTTTCCTGGTAGTAGTTGTGGTAAGGATTGTAGTTGCAGTAGGGATTGTGGTTATGGTAAAGGCTGTGGTTGGGAGGGAAGTGTGTTTATGCTGGGGGTTGTGGTTGTGATGGGAGAGTGGTTGTTTGCTGGTGGTGGTCGTAAAGTGGTGGTCGTTGAGGTCTGATGATGGTGACTGTGATAGTGGTTGTGGTGGTGATACTGGTGGTACTCAGGACGATGGATGTTTTGTCAGTGGTCGTGGTGGTGGTGGTGGTGGTGATTTGGTGGCACGGTGGTGGTAGTGACGTATTACCGCTCTATGTATACCAGCGCGAGTAGTGATGCAGTGTTGATACATACTTCACCCTGTATTAACCATTTTCTACGTACTTGTCATGTTATATTCACATCTGCTTTGCCTTCAGCGACTTCGTTCCCACAGTATTAGGGCCTGTGATGAATGATAAAGAAAATTACATTATAGACAGACAGAAAAACTTATGGTGGTGGTATGGACGTGTGGAAAATGAGGACAGGAAAAATGAGGGTAGGTAGTTATTGAGTCAGAAAAATGAGGACACGCCATTGCTATGTAAAGAAAATGAGGAGAGGTCTTTGACTGGTACAGAAAATGGATAGGTTGTTGATAAGTAGTATAGAAAAATAATACATCCTTCCTGAGTAGGGATAAACAAACGATAGGTCGTTGACAAGTAAGGGATATGAAGATAGGAGGTTGTTAGATTAAAAAAAAATATATATGGTTGGAGAGAGAGAGAGAGATAGAGAGGGGGGGGGTAACTGGTGGTTGCTGAGTAATAAAAAAATGTACTGTAATAACGTCGTCGCTGTTGAATAATAAAGAAAAATGAAGGCAGACTGTTGCTGAATGGAGATTATAAAAAAAGAAAAAGATGGCCTGTTACCGAGCAAAGAAAAATGAAGATAGGCTGACGCTGAGTGGTGAGGAAAAATGAGGATAGGTTATGGCTCAGATGTAAAGAAAAAATGAGGACAGGGTCTTTGATGAATAAAAGGAAAAGAAGATACATCGCTGTTGAGTTGGGTTAGAGACAAGATGGAGCAAATTCTCTGATTCCCACTGAAAGGGTTATCAGAATCAGCTTTTAACTCCCCAAAACTTAACTAAATCACACGGTGGCAGCAAAAGCAAAGTTTAATATAAAAAAAAAAGGGGGGTATCATCACAGTGAATCGATCATTGGAGATTATTTCAACCCTGAAGCTGAGAGAAATCGTCCTGTGGTAGAATGAACTTATAGAACATTTTTTACTGGAAGGGGTTAATTCAGATCACTGTTTAAATACTCCAAGCTGCATATAATCGTCCGGCAGAAGCAAGATCAACGAAATAAAAGACGTAAAGATATTGCAGGAGCTAAAAGATAATAAAGTCTAGATAAAAGGCTGAATAAAATGGGAAAATCTGTCGGCTGAAAACAAAACTAAAAATGAAATACTCTCATCACTCTGGAGGCATTTATAGAGATGCTTCTTAAACTCCAAAACTGAATAAAATCAATCTCTAGGAGCAAGAACAAGATATGCTAATCAAGAAGGGATGAAAGTTGCAATGTTGAAATGTGTGCTACTGACGTCATCGTACCGAATGGAAAAAACCTGCAGTGTTGAAAATTGTGCACCTAATGTCGCCGTACTCAAGAGGCGAATGTTGCAAATTTGGCCTTGAAGTTGTCGCCGTACTGAAGAGGTTAACGGGGACAGTTTCGGACCCTCAGGCCGAATAAAGTGTCCAGCAGTAGCAAAAACAAACTGAATGAGTAACTGGTTATCGTATTGAAGTGGTGGTGAAGTTGCAGTAATGATAATCCTGCCACTGACTTTCATTTTATCTTTTATTTTATTTTTAGTTTATTTTAGCCACATTCAGGCAATTTTGATGAATGAAGAATTTTGTAGTGAAGAAGCTAAGAAAAAATACAGCACAGTCTCTATTACCCCCTTCACAACTTTATTTACTTTTCCCCAAGTTGAATAAAATCGTCTGAAGGTCACAAGATTAATACTAAATATGCGTCTTCGGGTTGAAATAATAGCCCCTTCACTCCCATGACGATTTTATTCAGCTTAGGGGAAACTTTAGAATTAAGAGGGGTTTTAGGTACAGCCTTAACTAAATTCCTCAGTACGTAAGACCTCTTCTATCTATCTATAGCCCGACGCCCTAATCCCGCAAAGGGTGGCCGCGGATAAAACGCCTCCAAGTCGCTCTGTCACTTAACATTTGACTTCCCTCCCCCCAGCTCACACCCCCCTCCCTCATATACCTCACAACTCCATCCCTCCACCTCATCTTCGGTCACCCCCTCCCTCTCCCTCCCTCCCTCCACTTCACCTACATACACCCTCTTAGTCTTTCATTCTCTATTCTCTCCACATGTTCAAACCACCTCAGTGTATTTCCCCTAATTTTCTCAGTCACATCCACATCCACCCCACAACCTCTTCCAAGTTTAATAAAATCGTCAGTAGGTGGCAAAAAACAAAACAAATGCATCACCGGATTGAAGAGATTTAAGACCCTGCCTCTGACGTCATCGTTCTGAAGGTGATAAAATTGCAAGGTTGAAACTCGTGCAATTGAGTTTAACTGGTGCAACAAATCCGTGAGGGAGGAACGTAAATACCAGAACGAGATATCTAACCACCTCACGTTCCTCAGGGGGGCAGGAGGGGGGGAGGAGAAGTGAAGGGGGCGAGGAGGAGAGGGAGTGGGGGGAGGGAGAAGGGGGAGGCAGGGACGGAAGGGGGTGGAAGGAGGAAGGGAAGAGTATAGAAAAAGCAGGGAAAAGGGAGAGTGTCGTAATGGTAGGGAGAGAATGCGAGCGGGAAAATGAGAGAGGGGAGCGGGAGAAAAGGAAGGGGGAGAAGAGGGGAGAGAGGTGAAGAAGGGAAAGGAGGGGAAGGAAGGGGAGAGAGTAGAAGGAAGGGTAGAATGGGGAGTGCAACAGCAGAAATGGAGAGGAACAGGAGGGGGAGAAGGAGGGAAAAGGTGGTGAAACGGAGGAGGGCAGGGAGGGAAAGGATGTTAAAGATTGAAGACGGGGAGCAGGTAAGTGGGAAAAGGGAAGGAAAGAGGGGACACTGAAGGTGGATGGGGGTAGGGGGCGAATAATGGCTGGAAGGGAAAGGGGGTTAGCAGATGAAGGGTATCGAAGAAAAGGGAAGGAGAAAGGGAGGGAGAAGGGAGAAGAGAGAGCAGCATTAAGGGTGAAGCCAAAATTAAACTCCTTCAGCCAGAGCTTTTTATACTTTATTCCTGTTTCTTACATTCGATTTTAATGAGCTTCGGAGAGACTTTACGACCTATAGGAATTAACATACAGGCTCCTTCATCTTGTTCACTAGACGCTTCCCCCAGACTCAAATAAACAGTCAGGAGGTAGCAAGAAAAAAAATGAACACATCACTGGACTGAAGGTATTTTCCCTTTCAACCAGGGGGCGTATTTTTTGTTTAAATCTCACTGTCACCAGACGATTTTACTAACTTTGGAGAGGCCTTTCAAATTTGAGGAGCTGTAGATACCGTACCCTTCAATAACCCTTTCACTAGGGGACGACTTTTCATTCAACATTAGTAAAAAATAAACGAAATACGCCATAGGGATACAATGGTTACGTAAGAGGGTATGTGCAATATAATATTTGCCCACGATGGTCGGCTTGCTTTCACCTGACGGAACTGGGCCACTCTCGCTACTTTAATACTAAGTCGTGGTTGCGTGAAACTCGGGGAGCCTTAGTTGTAAAGTAGGAATGAGTCTCCTTAACTACTAGTCAAATCAATCTTCCAGAATACCCTTTCTGACGACAACTGGACATCAACTGAACTGAATAGAATTACGGATTTTCTTCTTAGAACAAAAGCGCCACAATGATAACCATGCATTTAAATAATAGTTCACAGATTAACATATATGTATTTCACTTTTTACTTTACTATTATAAACGACAGAGCTTTACCAAGAGCGTCGATCTTATCTGAAGGGGAACTGAAGACATGCCTTTTTAGGTGTACTTCCTTACGTTACCTTCTTCAGTCTCTTGAGGTAATTTTTACAGTATTCATGCATCCTCCAGATTATTATACTCAGCCTTAGAGAGACTATGGCTATGGAAGGGTTAGATACAGCCTTAATTATCGCCTTCACTACGAGAGATCTTCCCTACACTGAATGTAATCGCTTGGCAGTAACAAGACAAACCAAAAACAACGTCATTAGGCTGCATTCGTATTTTCTTTTCCTTGCGGTATATTAGCATCCTACAAACTCCATTATAAAGCGAGGAATTGCATGACGATGACGATGACAAAGACAAATCTGAATTTTTAGAAACGTGTGTGTCGGACGTAATGTGTAGGTAGCCTTGTGTGTGTGTGTGTGTGTGTGTGTGTGTGTGTGTGTGTGTGTGTGTGTGTGTGTGTGTGTGTGTGTGTGTGTGTGTGTGTGTGTGTGTGTGTGTGTGTGTGTGTGTGTGTGTGTGTGTGTGTGTGTGTGTGTGTGTGTGTGTGTGTGTGTGTGTGTGTGTGTGTGAGAGAGAGAGAGAGAGAAGGAATTGAAAGGAGACAGATAAAAAACAATGACAGTGTGGGATAGAGGTGTAGACGGATTAATACACATATAAGCACAAACGAGAGAGAGACAGAGAGATGGACTGAAGATGGTGAATGAAATCCAGAGAGGCACGTAACGAGGATGTGGTCCCTTTTTTCACTAGGCATTATATGGAATGACTTGGCCGTATATTAGGTAGTACAGGATATGATAGAAGGCTTCGCAACATCACTCTCATTGCGATTTATGTTGTATATTACACCTTAACACCGTCTTGTACTTATTGATAACATTCTAATACCTAAGTCTGCTCTGATAACTGAGATGTGATGTTCAGAATTAGTCGATGAGAAAGAGGTGTTACGAAGCCTCCGAAGCTATTCAGAAAACGGGTCTTAATTCGAAAGCGTATTTACTGTAGAAAGAAAATACTAATGAAAATGTTATGCGTGTACGGTGGCGCCAGGATTCCGATGCCTTGAACGATGTGTGAATGAGTGTGTGGTCCATTACAGTGTCAGTGCTGTTGGTAATAACTCTTAGCTTCATCACTTCTAAGCTTGCTCTGTATTTGCCTCTAGATCCTACCTCATCCCATCTTTTTAGTCATAGTAAGGATTGAAATGATGATGATGATGGTGATGATGATGAAGAAAACGACGACGACGATAATGATGATAATGATAATGATGATGATGATGAAGGTGATGATACGATGAATATAAACACCCTCATCGTTGAAATCATCATTCACTGCTAATTACTCTCTCTCTCTCTCTCTCTCTCTCTCTCTCTCTCTCTCTCTCTCTCTCTCTCTCTCTCTCTCTCTCTCTCTCTCTCTCTCTCTCTCTCCAAATTTACTTTCAAAACTAATTTCCTCTTTACCTTCCCCATCATGTCCACCTCTCTCTCTCTCCCTCCCTCTCTCTCTCTCTCTCTCTCTCTCTCTCTCTCTCTCTCTCTCTCTCCTTACTTTTCACACATGCACTCTGCATTTTAATCCATTCAACACATGACGATTTAATTCACAAGGGAAGCCTACAACATCAGTAAAACACCTTCAGACAACGAACATCATTTCAGGCATACGCTGTGACTGCCAGACGATTTTTTTCAGGACAGAAGAGCACCCTGGCAATGAATGGGTTAACGAAGGCTGAACCTGAACCCACCAGCTCGAAAAAGTCTCGTGTAAGCTGAGTGAAATCGTCTGAAGGTTGGAGGGATAAACTAACAGACGTCATTGAACTGCCGGGGTCAAATATTGATAAGAGAGCCATCCTGAGAATTTTGAACATTTCCCAATATTACAAGATATTTTCATTTTTCTTTACCGTGAGAGATTACTGAAAATTCATAACTTCTTCACTACGATGACGCACTTTTTTGCTTCACCTGTACTGACGTAGAACAGATTTCCAACTGTAGGAATAATATACCCTTCATTTGCCCCCTCACTGGTGCTGGAGAGGGAAGCCTTCACGTAGTGGCACCGATATGACTGGGTGGCTCAACTGCCTGGTTATACAAACTTCCCTTAGTTCACTCCCTGTCCACCAGAAGGAGGATGGTGGATTACGTAAGGGTAATTTCAACCTGCAGTCCACTGCTGCTACTACTACTACTACTACTACTACTACTACTACTGCTACTACTACTACTACTACTACTGCTACTGCTACTATTACTACTACTACTACTACTGCTACTACTACTACTACTACTGCTGCTGCTGCTGCTACTACTACTACTACAACTACTGCTACTACTACTACTAGTACTACAACTCCTTCACCACCAGAGGTTTCCTATAAACCGAATAAAAATTTTCTGTACGTAACAAGAATAAGAAAAACTGTATCTTCGGGTTGAGGGGGTTAATAAACTACAAGATAATCTTCTAACAGACTTTCACAGACATCTTTACTACAAGAGATTCCCCGTGGAGACTTAATAATACCATTACTGCAATATTCATCTTGGACACGCTTAGCAACATCTTTACCATGCAAAAATCTTCCTGGACACTCTTTCCATTCTCTTTACGACGACAAATTCTTCCTGGACTAAACCAAGTCGTCTTTTTCTTTATTTTCTATGTACGGTTATGTCATGCAAAATGTGTCCCTCCTACAGAATGTTGAATAAAAGAAGACCTAAATCTACTCCGTTCATTTCAAAATTTCTGGATATATTGTGATTAAAAGAACGGAAAAAAAAAAAAAAAAAGACTGACTGAGGTGGACAGTTCCAGAATTGACCAGTTGGGTACACGAGAGGAGCTGAACCGAAAAGGGGGGAGTGTGTGGCCGGACGGGTGCTGCGTGCCATCAGCAGTGGAGGAAGAATGCAATATGGGTTCAGAACAGTGGACAAAATAATATGAGAGAGAGAGAGAGAGAGAGAGAGAGAAACAGACAGACAGACAGACAGACAGACAGACAGACAGACAGACAGAGAGAATTCTTGCGGGCAGACAAAGATAATGAAGAGCGTCACTGAGAGGGAAGGAATTTACTCGTATAAGACGAAAAACCTTTAACACCATCCTGTTTAGACTTACTGCAAGCGGCCAGTCCTCCCCAAGAACACGCGCGCTCGCGCAAGCACACACACACACACACACACACACACACACACACACACACACACACACACACACACACACACACACACACACACACACACGGTAACCCAACACCACGCGAGGGCGAATAAACCCCTCGTATAAAGTCTGCAACTAAGTAGGTAAAGAACGGTTAGTTTATCACACCTAACGTCTCCAAAGTCAATTTTGCAAGAGGTAAAATGTGATATTTCTGCCACACTCAATGATAAAATGAGATACCAAAGACACCGAGATGATGGAGGACTGCGTTGTGTGCTGAATGTAAAATGATATTGATGTAGGGGATTGTGGTGAGTTGCAAGACGGAGGAAGTGAGTTTTCGGAGAATTAAAAACTATAACCCTTCATTGCCCCCATCATAAATATAATACAAACCAGAAGCCAGGTGTGCCAAAGCCTCATCCTGTATTTACTGCAGTGACTGTCGTGATGGACGCTGTGAGATGCAGGTGAAATGGTGAAAGATGAGTCATTGGTGCATGCGTGGATACGGTTAGACGCACAGATCAGATAGTCGTTAATGAATAACAGCAAACTTTGGTGAAAGTAAAGAACTCGGAAAAACACCACTCTTGGCAGCATTGGAAGAAGAACAACTGTCGTACTGGTACACCGAACAATAGGGCTTGTAGAACGAGCAGAGTGAGAATTTGAGATGAAGGCACAAAAAGAGGGGGAACATGGAAATTGAAGATTTGTGCCAGACCCTGACAAAGGCGTTTGAGATGTCAGGCGCAATAACAAGGGTTTCGCCAAAACTTCGCTGTAAGAATTATCAAGAATCTAAAATAATGTGAAAAGATCGCCAGAGGAGCGTCCCTGACGGAACCCAAACTGGCACTCAAAAATGTTAAACGAAGAAAAGTACTTCTAAAACTTCCTGTAGGGACAAGACTGACGGATTTTAATGAATGAGGTTTATGCAGCTGGGCGATTTTTGGAGATTTCAGAAAGGTCACCCTTTTTCATAAGACTGAATAAGAGCAGGAGCCCAATATTAAGAAACAGTGATGACTGAGAGGCCAGAATAATACCAGTAGAAGGTCTTCTTGAGCAGAATAAAACTGTCTGATGGTGGCAATAAAAAGATGAGCAGTAGTCATTGGGCTAAAAAAGGTTAAAGGTGACTTTACTGCACGTACAGCAGTTCCTTCACCACGAGAGGTCTCCCCGAAGCTTAGTAAATTCAGTTAAAAGTAGGAAGAAGTAGGTGAGAGTTATGGAGGTAATTATGGTAAGAGCGAGGGTGAGGAAGAATGTGGTGTGACGACAGAGGTAAAGATGAAAATGGGAGTTGGTGAGGGTGAAATAGAAGCTGAAGGTAAAGGTACGGAGGTGCAGACACGGTTGGGTGAGGGTGAGACTGTAGGTGAAGGTTATGGATCAAGGCAAGGGATAGACTGAGGGTAAGGGTGAGAGTATGAGTAAGGGTAAGGGTTAGGGTAAGGGCGGTGTGGTGAAGGTGTATAATGCAGGGTAATGATAACGAGTCATGCACACCTCACTCTGCATGCAACGCCACACAGACACGTAAGCATGCATACACGCAAGTCCCCTCGCATTGCATGGACACTTGTTTAGTCACACACACACACACACACACACACACACACACACACACACACACACACACACACACACACACACACACACACACACACGTACATATTAACACTGTCCCCCATACTCACATCCATATCAGCATTATGTCCACACACACACACACACACACACACACACACACACACACACACACACACACACCATGGAATCTCTCTCTCTCTCTCTCTCTCTCTCTCAATGCATTACCAACTGGCTCTTCCTTCGATAATAACACACTTGAGGGGCATTACAGATAATTGAGTACTATTTCGCAAGGCTTCTCGATACCATACCTTGGGGGTTCATCATCATCATCATCATTATCATCATCATCATAGTACCTTTACGTATCTATCTGAATGGCAGTTTTCAACATTATCATCACGTCATCAACGCCATCAATAGTATTTTCATCATCATCATGCCACGATCATCATATACCGCAACATACCTCTTCTGCGTTATCATCACCGTAAATCATGAATACCTTGAATTACCTCCACTGCGTAATATTTGCCGTGACCACACCATCGTCGTCACCATTATCCTATTAACCTTCTAAAGTATATGGGATTGGTCTTATTAACCTCTTCGGCCCAAAGACGTCAACTGTTGTCAATTCTGTTTGTTTCAGTTAAGCAGATCACCCCAGTAGTGAAAAAGTTAATGAAGGCTACAGTGTAACTAGAGACACGTTTAAAATATCCTCTGAGCTGAAAGTCGTCCAGCCATAACAGGAACAAAATACAGATGACGTCCAAGAACTGAAGGAAATAATATTTAAAAAAAATACACGTTCATCTGCCTTCCGTACTATAGTCTTAGGAATTCAAGCCGAGGCGAATACATGTCCTTCTCACTGACTTGCCGAAACCCACTAGACCACCAGGGGTACAACTGAGGTTAGAAGTTCGCTTAATATAGCATCATTTCTACTAACTCATAATCCTATTATAAGAAAAGTCCAGTTATGTTTCAGTGCACCTAAATTATTCTTTTTTATATAATGCGTCAGGGAGGAATGTGACAGACGTATCCAAAGCGTGAGGTAGACGCAGTGGATCTAAGGGAGAACTTTTGTCCCTGGTCGTACATACCTTGCATAAACCCAGCCAGAAATGTCCGGAAACATTAATTTTTTCACTGGAGAGTCGCACCTTTATTTCATTCTCTCTCTCGTCGAACTATTTTACTCAGTTTGGAGCACACGTCTCATTGCTGGTGTTCGCGTTTATTCCTGAAACAAAATATTTCCGAATGGACAGTGTTTCAATTGTATTATATAGCTGGGGTTCCTTCCATAAGCAGTACTAATAAAAAATGGTACGAAAACATAATCATGATAGTTACTAGGGAACATTTTCAAGCTTTCCGACCACTGTTTTATTTACGTGAAGTCGGAAAAAAAAGGTACCACAGACTACTGATAGACTGTACAACCTGTGTATACTTTGCCCATTTTCACCTGGCGGAGATTTTCGTAATTTTGTAGCTTATTTCCAGGAGCTCAACGGCAGAAAAAGACAGTCCTACAGCTCTTCATCCTTTCCACAGCAATTCTTCATGACTAGCTTTGTATTTTCGTGTTAAGCTCTTGTTACAGGTGAGCATTCATGACAAATATGCAGTTTTAAATCAAGTTTTTCTTATCACTTACGAGTACGTATTAGTTCAGTTTACTTGTTACTACCAGATGATTTTATTCAGCTTAGGGAGCAACTCTCGTCAGACAGGGCTTAAGAAAGGCCATATATAGCACATTTAGCTAGAAAAATCTCTACGTAAGCATAAAATCGTATGGAGGCTTACAGAGGAGGAAGTGGACAATATAACATGTCCGTCACCCACCAGTCTACCAGTACCCACTCCCACCCAACTCACCCACGACATCATATCACCACTGTATCTAAATTAGCGTGCCCCTGTCTCCATCTGCACCCCCCAGCCCCCCTACAAACTCCGGGCCAAACCAAACAAACTTTTTTTTAATGCAAGAAAGCAGGAACCAAAGGCCAGGAGCCCGGGAGATTGTTCTCTCCGAGTAAAAACAAAAAGAAGAAAACAGCGAGCCAAATCCGTTTATTTTGAGGTGCCATACTGCGTTGAAAAGACTGTAATTATTGGCAGTAGGAAATACAGACAGAGACAGTTCCAGAGTTGATCAGTTGCATATATGAAGGACTGAGAGTAACGGTCAACTCTTGAATTAGACAGTTAGACAGAACAGAGATGAGAGTTTGCTGTCAGACGGGTGCTACGCGCCCGTCGTAGTGGCGGATGGATGAAAGCAGACAGTTCAGAGAAGCAGTGACCATTGAAGTAGCGATAGAAAAGAAATAAAGATGCAACAGTGCGGCGAAAAGGCAGGAGTTGAAGGAAGCCAGTATAAAGGGAAGAGTTAATGAGACAAAAAGACTTTGACTTATCCTTGTTGAGAAGAGCTGTATGTGGGGAGCCTCCCCACACATGAGAGTTGTACTCTACACAGGGGCTGATAAAACCCGTGTATAAAGTCAACAACTGTGCAGGGGTAAAGAAAGCAAGAAGCCGGCTTAGCACACCTAATCTCTTGAAAGCAGATTTTACAAGAGAGGAAATACGATCTTTCCAAGAGAAATCCCGAGAAAAGGAAACTCCAAGTATGTTTAAATATGATACAATTTGAGTTGAATATTGCTAAAAATTAGAAGATACACTTGCCGAAGATTTTGTTGGGATGAAAGATGCATGAAGTGAGTTTTGATGCATTAAAAACAAGATTTCTTTACCCCAGTCAGAGATATGAGCCAAGTCAGACATAAGGTGTACCATAGCCTCATCCCTTCTTTGTTGAAGAGGTGATGGGTGGAGTCTTCAGCGTATGAGTGAATAGAGTTACATGTACAGCTTAGAAGGTCATTGATGAATGGGAGGAGGAGAGTTGGTGATAGGACAGAACCTGGGGGAACATCACTATTCATAGCTCTAGGAGAAGAACGGTGACCGTCAATAACAGCAGCTATAGAACGACCTGAATAGAAGCTAGAGATGAAGGCACAGATAGTAGGACAGAGACCGTAGGAGGGCAGTTTGGAAATTAAAGATTTATGCCAGACTCGATCGAAAGTCTTTGAGATGTCAAGCTGAATGGCAAAGATTTTGCCAAAGTCCCGGAAGGAGGAAGACCAGGATCTGAAAGGTAGGTGAACAGATCGCCTGGCGGAACGCATTACTGGTGATCGGAAAGTTTATGACAGGAAAGGTGCTTTAAATTTTTTGTTAAGAACAGACTCAAAAACTGTTGAAATACAGGATGTTAAGGCGACTGGGCGATAATTCTTTGGGACAGGCTGAAAGAGAGCAAACTTCCAGCAAGAAGAAAAGGTACAAGTTGACGGACAAAGGTGAAAGAGTTTAGGCAGGGTGTAAGCACAGTTCTTGAGGACACCAGAAGGGACCCCACCAGGCCCATATGCACTGTTAATACTGAAGCCAGTGATAGCAGAAAATACATCAAATGAAGAAATTTTAATGTTAGCCATGAGGAAGTTAGAGGGGGGATGTGATGGGGGAACAGGGCCTGTCTCCATCTGCACCCCCCAGCCATCCAAAAACTCCGGGCTACACCAAGCAACAAAAGTCTCTGTTACCTGCTTCCATAATTTCACGATGCCACTCCTCCCCCTCCCCACACACACACACACTCACGGGGCCCTTTAATTATTAAAGATTGCACTTTGATATTCTCCTTGGCTAACAAAAAGCTGCCCCAATCATATATCAAACACAGAATAATTTCTTGTTATCGAAAGCAGTTGCTCATACTCGAAAGCACTAATTTTCGCATTTAATAGCTTATTTATTACCTTTTCGTTGCGGCTGGTGTACGTGGATACTGTATTTAGGCAAGCACCGGACTTCTATTCAGCTGTGTGAAATCCCAATAGCAAAAGTCTTTAAAAATACTTTAAAAAACTATCTTGAGTCTATCTTGAGTAGGCTAACCCTTTCTCTGAATTTTCTCACCTTGCAATTTTTCATAGAAAAACACCATACGATATCGTTTAATCGAGAGAAACCCTAGCGGTCAAAGACTTAGAAAACAGGTGTACCTATCTATATATCTACTGTATCTATAGCCAGACGCCTTAGTCCCGTAAGGGGTGGCCACACAAAAAAAAATCGCCCTCATGTCTCCCTGTCCTCTGCCATGTGGATGCCGAACAGCTATAATTTTAAAGAAAGTGGTGTGGTGCATCACGTGGCTGTACTTTTCCACGGTCTCACTCCCCTGCCGTGACCTTGAGCAATAAGCAAGAAAAACAGATCGATGGAGTGCAGAACGAGGCTTGTAAAACTATACGCTCACTTCTTTCCACATCCGGGCGAGGTGAGGATTTATACACTGCAGTCCTAGTAATTTATCTGTATTCTATTCGTGCCGCCACCAGAGATTTTATTATGTTTGGGAACGCTCTCTAGCTGTGAAGGGATTACTGAAGGCTGTGGCTATCTCCCCTAGTTCTAACATCCCTCCTGAGTTTATTTATGCCATCTATAGGTTACAAGATTAAAACAATAATGACGGCATCTGATTGAAATGGATACTGAACAATATGTAAGGACAAGCTGGCAAATGTGAGAATGCTAAGTTAGATCCTGCTGTTATTATTATGACCCCACGCTCGTCTAGCCATAATCCCGGTGGACTGCATGCTGAAGTTTCCTTTCTCCTGTAATTCACCTTTCTCCTTTTGGGGAGCAAAGATCAGGGAGGGAAATGAGGAAAGTTTGCATGATGGAGCAACTGCACTGTCTGGTTATACTGTGCCACCGAATGAAGGCATTCATCACCAGACCCGTTGATTCTGAACACCCTCAGACTCTTATGAGTCTGAAGAAATCGCCTATAGTTAGCTGAAGGAGATTTTTGAGTTATCTCGACTATGAAAGGATTAATGGAAATAGTATTAACACCCTGACTTTCACATGAATAAAATCATATAATGCTACCTGGAATAAAATACTAGTTTCCCGACCATTACAGGATTAACACAGGGAATCAAAATTAACAAAGCCAGAGATTTTAATACATTTGGTATCATTAGATTCTAACCACTTTAACTCTTCCAAAAATTGCCATCTCTTCATTTTTAACTGATTAGCACTAGATACGGTGCTAGTCACGAAAAGGTGTTAAAGGATGTGCAGTCCTAGTATTGTCCTAGTCTGCCAAGGAACTACAGAAACAAAGCTACAGTAAAAAAAAAAAAAAAAAAAAAAATCCGCGCAGATGAGGTACGAAACTATAATCCAATCCCTCAGATCTGATTTATCCCCTTCAACACGATAATTTCTGATGTCAAGTGCTGCTGCCAGATTATTATATTCGGCTTGGGAGTGACCCTTGGGCCTGGCGTGAAGAGGTAAATGAAAGCTAAACACGACTTCTTCAGTTCAAAAGCCTACTCCAAGCTGAAGAAAAACGTAAGGCTGTAGCAAACAAAAGGGACGTACCAGGGCCGAAGAGATTACGTGTTGACGCTTTTTGAGGCTCCACTCTTGGTCTTATAAATAAATGAAGCAAATTTCAAACTCCATTTTCATTTACTAATCTAACACGATCGCTTCAGGTCTTGACATGTTTTCGAGACGGTAAAAAGAGAAGTACTTTGAGTTGATGTGGTCAGGTGAATTATTAAAACAGAGCGTGACATTGTGGATATACCCCAAGTTTCTGACGATAATTTCTGAAGCCTGTGATAACGCCAGAACAGTGTCACACAGATCTGTACCGTTGCTGACTACACTCTGTAATGAGGAATGCAGGAAGACAACCAACAATTGCAAGTGTTCCATGCTAAATCATCAAAAACATGTGGTTTGCCTACTCTTTTCCTCATCCACTTTTAACACGGGCCTGAAAGATCAACAAGAGGCTTCAAGAAAGAGGGATGGCTGAAAGAAGAATAGGACGACCGAGACTCAGGTGAAAAGATAACGAGATGATGAGTGAGTGACTGAAGAGAAAGACAAATTACTGCAATCCAAAATCATCTCTTACCATGCGATTTTCCGAAGCTTAGAGGAGATAACTGTTTAGCACTGGATAAGTTAGATAACCTACAGTAGAGCCTTGCTAGAATCACCCTTTGACTTCCAGGGGGCAGTCACATGCCGAATAAAATCTTCTACAAAAATAAAATAAAAATATCCTTCACTTGGTTGATGGGGCTAATTAGTAAAGTGGCGGGGAGAGGAAGCAGACCGAGAGCCATGTAGAAGCAGCAGCTAATGAGGTATATCAGGAAGCGTGGGTTGTGTGAAAAATCGTTGTTACTGGGAAGAGACAGAAATACCTCGATAACCTTTTGTTGGCACCACCCATTACAGGATGCTGCGTCAAGCACAACATTTTAATGCTCAACTCTTCACTACAATGATGCATACTCTATTCTTTCTGCTACCAGATAATCTTATTCGTTTAGGGGGGCATAGGTTAGATATTCAGAAGCCCAAGTAATACAAAAAGATTTCCTGAAGTTGATTAAGAGTCCTGGAGGTAGCTAAAATAAACTAAAACAATACTTCATCGGAGTAAAGAAGCTTAGTTATCTGTAAATCTGATTCGTACATACTCGAGTCTGTAATCCAGCAGTCCTTTCACACATCACAGCATGTCACAGTCTGGAGCCTAAAACCGACCGTCTGTACTTCAATATGCGAGGGCTGCCTTGTTCCATGACTGCTTTTCTTATTCTATTATTGCTTTTACCAAACATTTTGTTGTTCGATCGGGTGAATCAAGCGAGAGCAGTATTAGACAAGGAGTAAAGAGCTAATGTCTAGACCACACACAGCGCCAATACTACAGTGGATCTAGGCTTATGAAAACCTAATGACGACTTTTCTCAATATTCAACATTATATTGCTGAAGAAAAGAACGCCAAACTCACCAAAACTGTTACCTCGAAAACTATTAAAGCTACGGCGGACCTATGCCCACTGCTGGAAAAGTAATGAAAAAGTAATACACGGAACTTAGGTGACTTTTCACAAATCCGTCATCCAAAATTTGCCTCAATAATACTTAAAAACAACAAAATTCAGCATCAAAACCGGGTATCTCTGAAATTATTATAGCTGCATAGGACCTGCAGACCTCTCTGGAAACTTTATGGAAGAGTAGTGAGTGTTGCTTGGTGGCTTTTCTCAAAACTCAAAAACAACCTGCTGAAAAAAGAAGACAAAAAGCGCCAAACTGAGCTAAAGTTGAGTCGTGAGTGAATCGCCATGCTTTGACATTAGGGTCCAAAACCACTAACTGATTGCATGCACATTCTGAAATAAGGTGAACAAGATGGCTGACATTCCCGAAGGAATGAAAAATGGTGAAAAATGGTCTCCATACAGCTAAGTACTTCGACATGTCTTTGTGTAAACCGCCATGATGACTGACAAATATACAAAAGCAGAGGACCTCAGAATTTGCATGTTCATGCTGTTTGGAGTTTGACCCAATAAATCCCTTTAAAATGGCAAAACAAAAATGAAAAGTGAAGTCTGGGCCTAACGACCCAAGGAACCATTCTGCCAAGTCTGAAGCGAACTGGTGAAAAAATCAACGAATGGCCTCCAACCTGAAAAGGCGCTTGGTTGAAAGACGAAAAAAAATAGGAAATACATTCAGTCTCCACACATCGGTGTGGAAACCTAATCATTTTTTAATGCATTAATATCAGACAACCGGGATGGCACTCATCTAGGTTGAATAGCATTATCAAACTTGTTCGCTGGAACACATTTTATTGTCTTAAGTGTGGACGCCTATATGTTAAGTTAACTTAAGAGAGCTAATATTGCACTGTAAGTAGATAAAGAGTTAGTGAAGGCTTTAGCAACCGCCTCAGTTCGAGAAGTCTCTCACATTAAGGAAAATCGGCTGGGGGTACCAAGAATAAAATATAAAAAGGTCACTGAATTCAAGGGTAAGATAATTAGTAAGAAGATGGGTCGTTGCTCAGGACGGAGAGAAATGACTGGAGGTTCTTTTATCGAGACTCCCCCAGACAGAGAGAGAGAGAGAGAGAAGCGGGGGGAGGGGGTTGCACTGATGATAGACGAAGAGACAGAAAAAGAAGCTTGGATTGCAATGATGATACTGTAGATGCAGCGACTGATACAGAAGTTAGTGGGGTTGCAGTGATAAGAAATACAGAATAGATAATGAGTTCAGGAGGGCTGCATTGATGATAGAGATTGGTAAAGAGGTCTGCGCGGTTGCACTGGTGATAGATACGGATAGATAAACAGATCAGTAGCTATTGGTGTGGCGTGCTTATTATATCAGTGGATTTTTGAGGGTCACCAGGGAAGTAGGTGATACAGTGGTTAGCGCATCCACCTCACATCTGGAAAGACCCGAATTGATTCACGGGCCGATATGACTCTTAGACAAAGTTTGCTTCCCCTTTGTCCCTCTTCACCCAGTATTACAATTGGGGACCTGGATGTAACATTGTCGTATTCTAGGGGATAATGTAGACTTGGGAAATATTAACCTTCTGCCTTACTGAGCCACATTCAGTCGATAGGCGTTTATTCGAAGTCTTCTTCCAATATTACGGTTCATGTAAGGGAACTATTGACCGTGACTCTGGCTGACCCACGTATTACGGGGTTTAAGGAAGAGACTGTGTGTGTGTGTGTGTGTGTGTGTGTGTGTGTGTGTGTGTGTGTGTGTGTGTGTGTGTGTGTGTGTGTGTGTGTGTGTGTGTGTGTGTGTGTGTGTGTGTGTGTGTGTGCGCATAATGTGCATAATGGCGAGCTTTCGTGCATCCACCACGAGGCTCCACCCTGTCCTATTTTTCGCTACTACCTGTTTAATAGTTAATGTCGCGGTATTGGAATGCGGAGGTGTGTGTGGGGGGGGAAAGAAAGTCTCTATGTGGGGGGAGGGGGAGGTGTGTGTGGGGAGAGGGGGAGGTGTGTGAGGGGGAGGTGTGTGCGTGTGGAGGGGAAGGAGAGGTGGGGAGAGGGGAAGAGTATAATGTATTTTGGGTGAGGGGGTGCCTTTCCTGCACGTGCTGCACTAAAGTTCATGATGCAGTAAGCTTGGCAGGGTCACTCCTCTTCCAGAACAATTTTATGCATGTTTTCTTTTTACAAGCTGGCCATTAAGGATTTCTCGTAACGGTATTTATGCAGAGTACATGTAGTCCATAACGAAAATATTAGCATACAACAGTATATTTAAGTGCAACCAGGCTCTTCATGGTCAGATCGCAGAATTTTGAAGTCGTAAAAGGCCGTGCGCTTACTAACTGTGGTTCTGATGGAGGTGCACTGGGGTCTCTCCGCCTCGTTTGCTGCCAGAGACTTGGAATGGTCTCCTACCTTTTGGAAATTTAAAATACAGTGGCCTACCCTCAGGTCCGCCTCCGCCCGATGCCCTCCAAAGCACAAAGTGAATCATACAGGACTGGTCGCTACGGCTATGTGTACTGTATTAATAAAAACCCACTGTCTGTAGATTCACAAGCCACTATTCATATCATTACGCAGTGTATCCATCCACCCCTGGTATACTGCTTACGTAAACTATATTGACATCAAAACAGTAAAAAAACCTAGAAGAGAATATCAAAGTGTAATATACAAGACACATTTCCAGGGACGGCATGCAAGAGAGCCTCCTAAGAGCCCCAAAGTACGGCCCTGTACTGTCATTAGCCTGAAGGATGGGCCACTGCAGTTCATAATAGCCAGTCAGGGTTGATGTACACTCCAACCCTCATAACTAGTGATTTAAATAATAACTCATCACCATTATCATACCCCTTTTATAAATCGCTATATTTAGTGGCCAGCAAATGCGAAGCGAGCACGTTATAATCTTGAGAGTAATGCTCGATTATGCTATTATGTCTTCTGAGTAGGAGTGTCTGATTCGAAGAATTAAATAGCGTTCTTTGCGTTACTAATTTTAGCATTACATTCTCGAAGGTCGGTTCCGATAACCCACCATTACGACATTACGGCTGACAACGGTGAAGCCACAGCATTTATTTTTACGCAGTTTATGGTTATTAACTTCAGTACTCTTCCATCAGACCTACAGCATGCCACAATAATAGCCCTGTTGTTCTTATCAAGGCTGAAACTACTGCATAACTGTTTCGAGGGTCTCTTCCAATCAATTTCACTCTAACATGCCATAAAATTAACTTTGTTCTTTTGCCAAGGGTGAAAGCAATACCTTAATTACTAAGCTATTTATAATTATTAACAATACTTTCCCATCAAGCCCATCGACATGCCATAAAAAATATACAAACACTCTTGCTGTTTTGTCAGGGGTGAAATCACTGCATCTCTTTTTAAGCAATTTGTTGTTATTAGTTTCACTGTTCTCCCATAAGCTCATCGTCATGTCACTCAAACACCATTGTTGCTGTTACCTCGAACTGTTTGACACGCCCCAGCCTCAAAACAGGCAGTGGGCAAGATGGAGAAGGTTATTGATACCTATCGACTACAGGGAGGTCATTTAGGCACAGTAAATTTTCGATAAGCCCAAAACCTCCCGTCAAAGGTAAACACTACCGTTGTGACAGCACGAAGTGGTAAGCAGTAATTACATGTGTCGACACACTTTTAAAAAAAGTGGGGGGGGGAAGAAAAAAATGAGGAGACTGCTTATGCCTTGTGCTGGGTACATAAATTCCTAGAATTTTCCAACTGACAGGCTAATTTTCCGTTAAGGGTTTTTTCCCCACTCCCGCTGACACTGAGCTTTGACCTACGACCATTCTATTAGAACTTGACCTACATATAGTCACAGGCTAACCAAGTATAAAAAATAAATAAGTTACAATCTGAACGGATGGAGAGACTTACAGACATACAGACAATCAAACAGGTTATATTATACTGCAAACAAAACACAGACACATCTAGAAATAGTTAACAACTTAATAAGCAAGCGGGAAATAAATGAGCCTCGTCCGATGACAGCTAAAATAAAACAGAGACCCTGTTCCTGAAGAGGTTCGTGAAGACGGTTTCTAACGCCTTCAGTTCCCGGTTTCTTCTACGCTGCATAAAATCATTCACTGGCACTGTTGCCTTCCCTAGTGAGTGACATTCTGGTAAATGCTAGTGACCCTTCTATAACGGGAGGCCACATGTGCAGTAAGCGGAATTAAGTCACACAGGGTTAGCTAGAAAGTATGTAAATTCTTTTGCGCAGGGGAATGCCTTACTGGAAACCCTTTTAGCCCGTCTCCCCTTGGCGACGAATTAAGCTACCTAATTTGAGCATTATTTCGGCTAAAGTCACACGATTTTATTGCGCTTGTGACAAACCCAGGACACCAGTAATGTTAAGAATTTTCACAATTAATCCGTTCAACATGATGACATTTATCACATTTCATTTTTGCTAACTCCAGACGATTTTATTTGCCTTAGGAGAAACTTACTGGCAGAAGAGATTAGTCACGAATACTTCAATACTACAGGCCTTTTGGAAGTTTTCCCTTCAGTCCAATGACGCATTTTTAGATTCCTGCAACCACCAGATGATGCAACTTTCGTTGCAGAGGGGTTAATGAAGACTGTATATAAGGCATCCAGCTTCTCTTTCAACAAAACTATCTGACGCTAGCGGTGGCGGCGGTGGGGACGACGGCGGAGGCAGGAGCAGGAGAAGGAGTGGGAGGGGGGGAAGATTATCTGTATGCTAATCCAGTGGACTGCAAGCTTAAGTTTCCATTCTGCAGTCCACCATCCTCCTTTTCGGGGACGAACAAGTAGCTGAGGGACGTTCGTATAAGCACACAGTTGAGCCACCTGATTACAACAGTGGTCACCACATGAAGGCGTCCCTCTCCATCACCAGGTTAACGGAGTAAAGTGGCTAATAAAATCCTCTGAAAGTAGCACGAATAAATCAAACTAAGACGCCACCCTGCTTCAGGGGGCACGCGACAATATGCCCCTCTTCAGCTGAATGAAATCGTCTAACCGTCTAGAAGGAATAAAAGAACTGTATACTTGCCGAACTAGGAAAGCATGATTACAACCTATACAACCTGCCTCAACAGAAAAAGAGGTTTAGATAAATGCCTGACGACTGCACGAGAGTCATCAAGGCAGACAATCAAGTTTTACCAAGCCTCAAATTTCCAAAAGAATACAACCCTGAATAGTCGGTGTTACACAAAAGGCCCTAATTATCAGTCTCTCTATACTCAGATACATAAATCCAAGAGAGGGTGGTCATGAACAAATTGCCTCCACGTCACTCTGTTCCCCGCCATCAGGCAACCCTTCCCCCATCTCTAACCACTCTGATTCGTATCTATCTCTTCCTCGCCCTTCCACCTCATCCTAGGTTCCCCTCTCCACCTTTCACATACATTCTCCCAGTCAATTTCTCACTCTCCATTCTCTCCACATAGCCCAACCACCTCAAAATACGTAACAGTGGTGTTAACACATCCATGTTAACACCACAATGCCCTAACTTCCTCATTTATCTCTCTCTCTCCACGTAATTCTCAGATAAATCATTCCAAACCACTTACTCCTGACTTGTGTCCTCACAACAGACTCCTAGTAGCCATTTACATACATTACTTTGGGGATCGCAGTACTGTCATGCAACGACTTCCTTGTTCCTAGACTCCCCTCCCTACTTTTTGTTACTGGCCTCAATGTACCGTAACTGCAACCTTCCTTCCCTGCTGTACCCATGATCGCACTTGATCGTCTAAACTCCCCTACTTGCCCATCCCGATACCCAGATACTTGAAGGTGCTCATGTTGTCCATTTCCTTACCATTCAGTCATACTAAGCACTCCATGACTTCATCCCCCAAAATCCCTAAAACACAATGCGATATAGTCACCGTTACATCCAGAGACAAGTCCCATACATCCAACGACATGGGTAAATTTAATACAGGAAGAGGTAAGAATGACATGTAGATATTCGAAGGACCAACTTCACGGGAAAGATTAAAAGGAAAAATGTTTTTTGTTCTATATAAGTACAAGTAACAAAGGGTGTGACGAATTATGTGATCTGGCCGACCATCCTCTGCATAAAACAAATTATAATATAGACGGGATAAAATTGTACTCACATACGCAGACCCCCCAAGTACTGCACAACTAATTATCTGAAACAAAGGAAACCATAATATACTTCACTGCGTTATATGATTACACATAAATCATAAAAATTAGCTGACCATTATTACTGTTATTCATTTTGCGGTAACTCCACTCCATTACACCTATCCCTTAGCTCCTGAAATATCGCTGGCCATCACTACAAATACAGCAATAACTATGGTGGTATTTATGAACTATAATGGAGCTAAGAGGTGTCATCATAGTGTCACCCATACGGTGCAGAGTGCCGTCACTGATAATATCTAAAGTCCATGCCATACACTATCACACACTGACATACAGCCAATTCTTTATGGAATAAGGGGATGTTAAAGAGTTCACCAATGTATAAAGACAAAACCCAGTCGCCGGAAACTCTGTAATTAATTTTTAACTTAAATAATTACTAGACTTAACTGGTAACAGAAGTAGCATACAGTAACTCCAAAGGAATTACGCAGTATTGTAAACTATATATATTCATACATCATCATCATCATCATCAGCCGTTGAGGTCCACTGAAGGACCGGCCTATCCCTATCGAAGCAGGGACGATACAGCCAATGTATCTCTACCAAGTGGCTTAGGCTGTCTGGTAGAGACTGTATGTAGGGTGAGAAGTGCTTGTGAGTGTAATTATAGTGTTGTAGTGGCTTTGGATGTGTGTAGTATGTGAACCTTAAGCCGATTGGGTGCAAGCATACTAATATGCGACACTGGTTCAACCACAGCACCCCTTGTGTCCGCCAAAGTTGCAAGTGGCTTGGTGAAAGCTTCCCAAAGTTTTTACAACTCTGGCGGGAGGCGAACTTGCGCTCACCAGCGTGCGAAACGCACACTCTACCACTGTACCACAGAGGCTCCATATATATATATATATATATATATATATATATATATATATATATATATATGGTGTGTGTGTGTGTGTGTGTGTGTGTGTATGGCGACTACCTCACACCATATTTATTAAATTTGTTAATAGCTTCACGGAAAGATCCACACATGTACTGCTGAGTGAACAAGGAAAAGAAGGAACAGAGTCCACCGGGGAGACGCCCTGAGTGATACCGGTTAGTTTAGCAACACCTTACATTCTGATGCGGTTTCTGGACAACGTAAAACAATGGTAGTCGCGGCGCACGACTCTGAGGTTGCCATTATCGTACCCTGGCAACCTACCTGTCAACAATGCGGCCGATTTCATATCATACTATGCACGAATCATATTATCATACACGAATATATTATACATGAATATTAATATGCACGAACCTATTATTTTCATTAATCACACGCGTATCATATGATACACGAAATCGGAAGTACAGTTGAAGGGTAGGTTGCCAGGGTACGATAATGACAACTTGAGAGTCGTGCGCCGCGACTATAGTGAAAAACTGTTGAAGCAAAATTCCAACCCCTCCAACCCATTTGAATATGCCAGTATCCCTATCGGTTTATTTATTTATCTTTATCTGTCTATATACCTGTCTGTCTGTGATGGGTATACAGTATATAGAATATACAAAATACGTAACACATAAAAACAATTATTTATTTATGTATTCATGTACTTATTTTTTCGCTTATTTGTGTTAAAAAAATATATATATATATATATATTGACCAAAGTAATGCAACGATACTCTAATCTCCCTCGCAACAACACACACTGGTTGATTTAGCAACACCTCATTAAGCTTTGACACAGTTTAGGCCACGGTACACGAGAGTTATTGACCCCAGCTGTACTGCACATAACATTCCCCACTAACCACACCCATTACCTCCACGTCCACTCCACTCACTTTCCACACTCCTTCATTTACACACCGCACAGGTAATCACTCATTCATTCATACGCTCCCTGGTTAGTTGCGTGGTTGATCTGTTTAGTCATTCATTCATTCATTCGTTCATTCATTCATTATCATTCATTCGTTAATTCATTCGTTAGTTCATTCGTGCATTCCTTCAGTTATTTGCGTCTTTGTTCGTATATTCATTCAATCACTCGTTCGTTCGTGCATTTATTCATTCACACTTTCATTCGTTCGTTCGTGCATTCATTCACACACTCATTCATTCATTCATTCAATCGTTAGTTTCAGATCATTTATTCACTCGGTAGTCAGATTCAGTTAATTAATTTCGTCATTCTTGCGTTCGTTAACTTACTCTCAACAACTCATTCATGGGCGCGTGCAAGTAGGCGTTCACCAGCCGTAAATACAGTACAGTTCTTCAGTTCCGGTCTTCCTCCTCCGCCTTTCTCCACTCTGACCTGTTGGCTGTCGGTACCTCTCTCTCTCTCTCTCTCTCTCTCTCTCTCTCTCTCTCTCTCTCTCTCTCTCTCTCTCTCTCTTGTATGACGCTAATTCCTATAATGATTTTCCTGTTATTTTAGTTAATTTACAACTTTCTATTTTTACGCAACTAAGGTTTCTAAACGATTTCATGAAGACTATTGCTAATCTTTCCAGTTAGAATTGTCTTACGCAAAATCATATGAAGCTACAAAAATCAATAAGAAAACCATCGTACTTAAGGGATTAATTATTTCATCTCAACAGCTGTTTATATTTTTCTCACTCACCATTCTGCTCTTAATCTTCAATCTTTCCAACTAGAGAGACAGACAGACAGACAGAGACAGAGAAGGAAACAGGCAGTGCATAAGGGAAAAGTATGAGAAGTGAGGAAAGGCAGAGAGGAAGGGAAGTAGGGTTAGGAAAGGGCTGGGGTGAGGAAGGAAGAGCAAGAGAAAGGGAAGAGGATGGATAGTGGGAGAGGGAGTCGGGGAGAGAAAGGGAACAATTAGGGAGTGCCAGAGAGAGAGAAATGGAAGGAAATGAGAAAGTAACGAGGAAAGGACTAAGAGTAAGGTAAAAAAAAAAAAAAAGGGGGGGGGAAGGGAGGGGAAAGATAAAGGGGAGGGAGGGTCAACAGGGAAGGTTAGATGGAAGAGGAGGGATGAAGGAAAGGGTGGGAGTAAAGGAGAACTGAGAGAAGGGGAGGGAGCTGGGGGAAGGAAATTTAACCCGCGGATCGAGTAAAACCAAAATGTTATTATCTAAGTGAGTTTTGTGGTGGGGGACTGTACTGGATGAGGCTTTACTATCAGGCAAGGTGAGGAGAAAGGAGGGCAGGTGAAATGAGGTTAAGAGTGACACGGGAATTTTAGGGAAAGAAGACAAAGGGGACATGAAGGGAGGCGAGAAAGAGGGAGAGGAAATGAAGGGAGGTGATGGGAGGAGAGTGAGGGAGTGGAGGGATAAGGAGGGCAGATGAGGGGTGAGGTGTTAGATTTCCTTCTAAGATGACGAGAATATGACCACCAAAGATCTCATTTCCATCCATTCACCTAATTACATATCCTGCTTCCCCTCCCCAGCACCTGCCGGTCAATACTACATTTCCAGCTCTGAGGTCGGCAACTAATGCTCACAAATTCCAACTCTCACTGGGTTTCAACACACTTTCCAGAGTGCAGTGATACAGCTGACTCCAACTGAATGCATGCTAGAGGAAAGAGTTACACCGAAGCTGCTACCTACGGAGGTGACATTCAAATTTTGTTTTAGTACCACGTAATTATTATTTTTTAATTGCCGAGATTCCTCTCGTAACATATATTTATTGAAAAGGCCGGTTTGTACACGTCTGGCATGGGCAGGACATTTAAGCCGCGTTTTACGAATCTTGAAAAGTAACTTATCCATGGGCCCGAGGAACAACACTGTGTCACCGCTGAAATGACTAGCCCTCATCCAATGTCTCACACATGGGTAAAGGTGTGAAAGGTTTTCGAAGTGTAAGATTAGAAGTGTCTGTGAAATTCCTGTTGGAGTGGTTATGACTGTAAGTGAGTCTGTATTTATAGCATAGAGAACCTCGACGGTCTCCAAAACATATGGGTACATATGAATGCACATGCCACTGCATACTCTTCAGTGCACGGCCTCGGGTTAGACTGAACCCAGTTCAAGAGCTCTGGTAGACGAACACGCTACCGACACGACCGCTGGAGGCTCTCTCTTAGAAATAAAGAGGCAAAGTACGTTTATGAGTTGCCCAGGATCATATAAGAACAAAGTTTCTCGAAACTGGGTACAACAATGTGAGCTGACCGATCAGTACTACTGAAGCGCACTGGATTTTCGATATTACAGTACTTCGGAGCCCTGGATGTACCAAAAGGCATTCTGATCGCGATGTAGTCAACCAAAAGGAGTATACACAGAAACAAATGTAAACAAAAAAGTGCAACATATTCAGAAAAAAAAAAAAATTGTAACATAAATGAAGAATGCTCGTTACCCATCATTCTCGATGCTGTTCCTGTGTTGCCAGTTAAAATATCCCAAACAAGGACTATGGGTTTATACTTTTTCCTGTGGCCTACTGTATAGCAATTTCTTATCCGGGTTCTCTTCTTAACGCTGTCAGGCTTCCATAATTCACGCTCCGCTGTATAAAAGTGCATGACGTTAGCTGGATGAAAATATTAGACTGCGCAAACGTGATAGTTTTAATGGTACCGATAATAAAATTATCAGGCTCAGCTGACTAAAACCGCCTGGCAGTAGCTGGAACAGAATAACGTGGTAGTGTTATCCCGATCATACGAGGGTTAGCAGTATCTACATTAATACTCAGGCTCGTAGGGCACACTCCTATTAAATAAAAACGTCTGATGTTTCTAGAATAGAATATTACTTTTTCCGGCCATTAGAAGGTTAACAGTAAGAGCTAAAAGAGACCCAGCTGGACGAGGGGGCTGTGGTTGCACCCCAAGGTTCAAATGAATGTGAACCCGATGGACTGCAGACTGAAGCTACCATTCTCCTGGAGCTCATTATCCTTCTTTCCGGAGACAGAGAGCGAGATGAGGAACGTTTATATAACCAGGCGCTGAAGCCGCCAGGTTATATCTATATTCGCACCCCAGCTTGTAATGGGACTTGGATTTATACATCGACGGTTGCGTGTCATAATTTGGAGGAGAGTTTATTAGCTGTTTTCCTTGCCAGTTACCTTAGCTGGACGTCCTGGCAAACACAGGATAAGGTACATCATATTTTTGTACTTTAAAATGAGCTGTATCTTTAATTCCTGGATACAAAATACTCAAACATTGAACTGGTGATAGTGATAGTTGTGGTTGAGGCAGGGATTGTAGTAGTACCTCCGAATGTGGTGGCTTTGCTAGTGGTAGAGATGGTGTAGTTGAGGTAGTGGTGGCGAATACAGTAGTGCGTCTGATTGCGGTGGCTGTAAAAGTGGTGATGATGGTAGTTGCGGTAGCGGTAGTGAGTAGCATACGGTGGTGCTTGTGGTGGTTTCTGTGGCAATGGTAGAGATGGTGGTTATGACTGAAGTGTGGTGGTCGTTATGATAAAAGTTGTCGTGACGAGAGGGACGGTTGTAATACCAGCAATGTTAGCAGCTTTATACTCTGTGCTCTCTAACTCTGGTCTAAACCTGCCATCCCTCCATTACGTATGCTGAGCTATAGCAAGAAATTAACACCGCAATATGGGTACTAGTCACGAGAAAGTGCTACAGAAAGGATGTAGAGCCGTAGCCTTGTCTTACTCTACCACTAAGTTAAGGGAAATAAACCGCAATATTAAAATCTCCACCAAGTCAAAAGTGGACTCATTCTAGCAGTAGCGGCGGCATATATTTCCCAAAAATAGTGAGCCTTTTACTGTGTTTGCCAAGTAATGTTGGGTACGTCCGCTAGCACTGGGGAAAAAAGTGCTCATTACTCAGACAATGGGTCGTATTCTTGTGAGTTTAGGAGGTGGGTTTCTTGCGTCTATTCTTAGCTGTTATTTCCAGGAATAGTGTCCCAAAACTAAACCCCTTCGCCACGAGGATGTTTTCTACATTTCATTCTTCTTACCACCAGACGATTTGGATCACCTTAGGAGCAACTTCCTTAACGAGAGAGGCTAATTATACAGTAACCATCATTTTCCCCTTCACTACCAGACGTCTCCATCAAATCAAGGAAAATCACCTGAAGACTGCGAAAATGAGCTGCAAATAGATGTCCTCGTACTGTAGGTGTTAATATTCTCATGCATGATATCTTTGTTTTTTGGTTACAGAGACTGAACAGATAACACGCAAGAGAATAATAACGTGTCATATACAGAGGTTCCCTGATGAGAAAGCGATAAGAACGGTCCAATGTGTAGCTCCTGGTATCCTGATACGATAGCGTTATCTTTACTATACTCTTTCCACCTTAACTTGACCCAGATTTTCGTCTCTTTGTAGCTCATGTCACGTGGGTTAATCGCAGAAAAAGACAACGTTATGGATTTTCAACACTTATACACTTATCACTTACCGAACATTATCAAAGCCCAGTGTTAAATCTATTGCTCCAACTCAAAAGCGAAGATGAAGAGACGGCAATTTTAGGCCAAGTTAAAGTGAAACGAGTGCAGTAGTTACGAGTAAATCAGGACTCCCCCAGGTAAATTGTCACACATAAGGTCGCAGTCTACAAAGTTCTAACTCCTCTTGCTCAGCGTTCTGTTATGTATACATCTTAAATCTTTCAACCCAAGACCGTCTTTGTGCTCTACTTTCGCCTTTTACAGATTTTATTCCGCTTAGGGGATAATATTCGGACAAAAGGGATTACAGATAGCTTCCATCAACTCTTTTATTACGCGAGGCCTTTCAGAAGTGTAAAAACATGGGCAACGCTACGCTGTTACTACCCTCCATCTGACCAAGCACATACCCCTACTTCCCTGCACACCAAACCAAGCACAGAACGGCCCTCACCCACCCACCCCCGTAGAACACAGAGACATTAAAACTTTAAAAATTCAGCAGTTCATCCATGGTAATAATAAAGTTACGAGCAGATTTGATGAAATTATGACACATGCTTTTTTTCATTTAGGCAACCATTTCTAATGATTACATAATAGCCTAGGTACAGTCACGAAACTTCATGGATAATTAGATATTAATATAAGTATGTATCATGTACAAATTCTGTCTCCTACGTGCAAGAGTTGCAAAGTTTTAATAGAAAAATGGATCCAAATCATCAGTTTTATGTCTTTTTGCAGCTTCATAACATTACAGTATATAATCTCATGGCATGCTAACTACCGAAAGGCACCAGGAGGCATATTAACACATTCCTGGAGAGTTTGAAGCCTGTACCTGTGTTAGTTTCTGAGTCTAGCCCGGAAACGAAATCTCTACACCCTGTCAGCCGCCCTGTCACCCAACTCTACGAACGGACACCTATTGATCCCAGTGAACACAACATCCCCCTCTGACTCTGTCAGCTGGAGGGTAAAAAAATGTATCAGATATTACATATATATATATATATATATTGTTACATAGCCTATGATTTCATCATCCTTTGTGTAATTTTAACGCACAGTTGCTGCATGTTTGATCACGAACGTGTTCTGCCTCAGTCCCCCCCTTCTACCGTTATAGTAGAGTAAGTCGTTCTCTCTGTTATACTTTGCGGGATTTTGAGCTCTCTGTCCCCATGGCTTCATTTGCGCGTCCCTCTTACAAGTTGTGTCAGGCTCTGCCGGCCCCTATATAATGAGCTCAGTCTCTGCATCATGGCCACTTAGATCTGCTCCTCACTTTGTTCACATCTCTGTCCTCCCCTGTACAGATATTATTATTGTGAGTGCTCAAGAAGTCTCCAACCATCTAGCAGCTGTGTGTAATTTGAGTATAACTGTTATTGCATTTTTTCTTGTACTGTATAGCATAAGTTTAATTTGTGGGGCCTAGTGAAGTTTTTGTAATTCATGTAGGGTTCTTTATGTCAGTCATTTTTGATAATAGTTTGTATCTGTAATTATTTATCTGGCATTCACTGAGTATTATCTGGTATCTCATTTTATCAGGGCTGACTTAGATAAAATTTACTCTTGCTAATTTCGTGTTAATAGAGGCTATTGCAGTTAACCATATATTTAACCTGTTTTTGCCATTACATTATCCTTATGAGTTCTGAATGTTTTGTTGTTAATTTAAGCATTAAACTTTAACTTGTAATTTTACCTAACTCTTTTGTTTTGAACCTGGAACTTTACGGGACAGTAGTGACTCTTCGTATTCTCACTTAAAGTGTACATTATCTTTCTCTGTTTCGTAACATAAATTTGGCGACCTCATATCAGGATATTCAGGATATTATCATAAGGATATTGTTTCATATTTTGTGACTGTGATATATTCATGATGGCTACTATTTCTACACTTGATGAAGCCAAAGATTTTTTGTCAAATGTGCAAACAGTGTGTGATATAGAAAACAGAACAAAGAATGAACTTAAGCTTGTTGCTCAACAATTGGGAATTGCAGTTCACTCTCATCATTCTAAGGATCAAATTGTTGGCATGATTAATAAAAGCTTGTTTAATGTAACTCCTCCAAATGAGCAAACGCAGATTGAATTAGCTAAGTTACAGCTAGCTCTGCAGGAGGCTCGTGCTAAAGAAGCTGAATTTCAGGCAAATGCTAAGCAGGCGGAGTCTCAGGCTCGTATTCAGGAGGCTGAATTTCAAGCACGTGCTAAGGAGGCTGAGTCTCAGGCTAAGGAGGCGGAATCTCAGGTTCGGATTCAGGAGGCACAGATACAGGCACAAGTTGAACTTGCTAGGATTCAGGCAGACCATGAGTATCGCATGAAACAAGGTGGAACTGGATCATCTAGCTCTGATGATTTTGATGTGGCTAAAAATGTTAAACTTGTCCCTCCTTTTAATGAATCTGATTTAACAAAGTATTTTCAGTTGTTTGAGAGGGTAGCTACAGGTTTTAATTGGCCTAAGGAGTATTGGCCAGTACTCCTTCAAACTGTTCTCACCGGTAAAGCTCAAGTAACTTATGCATCTTTGCCTCAGGATCAATCTGATAATTATGATGTAGTTAAGAGCTTGATTCTTAAGGCCTATGAGCTTGTTCCTGAAGCTTATAGAGTAAAATTTAGGACAACTTACAAGCAAGATAAGCAATCCCATGTTGAGTATGCAAAAATCAAAGAAGATCTGTTAGAGCAGTGGTTAAATTCTAAGAATGTGGATTCTGATTTTGACAGATTTAAGCAGATGATTTTGCTGGAGGACTTCAAAAGGTGTATTAGTAAAGATGTAAGCCTATATCTTGATGAGAAAAGAATAGATAATTTGTCTGATGCTGCAGTTTTAGCTGATGAGTATGTTCTCACTCACAAGAGATATTCTAGAGAAAAAGGGAAAGCTGAGAGTAAGTACGTTGCCTCTACTCAGAGTACAGGTAACAGGAAAGAGAATAAGGATGATGTTTCTCAGGAAGTAAATACCAGCTTCACCTCTAGATTTCAGAAAAGTAAATGTACTTATTGTAGTAAGCTTGGTCATACTACGGAGAAATGTTTCAGGAGACAGCGTGATGTGAACAAAAAGGAGTCTTTAAATATTCAGTCAATTGGTCTAGTGTCCACTCTTGAGAGTTCCCAGAATTCTTTAACTGAGTTAACTGAACCTGCTTTGAGGGGTAACTTAAATTCTCATGATGGAGCTCCTCTTTTGAGCAGTAACGTGGGTGACACTCTCAAGAGTTCATGTGCTAATTTCCTGTCTGATGGTTTTGTTAGTCCTCTGGACAGTAATGACAGGAAATCAGTTCAAATATATCGTGATACAGGTGCTTGCCAATCCCTTATGCTGACCAGTGTTCTAGGCTCTAATTTTAATTCCTCTGATGAAACTGTAATCTTACAAGGTGTAGGGAATAATTACTTCTCTGTTCCTCTGTGCAGAGTGAATTTAGAGTCTGGTTTTGTTAATGGTTCTGTTATGGTTGGGTTGGTTGAGACACTCCCAATGTCAGGTGTAACTTTCTTACTTGGAAATGATATTGGTGGAAGTCAAGTGTGTCCAGCTCCTCAGTTGTCTAGTGAGCCAGTGGCTGCGTCCCAGGATTGTGATGTCCCTGATGTGTTCCCTGCATGTGCTGTCACTAGGGCTAAGTCTAAAGTTACTGGTGATTTAGAGGATGATGATGATGATATTATCCTAGCTGACACTTTTCTTGCTAATTTGGACCACTCACCAGATGAGGCAGTACCCCGTAGTGTTGATAATTTGTCTCGTCAAGAGTTGGTTGAGTTGCAGGTTGCTGACCCTGAGTTGAAAGGTCTAGCTAACTCTGCTTACAGTGAAGAAGAGTCAGCCGGTGCTTCTACTTGTTATTATGTAAAGTCAGGAGTACTTATGAGGAAGTGGAGACCCCCAACAGCATCAGCCGACTGTGAATGGGAGGTTGTACATCAAGTTGTCATCCCTCGTGTTTGTAGGCAGGATATCATTAGAGTGGCTCATGATTCCAGTTTGGCAGGACACCTTGGAGTGAGGAAGACTGTGGCACGCATTTTGAAACACTTCTACTGGCCAGGTATCTTCAGGGATGTTTCCTGGTATTGTAAGTCTTGTCACACCTGTCAAGTTGTGGGGAAGTGTAATCAGACCGAAAAAGTTGCACCTCTAGTTCCCATTCCTCCTTTTGAGGCGCCTTTCACCCGTGTGTTGGTGGATATTGTGGGCCCTCTTCCTAAGACTTCTTCAGGATTTTCTTATGTGTTGACCATGATTGATATGGCTACTCGTTATCCTGAAGCCATTCCACTTAGAAATATCTCAGCAAAGAACGTGGTTAAGGAAATGCTGGGGTTCTTCACAAAGTTTGGTCTGCCCAAGGAGGTACAGTCAGACCGAGGAAGTAATTTCATGTCAAATGTTTTCAAGCAGTCTCTGAAAGAGTTGGGCATCACCCAGATCACGTCTTCAGCTTACCATCCCCAGACCCAAGGAGCGTTGGAGAGATACCATCAAACACTCAAATCGATGCTCAAGAAATACTGTTTGGAACATCAGAAAGACTGGGATAAAGGTCTTCCATTCGTTGTGTTTGCTGCAAGAGAATCTCCAAATGAATCACTGGGCTTCTCACCTTTTGAACTACTGTTTGGCCATGAAGTAAGAGGACCCCTTAAGTTACTCAAGGAATGCTGGCTGTCGGAGGAAGATGACGTCAACCTGCTGGAGTATGTGATGAATTTCAAAGAACGGCTGTCCACTGCTTTACAGCTGGCGAGAGAGAATTTAGGAGCTGCTCAGGAGAAGATGAAGACTTGGTATGACAAGAAGTCCAGGTTACGCCACTTTCAGCCAGGAGATCAGGTTTTGATTCTGCTACCAGTTCATGGGCAACCTCTTCAAGCCAAGTTTAGTGGCCCTTATTTCGTGGAGAAGAAACTCAGTGATGTCAGCTATGTCATCGCCACACCAGATCGTAGAAAGAGCAAGCAACTATGTCACATCAACATGCTAAAGTTATATCACAGGCGGGACGAAAATAATCCAGTCTGCACTGTAGCTGTTCCACCCGAGTCTGCAAGTGAAGCTCTCCCATGCAGTATGAGCCTGAGTGATAGTTTGGGGAAGAATCCTGATATCATGAATGATCTCCAGACTAAGCTTTCTCATCTACCACCCAAGGAAAGGCAGGAGTTTTCGGCATTACTGCAGGAGTACCCGCAAGTGTTCCGTGCTACTCCAGGAAGAACCACTGTGTTGATGCATGATGTCGATGTTGGAGACGCAAAGCCAATTAAATTGCCTCCTTACCGTGTGAACCCAGTGAAAGTTCCTCTCATCGAGAAGGAGCTTGGCTACCTGTTGGACCACAAGATGATTGAGCCCTGTCAGAGCGAGTGGAGTTCTCCTGTCACTCTGGTCCCTAAGCCAGGTGGGTCACAGAGGCTTTGCATCGACTACAGACGTGTTAATCAGATAACTAAAACAGACACTTACCCTCTCCCTCGTGTGGAAGATTGCATAGACAAGATCGGAAAGGCTAGGTACATAAGTAAGTTTGATTTGTTAAAGGGATACTGGCAAGTACCTATGACTGAGCGTGCTAGGGGGATCTCATGTTTTGTACTATTAGGAAAGACTTTTGCATGGTCTGTAGTGCCATATACAGATTGTTTTAGAGTAATAAGAAATTTCCTTTGTAAATTTCTTTTTTCTTTGTGGGGAGGTGTTACATAGCCTATGATTTCATCATCCTTTGTGTAATTTTAACGCACAGTTGCTGCATGTTTGATCACGAGCGTGTTCTGCCTCAGTCCCCCCCTTCTACCGTTATAGTAGAGTAAGTCGTTCTCTCTGTTATACTTTGCGGGATTTTGAGCTCTCTGTCCCCATGGCTTCATTTGCGCGTCCCTCTTACAAGTTGTGTCAGGCTCTGCCGGCCCCTATATAATGAGCTCAGTCTCTGCATCATGGCCACTTAGATCTGCTCCTCACTTTGTTCACATCTCTGTCCTCCCCTGTACAGATATTATTATTGTGAGTGCTCAAGAAGTCTCCAACCATCTAGCAGCTGTGTGTAATTTGAGTATAACTGTTATTGCATTTTTTCTTGTACTGTATAGCATAAGTTTAATTTGTGGGGCCTAGTGAAGTTTTTGTAATTCATGTAGGGTTCTTTATGTCAGTCATTTTTGATAATAGTTTGTATCTGTAATTATTTATCTGGCATTCACTGAGTATTATCTGGTATCTCATTTTATCAGGGCTGACTTAGATAAAATTTACTCTTGCTAATTTCGTGTTAATAGAGGCTATTGCAGTTAACCATATATTTAACCTGTTTTTGCCATTACATTATCCTTATGAGTTCTGAATGTTTTGTTGTTAATTTAAGCATTAAACTTTAACTTGTAATTTTACCTAACTCTTTTGTTTTGAACCTGGAACTTTACGGGACAGTAGTGACTCTTCGTATTCTCACTTAAAGTGTACATTATCTTTCTCTGTTTCGTAACAATATATATATATATATATATATATATATATATATATATATATATATATATATATATATATATATATATATATATATATATATATATATTAATAACAGAACAGAGGAAGGAAAAACAAATGAATAAAAAAAAATAATCCATACACCAGATTACTGGTGTCCTCTGTTCTGCAATATGGCTGAATGACATTCCAGTCATGAGCGGTACCAGATGCCCGTGTAGCACGAGGGAAGGCATGGAGAGGTGGCACCATGGACGCAACTTCATCTGAGCATTTGCCATAAAAATATCTGTAAAATAATGCAAGGGAGGCAACATTCCTTCTTACCTGTAGGGGAGGTAGTTTATTTGTAATGGCAGGGTTGTTAATAATTCTAACAGCTTTGTTCTGAATTTTGTCTAGTTGTTTTAATGCAACCTCTCCACATCCTTTTACACTAATTTTGCCTAAAATCCCAATCTCTCCATATGAATACCGAACTGCAAGAATAACAATAACACTGGAATATGATATCTGTCATGATGAAATGCCATGGAAGGAAAGTAGATCCGCAGTATTGTCTTTTTTCTGCCATGAAGTACGAGAAATAAGGTGCAAAAGGTATTTTTTAAAAACTGGGTAACTTTAGAGTAAAATGAATACAACTGTAGCCTCAGGTCATCTGAAATGTAAACCTGACGGACTGCAGACTGAAGCTGTCCTCCTCCTCATCCTCTTTTCTGTGGACAGAGAAGGAGCTGAGGGATGTTTTTCTTACCGGGCAGTGGGTCCATCCTGTATTATCGGTACTACCCCGTAAACGTGTCCTCTCCAGCACCATGTTGGTAGTAAATAAGAAAATGCATCATTGTAGTAAATGGATTAACGTGTCATATGAAAGAAGTAAACTGATATGGAAGAGGTGCTATGTATCCAGCTAAGCCCACGCGTATACGACTAACTGTACCGACATGCTGAGATGATGCCACCATCTTTACGTGCAGTTCTATCAGGTTCTCCTTAATACACGACACCAAGCATCAAGCTGCATCTTTGTAGGCTTAGAAGGCTCTCTAGCTACTCTTTTCTTTTCTTTTCTTTTTTTAGCCTTTTCTCTTCAGTATTCTTGTGGGCTTAGGGGATTCTCTAACTGCTCTTCCTAGGCGATCATTCTTTGCAAGGGATAAGTTTTGCAAGTACCCAGTTTTTGTCACTTTCTCTGTTTCCTTGCATAAATGTTAAGCAACTCCTGTACAGTGATTCCCAGTAAACCTTCTTCATTAAAACATCTAGCAACCTGCGCCACACTGACTGACATTCCCTTCAACATGATGACGCATTTTGCTTTCTACTCAGGTTAACATCAGACGATTTTTTTTTTCAGTGTAGGAAACATCTCTACTTCACTCTTTTTACCCTAACTTGGCCGACTTTTCCGTTCTTTTGTAGTTAATTTCACATAACACGATTGCAGAACAAGACAGTACTACAACTCTACACCTCCCCATTGCGCTTCTTCGTGATTAGCATAATGTTCTAGTGCTAATCCACTGTCACAACTGAGCATTTAAGATGGTGAGAGGTCAATTTTAGGCCAAGAGTAAAATGATAGTGAACGAGTTAATGAAGACTGTACGTAACCCCACTAGTTTAATCAATCCCTTCGAAGCTGAATATAACAGCCTGGTGATGGGTGAGAAAAAAGGAAAATTACATCCTAGGAGTGAAAAGGTAAAACGCAGTGTGTCCGGACATCTCGAACTGCACGGATCTTGATTTTTGACTTTCGTACGTTCAAATTTCAATGGAAGGTAGAATTTTTGGTCTCCAAGTGTTTGTATGTTTCCTTTATCGTTACCATCATCACTATCATCATCTTGACCTTTTCCTCACTTCAGGTTGATGTATGATCGAGAAAGAAAGCAAGAGAAAATAAGAAAGTGAGCAGACACACACCAGATTTTTTTAAACTAAGGAAGGGGTGAGGTAGGCTCCAGTAACAAGGAAAGAGTATCAAGAAAGAGCATAGTGACAATACCAACAACTACCAGTCGCTCACAAAAATAACATTAACACATAAAGATAGATTGACAGGTAGATAGAGATATAGACAGATAGATATAGATAGACAGAGATATACCGTAGCTAGATAGGTATTAAGATATAGCTAGACACACACACACACACCAGTATGCCTAAACGTAACACCTGGACCATTAAAACATCTCGCTCTCTGCATCACACACACACACACACACACACACACACACACACACACACACACACACACACACACACACACACACAAACCCATTACATCCCACTGTTTTATGTCCACGGATTTCACCATTGTAAAGTGTTGGATGGTTCAGCAAATTAAAAGTTTCGGGGAACTGATACGGTAGACCATTAGAGAAAACCATCAATTATCTATCTACCTGTATTTACACATTTTCCCATCTATCTATCGGATGATGATGATGATGATGATGATGATGATGATGATGACGAAGAAGATGAAGATGATGATGAAGATGAAGAAGATGAAGATGATGATGAAGATGAAGATGAAGATGAAGATGATGATGATGATGATGATGATTCTTGGTATGGTTGCAACAGGCGACTTACCCAACAGATAATCACAGCACTTCAACCACCCTGGACAGTAACTGGATCCAATTGCTTCCATATAACGTAATAGATAAAACTGGTACAAAAAACACCCGATAGACACAGCGGTAAATTCAATCAGCCTGCTTTCATGACCTGGCTGGGTCACTGAAACAATGACCCCATCAGCCTAGGGACGTATCTAATATATTCTCGCTATCTCCAGACGATTTTATTCACCTTGAGAGACACTGGTAGGGTTAGACACAGCCTATATCAACCCCTTCATTACACGAGGTCTTTCCTAACGTGAATATAATCGTCTGGAGGAGGCAGAAATAAACTCAAACACGGCACCTAAGAGATAGAGTTAACCGGCAGACGATAAAGCAATAAGCACAATAGATACGATACATGTGATGGAAACAATTACCCCCCCTGGACAGAGCAGTAAATTCAATCACCCTGGCTTAATGACCTAATTAGCCCACTGCAAGACCTAACAACATTACTAGCCTAAAATATACTGCACTAAACGGCTATACATCTTCAGTAAAAATTTCTCTATCGATGCTTAGTCGCCTTCAACTACCATTGTATATTTAGGGCCGTATGCTAATTGGATTCGTTGTCTTCCTTACAGATTATTTTTGCATATAACACCATAATATTCTTTTGTATGCTGTTCATATTGCTTTCACGCCATGAATCCGAGGACTTTTTTTTACAACCGTGCTTTGCTTTGGGCAGTGTGTGTGTGTGTGTGTGTGTGTGTGTGTGTGTGTGTGTGTGTGTGTGTGTGTGTGTGTGTGTGTGTGTGTGTGTGTGTGTGTGTGTGTTTTAACAAAATAACTAACAATTTTTTCATCCGATTTTAGTCAAACGTGGAGGAAGGGTTAAAAAGTATAGCCGATGAGGAAATTTTATTTAATTATTTAATTATTTATTTATTTATTTATTTATTGGACAACTGGTCAAAGGTCAAATCACAGGGCTAGGTCAAACCCTGACCTAGCAAATCGACTTTAACAGTTTTTATCCATTTCTGACCAAACTTTAGGAATAAGTGAAGGTAAGGCAAGAATGAAGTGATTCAATTTTTAGAACAATCAATCAAAGGTAAGGGTCACACAGTTTTAGTCCGACTTTAACCAAACTCGGTGGGTATGTTGAGGGCAAGCCATGGAGTAAGACCAATGTTTTTTACAACAATAGGTCAAAGCTCAAAGTCACAGGGTAAAATCAGTTTAGAGAGTTTTTATCCGTATTAGACCAAACTTTGTGGAAGAGCTAAGGATAAGGGAAGAATTTAAAAATTCGATTGAGTACAATCAGTCAGAGGTCAAGGTCACAGGAAATGGTCATAGACAAAGGTTACAAAACAAGGGCAACCAATAAAGTTTTGATCTGATGAACCAAATTTAGCGCAAGTGTTAAGGGTCAGGCAAGAAAAAAGGGATTCAGTTTTGTGAACAACTAGTCGTAAGGCCAAGGACAAAATGCAAGGCAAAAGTTCAACCCGTGTGTTTGTGTGTAAAATTAATAGCTCAAACATTTTTTTATGTTATCAGGATCAAATCTTGTGGATAAGATTATCACTCAAAAGGCTGATCTGTTGTTTTTGAGAACAGGACAAAGGTCGAGAACACATGGCAAGGTCAACTTAAACTTGACTTCGTGGAGGAATTAAAAACAGGGATAAGAAGATTCGATTTTGAGAATCCGTCAAAGATCAAAGTCACTGGGAACGACAAAAAGTCAAGATCACTGGACACAGTCAAATCAGTTTGATGTTGTTTGAACCACAGTTGGTGGAAGAGTTAAGATTAGAGCAGGGATGAAACCATTTGATTTTGATAGTTGGTGTAAGAGTTAAGATTAAAGCAGGAATGATGCTATTCGATTTTGATAGGAATCTGTCAAAGGCCAAAGTCACGGGACAAAGTCGTATACTGGTATTCGGAACAGAGAGAAAGAGAGAGAGAGAGAGAGAGAGAGAGAGAGAGAGAGAGAGAGAGAGAGCGAAACACAATCACACAATTAAGGCCACATTGCAACACAACCGCGCATTAATGAACCCTCCCCCCCCCCAAAAAAAAAAAAAACAGTACTAAAAACATCACACAAAAAAAAATTAACAAAAAATCTCTTGTTACCCGAGAGGACCAAAGCGCTCCGACCAAAAAATAAAACCGATTTTTTTTTTTTTTTTTTTTTTTAAGAGTGGAAATGCCTCTCGTGTGTGTTTTGGGGAGATTTTCTTTTTCTCTTTTCTTTTTTTTATGAGAATTTTGGTGGCCTAAAAGATTAATGATGGGATGTTTGGCTCAATTCATTATTTTCCCCTCGACTCGGCATAGACTTACACTATTTCAGTAATGAGTCCTTCTGCCCCTTTCTCGTGTGTGTGTGTGTGTGTGTGTGTGTGTGTGTGTGTGTGTGTGTGTGTGTGTGTGTGTTTGTGTGTGTGTGTGTGTGCGTGTTTACATATTCAACTCGAAACAATAGGAAGTCCCCAAGGTACAGTAGTCCTCATACCAACACCAACGCAAGTCTCCCTAAAAAGTCACAAGGTGTGCACTGATACCCACCACCTCTACTGTGATACACTTCCACGTCAGTTTTCTCTACATAACAGTACCAACTAGCCCAAGAGCATTCCTACCGGTCGATATGACTTCCTTACTTCACATCCTTCACGAAACTTTTATTCCTTATCCTATCCAAACAACGTAACGAACATATAATCCTTTAATTCGTTAAGGTTCACCATCCTCAGTCAAAGACGGAATTCGTTATTTGCAAAAATTAATCAAGGAGGGAACACAGAAGTCTGAACTAAGCTTCGCGACTTATAAGGTGGGAGGCGGAGGACAGTACACTAAGTATCCTGCCAGCAAAGTTCCATATGTAACAACCCTGAGCAGATATGAGCTAAGAGTTCCGTTTCCACTGCTAAGACTTTCCAATTTTGAGCCATATCAAAGCCGTACACCCAAATGTTATTATGAACATTCCTCCATGCAGTCCTCTGTTTCATATTAAAATACTAATAGTTCGGCTACTTTTCTTCCTTGAGCCACTTTGCTATGCGCTTCTTTTACACACAAGGACGTGGGGCAGGGTACCTCTCTTTTCTCCTACTGTACTAAGGCCGCCTGCTTAAAATCTGCATACTCATATTTACACACAAGAGTATACCCACAATGACCCAACACCGACACCAGCACCATCATGTACACTCACACCAACACCAAAATCAACGACCCACACCTATAACCATACTAAAGCCCATGCACAGGCACCTACCCACACTTACGCCCACACTCCCACACCCACACATCCATAACACCAACACGCAAACCCACATACAAACTAACACCCCCACCCACATTCACACGGCAATCTCAACTACATCGTACCTAAACACACACACACACACACACACACACACACACACACACACACACACACACACACACACACACACACACACACTCACCCACACCCACAGCTTCACCCACACCCACAGCTTCACCCGCATCCACATCCACATATCTTTTGATCCCTGGAGAGATTAATTATGCTAACTAAATAGAAGATAAAAGAAATTCATGCTGACTTTGTCTGACCTCGTAATTAAATGAATCATTAAGGTACCACCTCTCTTATCACACCCTAATTTCTCTCTCTCTCTCTCTCTCTCTCTCTCTCTCTCTCTCTCTCTCTCTCTCTCTCTCTCTCTTTCATTCTGATATCCTCTGATCTCGGCCTAAGCTCTTCTTATGTATTGCTAATTGTTCCTGGGCGGTGGCGGTGGTGGTATTTTATATATTTAATTATTTACTTCTATTTATTTCTTTATATTTTACGTTTATTATCAACAGATAATTATATATAACCTGGCGGAGGATGTTAGAAATAATCTCTAGCATCACCATCCAATACCATTAACCATTACGTTAGTTTTGTAAATGACCTGCGGTGACCAACTGTTACAAGTCCAGATGGGCGGCCATGCTAAAGGCATACATGGGCGGCCATGCTGGAGGTATAGGAGGTAAAACGTTCTTTTTTCTGTTTTTTTTAATGATTACTTACTTTGTATTTGATTCTTCTGCAACAGATTTACATACCGCAAGTGACTTTCATATCTTACTTTGCGCTTTCAAGTTAAAATAATCTTTCAGTCTCCTCGTTTGTGAGTTACTTTGTATTTTTCACATTTATGTTTTCTGGACATTTGATCTGTGGTCAGTTGCAAAGTCATCCAGCAGTGAGATCAACCAGATTTTATCTTTTTCTTTTCCCTCTTGTTCAGCCGAACTGGCAATAGGCATCTCCTTCCTTTACTCAATATCGAAATGTTTTTCTCCCTTATTATCCGACTGTCTTTGGCAACTAGTTGTATTCTGTATGTTTTTTCCTGACACTGTTTTTTTTTTTTGTGTGTGTGTGTGACACTTGTCCAATGACTATTCCACCATTTTGGCAAGACCCTCTCCTGGACTAGGCCTGGATATGTCTCTGTCACCGAGTTACTGAAATTATGAGTTACTGAGAGACTAAAAATCTTATGTCTGCCAGTCCGGCACCTGACATACCTAAATTATCATACCATGGTACTCCTTTGTCGAGTTTTTATAGTAGGTAAGTTATTAAATATTGAGATTTTAGTTTTAAGCTGTCGGGCATGTGTAGAGTAGGTTGAAATCCAAATTAGTGAGGTTCAAAAATTGGTCGATCGCCCTAACCTTTGCTCTAGGACGCACAATTATCGAGATATTTTGTTTTTTTCCTAAAATTCTAGCTTGGCTTGCCTAATTTTGGATAGAATGGTGTTTAAAATTTAGTAGGATTGGTCTGTCCTGAGTCTGTGAGTAAATCTTTATGGTAAAACTCTGAGCTGAAACAACTGTTAGGATTAGATGGACAGGCAGATAGGTAGATGAATAGATAGATGTATGGATGAATGAGAGATGTTTGGTGAATGGATGAAAGATAAATAAGTTGTACTTGTAGGTAGTGCTAGAATAGACAGATGAATGAATGGGCGGATAGGCTGATAAACATATTAGATAGTGGATGGATGAACGATTGGATGGATAGATACATAGAAACATGGATAGTGGCAACTGATTACTTTACTGCTTGATGCAGTGAACTGCCAAACCTCATTAGGTTGCTTGTAAAAACTAAATATGAAAAATATGGATGTCGGAACCCAGAATATGATGAAGTTCCTGAGGAAAATATATCACGTGGATTTTTTTTTTTTTTTTTTTTTTCAAATCGTCCAGCATTATTCACTCATCAACCGGTGTAACCCTGTCTACACGAGAGATATAGCGAGCAGTAACTGTCATAACAAGACATCTAAGCTAGGCACCATCGTCACAGCCAAGATCAGAAGAACATAATTATAATCATCACTACTAATCTCACCATGCCCGGGCCGCCTCACTTCAGACAGTACAGCTATGCCATCCACCAATCGCTCCAGTTCTCGTGACAACAAAGGCAGTCAATCATCCTTCAAAAGGCTTTGACGGTTCAAAAACCCCATTTGGAGTGCCTTACAAAGGTTTAGACCCATGCATGGTTCTTCAGGTTCGTAGGTCCTCTGCACCTTTTTTTGGTGTCATCGTCGTGGTGAGCAGGTTAACGCCTTCAGTTTATTATTATCATTATTATTTTATTATAATTATTATTATTATTATTACAACAACAACAACAACAACAACTACTACTACTACTACTACTACTACTACTACTACTACTACTACAACTACTACTACTACTGCTACAGCTACCAGACAATTTTATTCAGATTAGGATAGCCTTTTATATTCTTTTCACTTGAACCTGGCATAAAATTGACATCTCTCCATCTTCAATGCTGAGGTGTGACAACAGATGAACAGTGAAATATGATAATATTCACCAAGTGCTGTACAAAGGAAGGTAGCCGTAGCATTGTCTTTTTCTGCCACTGAGCTGCATGAAATAATCTGGAAAAGGACGAAAATCTGGGTCAAGTTTTTGTTGAAGGATTTATAGCTGAGGTGTTACTGAGACTGTATCTAATCCTTCCAGTTAAAAATGACCATGGATGAAATCACGGAGAGAGCAAGAATACAAAATACACAATCGTAGTGAAGAAAATTAATACGAAAACACCGACGAGTGTGGGCAGCCTCCTCCTCCATGCCGTCCATAGGCTAGGCCAGGTTATATGTTCGTCTACAGTGCACAGGCACAAAAATGGTACAAGCAATCTGGCTTCCAATTTACACTGCCGTTTTCTGTTTCTCGTTGTTGTTGTTGGTGGTGTTTGTTATTCGTTACTTTGTTGATGTAGTTGCTTGTTTTGTGTGTGTATATATATATATATATATATATATATATATATATATATATATATATATATATATATATGTTCCTTTCTTGACAGAAATTCACTCGTTACAGAAGCGTTTAAAGCAGCGCCACTAGGCAGATCCTCTACGAATGCTTATGTTCATCGAATGCTTACTGTGGCATACAGTAGCTCAGATTTTGGATCTTTTATGTTTACTGGAGGTCGGTCCGGCCTCCACAGTAAGTTTGTGCTAGGTAGAGGTGGAAAAAACGCCAGGATTAAATTTGGAAGCATGCGATAAAACCACAGAAGGAGGCATTCTAGGTGAAAAAAAAAAAAAAAAGTCACTTCAGTGTTCAACCAGTCTTATCAATGGTTGTTTTACGCTGGTCTTCAGGGTCAACAAAGGCCATAAAAAGGTCATTTCAAAATGTGATTTTCTTAAAAGTCCATGAAGGAGTCAAAATTCGCGGACAAGGCATAAAACAAAACATGTTCCTTGCCCCCCAGAATGGTCGGGTGGACATCATTCCATTTGACACTGAAGGTCAAACAAGGTCGTAATAATGAATAAAGTCAGAGTTTGCTCACAGAGAAAAATGTTACAAGTTATCGATACGAGTAGAATAAGAGTAGTGATGCGAGCGCCGTCCGGCCTCCAGGTTCCACACGTGAATCGTGTGGGTCCCTTATACAGGTAGTTAAATACTATTTGTTATCATTATTAACTAACGTAGTAATTATTATTAACTAATCTAGCCTAACTTTTTTTAAAAATCTCCCAAAAAAATACGTTCAAATTTGGAATCAGTTAAAAAAAACTGTAAGCTATTAGTGATCAAATTTAAATAAAAATGGAAGAACGTGCACCAAACACAAAAGATCCAAAAAAGAAAAAAGGAAAAGCAAAAGAAATGGGAAAAATCACCTGAACTGACTAAAACCACCTGGAACTGGCAAGAAAAAATGTGTCCTCTCATTGAAGTGCTGACTTTCATGGTCGGGACAACTTTATTCTATTCCAGCTAACATCAGACGATTTATTCAGCTAACCGGTTCATAGGGGTGTTAATACTGTTATCATTAACCCTTTCATGACGCGTTTTCTCCAGTACTTTACTTCAGCTAACGCCAAACTATTATAGTTATCTAGGTATATGAAAAGAGCCTGTGAGTGTTAGTCTCTCTCTCTCTCTCTCTCTCTCTCTCTCTCTCTCTCTCTCTCTCACACACACACACACACACACACACACACACTTACTTTCATCTTGCACCAAAACTCCGAGAACTGTACGGACCACGAATAAGCTTGGTCCTTTCACGTCCACTCCTCCACCACTCTGCCTGATAGTTTTATTCACACCTCTACGCGTCTGGCCTAGTGGTATAGTGGGTTTAAAGCGCCAATCGGGGTAAAGGACATACATTTGGTGTGGGCGCATCTATTCCAGTCCCTTAGGAAGTATCCAATGGTGTCTGATCATGTAATGCCACTAAAAGCGTTTTTTGTTCATTTATCCTTGACTGTTCCACACCATGCAAGCCTAACCTCGGGCCCCCAAAGCTACATACCCTATTAATAAGGTATTGTTCATGGTTTATAATTCCACAGTTTTGAGGTATATCATCTAGGAAATAGAAACGATGGCAACTGGAGACCAAATTCCTTATTTACAGGTTTCATGAGTTTAAGTTGTGTGTAAGACTGCTTGTTACACTATATTCTTCAGTCATACAGTCATACAGGCTGACCCCAGTGTCAAGAGGAGTGAATGGAGGTAAATCTAATGATGGTCTATCATTCTGTCTATCTACTGCTAGACGCCTTAATCCCGTAAGGGGTGGCCACAAAAAATCGCCTCCACGTCGCCCTGTCCCCCGCATTCTTTTTTTTTTTTTTTTTAGCACTGGCAGAGATGCATCTATTTTCTTTGTGATGCTTCGTTGTCAGTCAGCAGATCTTGATGTCTTCCCCGCCTCCTCCTAACATCTGACTCACATTCTGTACTGAATTACTCTCTTTACTACCATTAGTACGGTAATGGTGGTAAAGAGTGTAATTCAGTACAGAATGTGAGTTAAAGAGCGTAATTCAGTACAGAACGTGAGTTAAAGAGCGTAATTCAGTACAGAATGTGAGTGAGTCTGACGTTCGGAGGAGGAGTGGAAGACATCGAAATCTGCTGGCTGACAACGAAGCAACACAATTAAAACATGCGTCTATACCAGTGCTTCAAAAAGGGTGGGGGAGGCATATGTGGGTGAGTCAGACGGTACCGTAAAAGTTGAGAATAGCCTTAAAAACCTAGACTGACCACGAAAATAAACGATTGGAGGCACCTATAAGGGTAACAAACAGGGTGTATATGGGAATAGGCTTGAGAGAGGATCGTTAATCGTAAAGTTGCTCAAAAAGAGAATGCATACGCGGTATATGTTGGTAGAGCTAGTAGAATGTATCTTTAAATGGCATGGTTACACAGAGAGAATGGACATACCGTAGCTAAGGAAGTGAAAATGGTATTAGTGGGTAGAGGAAAAGACTGGGGGATTAGATAATATTGTTACATAGAAAGTGTGGATGTACTGTACGTATGTTAAATGTACTTATTGTAACGGCCGGCTTGTACACGTCAGACAGCAGCGGGCAACTCCACTTTACAAGTAAAATCCGTGTTTGAGGGGTCCTGAAGTGATACTGATCCACAGCTGCAGATGGACCTGCCCTCACCCACTGCTTCACCGAAGGGTGTAGGTATGTAAGGCTGTTGGAGTGCAAGACGAAAAAATGCATGTGGGGGCTGTGCTGTAGCGACTGTTTGTGAGTGAATGAATATGTCTGTATACGTGTATGTCATCTAAGGAACCTCGATTTTTTTTTTTTTTTTTTATGCGAGGAAGAAGGAACCAAAGGCCATGAGCCCGCAGTAACAGTTCCCTCCAAGAGAAAAACAAAATACAATAGAGAGCCAAATTCAAGATCCGATCATTTTGAGATGCCTGGACACACTGCGTTTGAAAGACTGGAGATCATAGGCAGGAGGAAATACAGACAGAGGGAGACAGTTCCAGAGCTGACCTGTTGCATGAATGAAAGACTGGGAGTAACGGTTAACTCTTGCATTAGAGAGTTGGACAGAAAAGGGATGAGAGTTTGCTGCCAGACGGGTGCTACGCGCCCGTCGTAGAGGTGGAGGAATGCAAGCAGACAGTTCAGAGGAGCAGTGACCATTAAAGTAGCGATAGAAAAGAGATAAAGATGCAACAGTGCGGCGAAGAGACAGAGGTTGAAGGGAGTCAGTAAGAGGAGGAGAGTTAATGAGACGAAAAGCCTTTGACTCCACCCTATTGAGAAGAGCTGAATTATGGGAGCCTCCCCACACATGAGAGTTGTACTCCACACAGGGGCGGATAAAACCCCTGTATAGAGTCAACAATTGTGCAGGGGTAAAGAAAGAGCGGAGTCGGCTTAGCACACCCAATCTCTTGGAAGCAGATTTTACAAGAGATGTAATATGATCTTTCCAAGATAAGTCCCGAGTAAATGAAACCCCAAGCATGTTCAAGGATGATGCAGGATTAATCTGAATATTATTAAACATTAGTGGGTATACCTGTGGAAGATTTTGTCGGGTTGATAGGTGTAAGAACTGAGTCTTAGAAGCATTAAAGACAACCATATTATTTTTACCCCAGTCAGAGATATGAGCCAAGTCAGACATTAGGTGTGCCATAGCCTCATCCCTTGTTTCTTGAAGTAACTGTTGAGATGGGCGTTGCGGGAACCGAATGGAAAGGTGAAGGGTGGAGTCATCAGCGTATGAGTGGATAGGGTTAGATGTACAGCTTAGAAGATCATTGATGAATAAAAGGAAGAGAGTTGGTGATAGGACAGAGCCCTGAGGAACACCACTGTTGATAGATCTAGGAGAAGAACGATGGCCGTCTACGACAGCAGCTATAGAACGACCAGAAAGGAAGCTAGCGATGAAGGTACAGATAGAAGGATAGAAACCGTAGGAGGGCAGTTTGGAAATTAAAGATTTGTGCCAGACTCGATCGAAAGCCTTTGAGATGTCAAGTGCAATGGCAAAGCTTTCGCCAAAGTCCCGAAAGGAGGATGACCAGGAGTCTGAAAGGTAGGTGAGAAGATCGCCAGTGGAGCGTCCCTGACGGAACCCATACTGACGATCGGAAAGAAGGTTGTGATAGGAAAGATGCCTTAAAAATTTTTTATTAAGAATTGACTCGAAAACTTTTGAAATACAGGATGTTAAAGCAATTGGACGATAGTTGGAGGGTTGGGAGTGGTCACCCTTCTTTGGGACTGGCTGAATGAGAGCAAACTTCCAGCAAGAAGGAAAGGTACAAGTTGACAGACAAAGGCGAAATAGTTTGCCTAGGCAGGGTGTAAGCACAGAAGCACAGTTTTTGAGAACAACAGGAGGGACCCCATCAGGCCCATATGCCTTGTTAGTACTGAGGCCAGTAATGGCAGAAAATACATCAACTGAAGAAATTTTAATGTCAGCAGTCAGAGGGGGGAAGTGATGGAGGAACAGCACAGGAATCGTCTAAGGTGGAATTGGAGGAGAAAGTCTGTGCGAAGAGATCTGCTTTATCAGTAGAAGAAATAGCTACAGAACCATCAGAGTAGAAAAGAGGAGGGAAGGATGATGAGGTAAAGTTGTTAGAAAGATTTTTGGCAAGGTGCCAGAAGGAGCGGGAAGAATTCGAGTTGGAGAGTTGAGAGCATTTAGTATGGATGAAATTATTTTTAGTAGAGCGAAGAACAGACTTAGCACGATTCCGGGCAGAAACGTAAAGATTATGTGATTCAGGGGTGGGCTGGCTCCGGTACCTTTTGTAGGCCTTCTCCTTGTTGCAGACAGCATTAGAACAAGCGTGATTAAACCAAGGCTTTCTTGCGTTAGTCAAAGGATATGAGAAAGGAATGTATGCTTCCATGCCCGAGAGAATAACCTCCGTAATGCGCAAGGCACACTCAGATGGCTCACGGCCATGGAAGCAATAATCATTCCAGGGAAAATCAAAGAAGTACTGCCTGAGGGCCTCCCAGTCCGCAGCTCCAAAATGCCAGAGACGACGTTTCCCTGGAGGGTCCGCAGGCCGTACTGGAGCGATAGGACAGGTTAAGGTAATAAGGTTGTGATCGGAGGAGCCCAAAGGAGAGAAAAGATTAACAGAGTAAGCAGAAGGATTAGTTGTGAGGAAGAGGTCAAGTATGTTGTAGCTCTCTCCAAGGCGGTCAGGGATACGGGTAGGGTGCTGTACAAGCTGCTCTAGGTCATTAAGGATAGAAAAGATGTAGGCTTGTTCACCAGGTGGATCCGTGAAAGGAGAGGAGAGCCAAAGGTGGTGGTGACCATTGAAATCTCCAAGAATGGAGATTTCAGAGAAAGGAGAAATGGACAGAATGTGTTCCATCGTAGAAGTAAGATAGTCGAAGAATTTTTGATAGTCAGTAGAATTAGGGGATAAGTAAACAGCACAGATATATTTAGTCAGAGAATGACAGGAAAGCCGAAGCCAGAGAGTGGAGAATTCAGAAGAATCAAGTTCAGGAACACGAGAGCAAGATAAGTCGTTGCGTATGTATACACAACAGCCACCTTTGGCTTTGAAATGAGTATAGAGAAAGTAGGAGGATACAGAAAAGGGTTTGCTGTCAGTTGCCTCAGACAGCTGAGTCTCCGTTAGAAAAAGAAGGTGAGGTTTAGAGGAGGAGAGGTGGTGCTCAACAGAGCGAAAGTTAGATGAAAGGCCGCGAATGTTGCAGAAATGAAGAAGAAGAGAGTCAGACAGTGGTTCCAGGCACCTCGAGTCGTCACCGGGAGAGGGGCAGATGGACGCGAACATGGGTAATCACCCTCTTAAATAAATAATAAACTGATGAAGAGAATATGTGTGAGAAAAGGGATAAGTAAGTGGGCGGAGAAGAGAATATTTGTGGGTGAACGACAAGTGGTTAGATGGAATGGGCAAACAGGGCCATAAAAGGGCGGGATATGTGGAGTGAAAAGTGTGTATAATGGCATAATAGCGTGCTCAACTGGAATGGGACGAGTGGAGGATGTGAGTAGCCCAAAGGTGACGAAACTGGTATGTGAGCGAGGGTTTAAGGGTAGGAGTGCTGGGCTGGGAGGTTATGTGTAGATGCAAAACAGTGTGTATGGGAAGGGCAGAGAGAATGGATGAAACAAGCCTATAAGGGTGATGAAAAGGGTACCGGTCAATGTAAGTTTGAATGTAGGGATAGATGTGGAGTGAGAGGGGTATATGTAGCCAATAAGCGAGCATGGTAGATATAACGAGTTGAGAGAATGGATGTAACTATACCCTGTCCACTTTAACTTGGCCAAAAATTTCCATTTTATCTTGAATACTAAGCGGTAAAAAAGATAATAACACTAGGAAAATATGCTGCAAGTCACAAGGAGGGTTACGTAAAGGGTGCAGTCACTGAACCAATAAGTTATAAAGGAAAATGGCTGCAGATCTACGAAAATCTCCACCAAGCTAAGAGTGGACGATATAATGACGAAATATCTATAGAAGAGTAGAATATAATTATATGTATGAGCTCGAAGACATGTGGATGTTTCATGTTATTGTTGTGGTTCCAGACTCATCCGAAACGCGGTAGACTGCTGACTTAAGTTGCCTTTCTCCTGCAGTCTACAACTCTCCTTTCAGGGAATTGGGAACAGTTGAGGGACTACTGTATAAACAAGCACTTAAGCTGCCCGGTTATAGCAGTGCCACCACATGAAGGCGACCCCCCCAGCACCGGACTGCATCACAATATCCTCTAAACGCGACGAGCCAAATTAATTTTAAGAACAGGGTACAAACGAACTGCAAAGGCAACCATCTGTCTGGATCAAACCACCACGCTCAATAACCAGTGTGTGTCATTCCGCTCTAACAAGGTCATTAGCGCCACTGACTGCATCCACAATGGCCAGGAGCTCCAAACTAATCAATTCGCTTTCATATTACCAGATAGTTTAACATGATATCATTACACTCTGACACAATTTCGAGTGTCTAAAAAAAAAAAAAAAAAAAAATCTGATCACATCTGTGCCACATGCAAGAATTAAGTGAAATCAACCTCTTTTTTTTTTTCCTGATGGAACTGGGGAACATCCAAACTTGTGTCAACGGTTGCGTTAAATCATTATTAAACACACACACACATTGTCATTCTTATTAATTAATTACATTAAGAAGAACAAGTAATCATTCAGTATTTTTTTCCCTCGATTTGTCATCAACAACCCAGCGGCCGAGAACGGTGTCTTGGTCTCAACGATCAGTACCATAAGTTTTTAAGGGATAGCTGCAATCGAGTAAAAAACTATAAACAAGAAGTGTATTCAGAAACGTATGAATCTGTATTACCGTAGTTTGATCCATTTATTATTACCAGACGCGATAGAGAGGCTGGCATTGTTTTCACTTTGTCTGTCTGTCTGTTTGTCTGTTAGCACGATATATAACTTCGCAACCGCTCAAGATATCATCACAAAATTTTACAGCTGTGTAGTAAGGAAAAAAAAATCGACCACGAGTTCGAAATTGGTGAAAGTAGGTCAAGGTCTGTGTGTCTGTTAGTACGATAACTTCGCAACCGCTCAAGATATTATCACAAAATTTTACAGGTGTTTAGTAGGGATCAAAATCTCCTACGAGTTCGAAATTGATGAAAGTAGGTCAAGGTCAAGATCATATTCCGAGCCGCGCTAGATATACAGTATATCGGCACGCGCTGGTGTGATTCCCCTCTTGGGGGGCTTCTAGTTGTTTGTGTTTCTCAAAGGAAAGAAATCCCAGGAATTTGGTCCGTTTCCCATATATATATATATATATATATATATATATATATATATATATATATATATATATATATATATATTATTCCTTCTGGGATCCCAGGATACCGGGATCTCGGGATCGCAGATGACAAACCTTAGTGCATATGAAAAGAGAAGCCTTGTACTGACTATGTTTGTATGTATCAGAGTCTGTGTACGTCATCGATAGAATGGATGGGGTACCCACAACGTGGACACGAACCCTAATCTCGGGACATGCATCACGAGAAGAGTACGGTATGCTACAGTCGAGCCACCTCAACTTTAGAACCTTAGCTATAAGGTGGGAATGAACCTCCTTGGCTACTATTCATATCAATCCTCCCATGTGACAACACTTGGTCTCAAACGGAGCTGAAAAAGGCTAGGGATCTCGGTCAATTTAGGACTATCATACTTATGGTAAGCAAGCGGTGCCAGGAAACGTCTTGACCCCTTCCATACAACTTTTTATCATTCTGCTACCGCCAAACTGTTCACATTAAGCAAGGCTTCGTGGTGTCTGCGAAATGATGACTACCTTTAACTCCCTCACTTGCAAGCTGGATAAAATCGCTTGGTGGTAGAAAAAAAAAAAAAAAAAGCATAAAATACGTTATGGCACTAAAAATGTTTATTTTTAGCTCTGATGATGCACGCAGGGAACGTCAGAGAGTAAAGTTCCTTATCTTTTTATTCTGAATGTCAGTAAGTTACGATGAGGAACACACATGGAAGATACAGATATATGCACATACTCAGTCTACTTTTCGACATAGTCGTCTTGTCTGCGGAGGCACTTATCACAGCAGTAGAACAAGGAATCGGAGTCTTGATGGATGAAAAAATGTATCCTGCAGATGTATCGTATCCAACATTTGGCCCCTTCTTGCACGTCTTCACTGGACTGGAAGCATAGGCCTCGAAGGTGCTTTCAATTTCAGGAAAGGTCCAAGTCCAGTGGTGCCGAATCTGGACTATAAGCAGGATGAAGCAGATTTTCCCAGTGTGAAATGTTCAAGAGATTCACTAGGCATGAGCAGTGTGGAGTACAACTCTCTTGTGTGACAGGGTTCCCCAGATAAAGCTCTTCTCAACAGGGTGAGTCAAAGGCTTTTAGTCTCATTAACTCTCCTCAGCTAACTGACTCCTTTCAACCTCTTTCTCACAGCCACACTGTTTCATCTTTATCTCTTTTCTATCGCTGCTTCAATGATCACTCTTCTTCTGAACTGTCTGTTTGCATCCCTCCACCAGTCTGGCAGTAATCTCTTATCCCTTTTCTGTCCAACTCTCTAATGCAAAAGTTAACCGTTACTCCAAGTCCTTCCTGTATGCATGCAACAGGTCAGCTCTGGAACTGCCTTCCTCTGTCTGTATTTCCTTCTGCCTATGGCCTCCAGTCTCTTGACGCAATGTTTCCAGACATCTCGAAATGAACGGATCTTGAATTGGGCTCTCTTCTTATTTTTTTTCCTTGGAAGTAACAATTTACAGTCTTCTAGCCTTTGGTTCCTTCTTCCCTGCATAAAAAAACGGACAAATAAACGCACTCGCAATCTCCCGGACAACAAGCTAGGCATCTTGCGCCAACAGCGTCCCTAAGTTTCGTGACGGTGACCTGATAGGTACACTCGCTCCAGAAAGAATCGGTGCAGAATATGTGTTAAATATTATGACACACTAAACAAAGGAAACTGGAAATTGCGGTTCTGTCCTCCCACACGCTGGCATCTCTGACGATAGATGACTGCTATATCAGATACCTCTTGTGTCCTTCATAATGAGTAGGGAATGGCCGTAAATGTTATAATATATACAGGTATTAACGGGCTATCACTGCCACATGGTCGAATCATTCCGGATGACATCGGACCCACAGTGCACCGATACTTTCTGGAGCGGGTGTACAGTAGTACGTGCATTGATTGTTGCGCAGCGAGGAGTGAAATTCACTAAAAGCATTCCATGCATGTCTCAGAATAAAACTGACACGAATTTTCCCGAGCTTGTCGTTCTCTGAATTTTTGGCAGCAGAGTAGCCAGGATGCTGCCGTGTCACTGACTGGACTGTGCTCTCAGGACTGTACTGAAACACCCAAGTCTCTTCACCAGTAATAATTCTGCAAAAGAAATTCTCGCCCACACTTTCATAACTTTAAGGAATGTGAAAGAATTAGCACTTCTTCCTTTTTCCATTCACTTAATACGATCGCCATTGTTAAATCGACAATGCCCAGGCCAACGCTGCCTGCGCGGATTGAATCCTCTGCCATCCAGTGCTGGGATACCATACTAATTGACAGAGGAGTCACAGCGTGCTGCGAGCCTCACTTTCACAGGAGTAAAATGGGGACCTAAACTTCTGACTATCACATGTAGCTAAATACCGGTTTATTCGAACCATTTCCAATCAATCTGATACAGTTCACGAGACTTTTCAAAGACTTTTCAAAATGTATGAGTTAGATAAAGACCTTCAGTAATCCTTTCACTGGCCTACCAGGATGTTCTCCTAAGCTAAACAAAACTGACTTGTAGCAGCAGCAGTATTATTAAAAAGACGTTAGCCAGTTGAAAGGACTAACCGTAACCGTATGTATTATTAAACTACATTCTGATATAATTATGGTTTGCTAGTTATACCGTTTTAAGCCAGTCTATATGCTGACGACCTTTTTTACATTCCTGCTACTGTGGGTTTTATTATGAATAGAAGAGCACCCTGGTAGTGAGTGGGTAGATGTGGGTTACACCTAACCCCTCCTGTTGGAAATGTCTCTCCTTAAAATAAATAAAATCGTCTGGTAGTACTGTACCTACATCATCATAAAAGCGACAACTTCACGCTGAAAGGTTTCATATCAGCAGTTTAATTTAGTGCCGTAATGAAAATACTTGCTTACCACTTGCAGAAATAGTCTAAGTTGCTAAAGAAAACGCCATCTAACTCGCCCCTCCCCCCCTCATTTCTAACTCCAGCCAGTCAGTCTTGTAAAAGTGTTTTTCACCATGTCCCTGTTCACCCAATAGTACAAATGGAGACCTGGAGGTAACAGTGACTACAGCACGTAATATTCTTGGGGAACATTGGAATAGCAAAAATTGTTTGCCTTAATGAGCCTCGTATAAGCAATAAGTATCAATATAAGCTGCATCATCAGTCTCCATGTTACACAGATGGAGGCCATTGTTTTTGCTGGTATTATTAGTCCTGCCTCTGAGTCTCGCGACGATTCCAGGAGAACTGAAGACCGCGTGACGAATCTGAAGAACCCAGGTTATGGTTCCTGGTATGAGTCATTGCTGATATAAGAAAAAATCCAGATCCTTTATGCACAATGGAAGGGCATGTCAGAAAGTGTCATATCAGTATTATGTTGTGAACGTGATACGTTGGTTGTGTCTACTGGAGATTTTAATGAGGCCTAAACAAGGTATCTGAATTACCCAGGTTATGTGTCCTGGGATGGGCCATTGCTGATAGAAAAAAAATCCAATCTCCCCCATGGGGTCAAGATCATTGTAAGAAACAGTAGCTGGAGACTAGTGACTGTCTGCAGGACAGTTACAGAGTTCTAGTTATTTTTTCAGCCTCAGAGTCTCGCGACGATTCCAGGAGAACTAGAGACTGCTCAAAGAGTCTGACGCACCCAGGTGATGGATCCTGGCGTGGGCCAATGAAGATACGAAAAAAAAAATCCAAATCTGCCAAATGAGGTCAAGGTCATCGCAAGAAATTTAATAATTTACTTTTGAGGTAGTACTGAATTTGGACCAATTTGCATTAAATTATTACAGAATGTTGTAATTTAGTGCACTACTGAGGTGTCCAATCTCAAGGTCACAGAAGGAAGAACGTGGAAATTGGCTTGCCCTTGGCACTGCGTTTACAAGACTGGAGGTTATAGGCACAGGGAAATACAGACTCAGGAAGACAGTTCCAGAGTTAAACGAGGTAACTGATCCTAAGCCTGACTGCAAATACGAGCCCTTGTAATAATGAACTGAGAGAGAGAGGGAGAGGAGAGGCAACTGCAAATTAAATTCCGTTGAGCTATGCTTAAGATTGTGTGTGAAGGAAGGGACGCAAGAGATTGTGATGGACTGAGCAGTGCATCGCCGAGGGGAGGCTCAGAGCTGGCCGGGGAGGAGACTGGAGCACTAATGGACATACTATTTACAAGGGCGGGGCAGTTACATTGACTACTACGTCATGGGAGGAATTACACTGACTGGTTCAGAGGAATTATATATATTAACTAGACGAAACATTACTTAGAATTAACCCTCTCGCAGCTGGAATAACTCTGCTATTTCACTCCAGTTACACGCCTGACACTAATTACGCCGAGGCCCGAGAGTGAGCATAGGAACCTGAGAGTGTGGATTATATTACTTGCTTCGACGGAATCACGTTCCTTAGATATTACGTAGCTGACTTGAGAGGAATTACATTAACCACTGAGTAAAAGCATCAGGTCGTGTGACGGAGGAGTTACAATGATTATCCAGGCAAATGAGTTACAATTTACCCCTTGTATCCCATGACAAATTACACTACATATTTTATTCTTGCGATCTTCGTACACTTTTCAGATAGACTTTTCGAAGTGGAAGGGTCAGATACAGCCTTCATTATACTAAAGGCACTTCGCAAGTTGCTTAAAATTATCTATTCTGTAGCCAGTACAAAGGGAAGAAACTGCCAACATTCCCAGAGGAAGGCAGGATGGTTCCCAGACTCTACAGCACACCACGGTATTATACGGTACTTCTGAGCAAACTGCCATCGTGATTAATGAACACACAATAAAATAAAATCTAAAAACGTGTGTTTGTATCGTTTTACATTTGGTCCCATAAAACCCTTTCAAGGCCAGACCTAAATTAAAAAAAAAAAAAAGAAAAAAAAAAGTGGAGGTCTAGGAGTATTTGCCCAAGGAACAATTATGTCAAGTTTGAAGCGAACTAATATAAAAATAAAGGAATGGCACCAAATATAAAAGTGCTTGGAAGAAAGAAAAATGAGGCAAATGAAAAACGAAAATTGGGATATAGTGTATTCTCCGAACTGTTGTGTGGAGATTTAATAATTCGGTTAATCAGATCCGATACAGACTAATGACCACAACGATAGAACAAAATCTTTAGTTATGAGATGCAAGTGACTGTAAGTTTGTCCTGGAATACGAACCTCAGTCATAACGAGCAGAGAGAATACGAACATCAGTAATAAGGTCAATGAGGGGAGGAAGAGGAGACGCAAAATTCAATTGTCGGTCTGATCGACCTGCAATGACCAAACGGAGAGGGCCATAATCTTTGCTAAGAGGGGTTTTGTGAGTAGGTTTTTTTACGAATATGAGCCCAGAACCCCACTACTAATGAGCAGAGGGAGAGAAAGCAAACCAGGCAGTTGGCTGATCAGACTAAACATAATGACTACACTCAAAGGAGACCCGCCAATGATATTTCAGCTGCTCTGAGTGCATAAACAGGCCAAGTGCCCTTAGTATAATAGCAGCCATTACGGGCAAATTTCATCCCACAGTAAAGTCATTACACTAATTGACTCCAAACTGAAGTAGTTTTGAATCTGGATACAACGAGGAACTTTCACAGTGCTCAATCATCTCCCGCCACTGGTAGGATGCTAGCTATGCTTTCATCTGCCATGGATATGTTACTTCTTTTTCAAGCTGTGAGTCCCTGTAGTGTTGTATATCATGAAAACTCTATAGTTTTACTTTACGGCAATAAAATCATGAGTAGAAATGACATTTATTTGTTTAGTCTTTAATTAACGAAAGGGACGCTATCATCGAAAGTGGTAGCTGATGCCCATCGCCCTTCCGTAACAACTGTAATATAGCTCTTCACTTTATATAGGCGGAATTATTCGACCCATGGTAGCTAATTTTCCATAGCTCAGTGGCACAATGTGATAATACTGTGGCTCGTCACCCTTTCTATAGTACTTCATGACAAACATCATACTCTGCTTTTAATGTATTGTTACAGCTCAGAAATCAAGAAAAGAGATCATAAATCATCGTCTAGTTAAAGTAGCCAAATTATAGTGGGCTGTGCACGTTAATATTTTTATCTTTTCACTGACACGTCCCTTGTAAAATAACCTCACAAAAAGCTGTCGTCGATTTCTCAAAGTCTTTCTATTTTGACCTTTTTTATCAAGAACTGTCGGCCGGTGTCAGATGCACCTGGAATCGACAACAGGAATCCCACTATCCATCTGTCAGGGTTGTTACAGCAGCTCGTTATACCTCGTTAGCGACCTGACTGACGCATAGCACAGACATGTAGGCTATAAAGATTTTTTTACAGTGTCAGAGGAGGGTGTTGTTATCACTGGGATCAATAGGTGACCGTCCGTAGAGATGAGTAGCAGGGCGGCTGGCCGGGAGTAGAGATTTCGTCTTCAGGCCAGAACTCAGAAAGTATTCACTATAGTTATGAAATTTCACATAGTTACCGTATGTGCCTTTTGTGAACTGGTGCCTTTTGATGGGTAGAATGCTGTGTCTTAAGTAGTTTTTTTTTTTTATGAAAATGAAAAAATATAAAGATTTTTTTCAGAAATTTCAATGCAACCTGCGCAAGGAATCTGAAGGGCCCAGGCTATGTGTTCTCAAGGCGTTCTCTTTATGCCCACCTTTAAAAGATAAGATTGAGGAGGGTGAGGGCCATTAGCCTATATACTTGGGTGCGCAGGGAGGTGGGGGGGGGGTATGTGCTTGATTAGACGGAGGGTTGCAACAGCGTGGCATTGCCTATGTTTTTCCTTGGGAGGGATGTACTGGCATAAACGCGTTGAAAAGTATATAAAATGGAAGATAAACGTTAACAATTTCTTTAACCGTTAATATATTTCGGTGATCATTTTCTTTACCACATGCATTCTTCTTTTATTTCAACATTTTACCATTGGTATGGAAATAGTCAGCCATTATAGCGTCTTATTATTTTTAGAAGTAAACTGTTTAAGAAGAAAATGTACAAAAAAAAAAACTCTAAGGTGGCGGTTTAGTAAAATACAATTAAAAAAAAAAATCCACAGTAAATCGAATAAAAAAAAGTCCTGCACTGTCACAGGTAGTGGTGTAGCGGTAACCGCATGGGTAAATACCACGGGACCCACCGTATATGAGATACAAAATAAGGCGAATTTTCCCTGGACTCATCACGTAGTTTTTGGTGATGACGACTGTATCAGTAGCATCAGCAGTTTAACCCCAGTGAAATGTTTGGCACCGATCATCACCATCGGTAGTGATGGGGTTATGATCTGATTATTACCTAATATTCACTAAAGCCATTATGCTCCAACAAAATATCATTCTTACCCATAAGCATATATAATTCACGACAGAGACGTTATTAATATTAAGGTACAACAGTACAAAATTTAGAGGGACAACTGGCATACTCGTGCCAAGCAGCACTAGACTATATTTAGAAAGTCCCCATTAACTTTTTCAATCCGAAGACTGTGCGTGCGTGCGTGCGTGCGTTCTACGGTGTGGTGTTTTGTGTGTGTGTGTGTGTGTGTGTGTGTGTGTGTGTGTGTGTGTGTGTGTGTGTGTGTGTGTGTGTGTGTGTGTGTGTGTGTGTGTGTCACGTAAAGCTGTCTTCAAGGTCCATGTCAGCTTGCGTGCCTCTAAAGCCCCAATTCTGGTTCTCAGAACGGTTGATGACCCCTACTACAGCGGCAGACTTGTGGTGAGGAAGTGGAGGAGGGGCAGACTGGAAGGAGGGGAATTTATTTTGGGTAGCAGTGGGGCGGTATCCCTTGTTACAATAACCACACCCTCAGATATATATATATATATATATATATATGTGTGTGTGTGTGTGTGTGTGTGTGTGTGTGTGTGTGTGTGTGTGTGTGTGTGTGTGTGTGTGTGTGTGTGTGTACTCGTATATATATCCAGTATTTATATTATTAATCACCTTGTACAAGACCCTAACACTCAACTAAACAATGTCACTGAAGGCCACACAGAAATTAGTGGGGTCAGTACATAAGCCCATCTCTCACCATTTCCCACTGACCTAGTTTCACCCCATGGACCCATTTTTCATTCGACAGACCCAGTGTCCTCCATGGGCAATTTTCCCCCTCTGACCAATTTCCACCACCGAGCTGTTTCTCCCCTTGGACCTAAGCTCCCCATGAACTTATTTCCACTTGGACCTATTTTCCCCATGAACCTTTTTCCTCTTGGATTTATTTTCCCACAGGTATTTATTTTCTTCCATGGACGTTTTTTTCTCCCAGAGACCTAATTCTTCCATGGACTTTTTCCCCCAAATTTACTCCACAAACCTAATTCCCAATGGACTTAATTTCCCCTATGCATTCACCCACCCACCCTACCACCCATACACTTGTACCTACCCACACATCCAGTGCAATAAGCCTGTTTCCTGCCACCCACGAAGCACACTCATCAATCCACCTCACCCCACCTACCCTCTTCACCCGCTCCACTCACTGCGTCCACCCTACCCATCGCACACCACCCTCTCTATCCATCCCATCTGTCCATCCCACCCTGATCCTTATCTCACTCACATCCCCTACCCCACCCCACCCATCCTGCCTGTTCAATCACCCACCAACCAATCCATCCGACCATCAAACTTGAGCCACCTGTAGGATGACTTGCAAGTTGAGAGAGAGAGAGAGAGAGAGAGAGAGAGAGAGAGAGAGAGAGAGAGAGAGAGAGAGACCGTGGCCGCCTGTGATAGATTTTTCTGATACTTTCTAGGTGTTTTGATTTTTTTTTTTTTTCCAAAAATATCCTCCATTTGTTAGGGTGGACCGTACTGTACATACATCCTTGTACGAGCTGCACTGACTTCTTTGCCTCCCTCCCCATCTCACCCTCATTTTCCTACTTCTCTCTCTCTCCATTTCTCCCACCTTTTTCCTGCATCTCGGTAGCAATAATGAAAAGGCACCGCTTTTATAGGCAGGTTTAAAATAAAATAACAAAATGATAATTTTCAGAGTTGTGTATATGAAAACATGAAAGTTTAGGAATAAATGTTTCAGCATCTATTGTTTACATTTTCACTTAATTTATCAACTTGACTAAATTTTCATTACACATTTAAGTATTGCCAACATGCTGTACGGTTCACCACCAATATCCGTACAGATCACACCTTATATGGAGATGATCCATACAGAGAGACACCTTTTTGAAAAAACACTGTAAAACTAGCCTAGCCTTCGACAAAGATAGGAAACGTCAAAAATAACGCTGTTCCTGAGGTATCTTTTGATAATCATGGTTTTCAACCAAGCTTTTTTCTCGGTGTCTGACGAATATTATCTCACTAATAGTACGGTCTACCCGCACCTCATCAACAAGAACTGGCATATACTGGGATCTGCTATCTGTTTTGTAAAGTTTTTAAGCGTACACTGCGAACACGGGCCACGTCCCGACTCACTATCATTGACGCCTTTGATATTCTCTGTTTCCAGTTCTGACCTTCGCAATTTCAGCATAGCAGTTAGTGATGATAACTGACAAAATCAACTATATAAAAAAAAAATCCTTACAGCGTTCATAAACGGCTGCCTTTGACACTGCATTTTAAGGGTCGAGAACTTCACACGAGACCAATTACCAGAACAACAGACTGACTGCCTCGCCTTAGTCACCTCATTATTCATACACAAATATTATCCTGGAGTTCTACCTTTATTTACATGAGAATGGTATGGGTAGAGGAGGTGAGACAAGTGGTGATGGACAGTGATAAGGTAACGGGTAATCATCATCACCATCATCATCAAGACCTTTTTTCTTGGCTATGGATGGTAATTGTTGTTGTTGCTGTTGTTGTTGTTCTTGTTGTTGTTCTTGTTGTTGCGGCGGGAATGGCGATGGTGATGGTTCCCGTAATTGTAGTCGTGGTACTGGGTAAACTGGTAGTGGTTGTAATGGCAGCAGTAGTGGTTGTGGTAGCAGGGGCTGTGGTAATGGTGATGGCAGTAACTGTGGTAGTGGCAGTTATAGCTGTTATAGTAGTGATAGTCGTAGTAGCAGTGGTTGAGGTTGTGGTAGCGGTAATGGCAATGGTAATGGGTACTAGTTGTAGTGATAATGGTGGTAGTGGCAGTGTTTATGTTACGGGTAGAGCTTGTGTTAGCAGCAGTGGTGACAGCAGTGGTACCGGTAGTGGTAGTTGCGGCAGTGATAATGGCAGTGGTTGTGGTGGGAGAAGTAATGCTAGAGGTGGTAATGGTATTGTTGTCATTGTTGCTGCTGACGGTAGTGGTTGTATATAGTACAGTGCATAGCGAATATGGTGGTAGTGGTTGTAATGGAGGTATTGTTCTTATTGTTGATGATGATGGTTGTGGTAGTTTAAAGCAATGTACAGTGCAACAGTTGTGGTGGTGGTGGTGGTAGTGGTGGTGTGTTTGTTGTTGTTGTTGTTGTTGGTAGTTGTAGTGTGAGGAAATATTCGGTGCAAAGGTGATGGTAGTGTGCTTGCTGTTGCTGTTGCTGCTGCTCCAAGTTCGCTAATGGATCCTTCATATATGTCTATTTCTCCAGCGTGCTCCCAGAGATCTTTTGCAGGGGTTATGCTGAAGGAGCGTTGGTGTTGTGAGAGTAAGGTGCATTGAGTTTCAGCGTGTTGTGGTGTGAGGGGCGGATGTAAGGCGAGTTTCAGGGTGTTGTGGTGTGCGGGGCGAAAGGAAGGTAAGTTCAGTGTGTTGTAGTTTGAGGGGCGGAAGAAAGCTAAGTTTCAGCGTGTTGTGGTGCAAGTGGCGGATGTAAGGTGGGTTTCAGCGTGTTGTGGTGTGAGGAGCGGAAGGAAGGTAAGTTTCAACGTGCTGTGGTGCGAGGGGAGGATGTGAGGTGAGTTTCTGCGTGTTGAAATGTGAGGGGCGAAATTAAGTTGAGAACAAAGTGGCTTATTCGTGTATCTGAGTTATACGTATATTGTGTTAGAGTTGCTGCAGAAAGGGGTTGACCAAACTGGGGTACACGTACCCTAGAGGATACGAGATATTGTTCATGGGGGGTGAAAGTACGTGGGACGAATAATTTTCCTTAAAAATTAATTAGGGTTCACAAATTTGTTTCAGAAGACACGAGTACGTAGATTATGTTTATATTAAAATTAATTGCATATTAAAGGTCACAAATCAATGCTGCCTTAAGAGGAAAAACAAGAATGACGATGGTGGCGGGAGGGAGGGAAGAAAGGAAGTAAAGATCCACTGAACACGGTTCGTCCAATCAAAATTCATTTTAATAATCTGTAGAAGTTTTCGGTCATGAGATGGATTGTAATACTTTGGGATTACGGTTATTGTTACTGGATTTAAATTAATGTTGGTACTGCTTCCTTTCCCCATGTCAGTCGCTACGTGATGCGCTACTGATGAATAATAAGATGAATCGGTCAGGGAGGTATTTAGCTGAAAATCATTGAGAAGGGTTACAGTAGCACAAACTTTTTGGACAACACGTGTAGAAAATGCTAGACTAATGGGCGCATCGGTGACTTCGGATTGCTTCTACAGTCCATCTGTTTGCATCTGGACGAAAAGAATCCCCAACATGGTACCGGTTAGGTTTCACTGGAGATGTATTAAATTCATTAACAAACCTTGATAACCAAGCTAATAATACTCATACTAACAGCGTTTGCCAAAAACATCGTCAAGGGTGACTGTGGAAGCAGGAGAGGAGTGGAAGTTTCGTTGGTTGGCATTTCTACAAAAGGAGTGAATGGAAGCAGAAGCAAAGGACTGCATATTTCGCTGATTGCATCAAAACAAAGCAGTGAACGTTTAAACGGCAAGAGCGGAGTGAAGATTTCGTTAATTTACATCAATACAACAAAGCAACGGCAGTTAAAGCGCCCTCTGTTTCTCTGTGGGGATAGGTTTCTGTGGAATGCTTCAGAATAGGTGGATCAATGTTTTTATTATTCTGTGAGGCTGAATTCTTCAAATGGGCTTCCTGTTTTGTAACGTTTAATGCACGATGTATGCACAATTGTTGATGATCCCTTAAATATTTTGGTGGGTCTATGTTATGGTGGATCGTGTTCCCTTGTGAGCCTGTATTTCGGTTAGCTTTGGAATGCATCTCCATGAGCCCCAGTCTTGTCCGTTTCTGGTTTTTGTGGGCGATTTAGAAGGATATAGTTTGGCTGAGGACTTGGATGGTTGAGATGAGCATGTGCGGCCTATGTATCGATGAAGTGTGGCGCTGGATGGTGGAAGTGGGATGTTCAATATGTATTCTGCAATGAACATGGAAGATAGTTATTCTGATTTATTCATTTATTTATTATTTATCTTCCTATTTACTTATTCATTCATTAATTTAATCACCGGTAGGTAAAGATGTCGATACACGACTTTACCGTGATCCTCACTCTAGTGTATCGATGTGAAGCTTTTCAGTCCCAAGACTTCTTGTTTATTATATTTATCATAAAATTCAGGCAACTTAATTTAACTCTGGCAAGATTTTTCCAGATGGATGACTTTAAAAATTCATAAACCCCTTACCATGAGAGGTCGCCCTAAAGCTGAACAAATCATAAAAGATGTATTCTTATTCAAGTGAGCTCGACGTATAGTGTCAGATGCAGCTACCTCAACAGTGTATTCGCTCCCTGGTTTCCCACACTCACTAGAAGCTGTAAGATTTCCCGTACCCAGAGTGTGCTGAGCCGATTACAGGTACCAGTGCCTATTTTTGGCTGGCCTTGCCGTATTGTGATGCATTTGCCCTAAGGTTGTGTCTTCCTATTCCGGTTCGGGGAATGCCATCCACTTCAAGACATGAGGATGACGGCACGTGAAAGATGGGGGGTGGTCGCATGTGCAGAAAAATAATTCATAAACATGTCATTTCACACTATGAGAATGCAGGCGTGCTTTTTTTAACTACTTCCTGTCGGCACTGAAGAATGTGCTTCGGGTTGCCCCTTTGAATTACGGCACCAAATACACCATCCACAGGAGAGTATGAGAATATAGTGTACCGCCGCCGACTTCTTCCTTCACCTTTATCATTTTTCCTGTCTTTGCCCTCCTCTCTCCCCATTTCTGAAATCCATCCTCCCTATTTCTGACATCCATCCTGTCTATCTATCTATTTCCAGTTGCCTAAATTCCGTAAGGGGTGGCCACAAACAAATCGCCTCTATGTGGCCCTGTCCAAAGCCACCCCACTGCCTTGATACTAGCTCACACCCCTCTCTCTCATATGCCTCTCCACTCCATCCCTCCATCTCATCCTCGGCCTCCCCCTCCCTCTCCCCCCCTCCATCTAACTTGCATACAGTCTCCATCTTAGTCTCTCGCTCTCCATCCTCCCCACATGGCCAAACCACCTCACTGTATTTCTCCTAACGCTATCACATCCACATCCACACCACAGCGCTCCTTCGCTTCCTCATTTGTCAGTCTGTCTCTCTATGTAACTCAACATGCTCCTCTCAAATTGCTCATTTCCTCTGCTCTCGCTCTTGACTTACGTCCTTCCAACAAGGTCCAAGTTTCACTTCCATGTTAGAGATGGCATCACAATACTGTCATACAGCGACTTTTTTACTTCCACGCTCACTTCCCTGTTCCTTATCACTGCTTCCAAAGAACCAGCAACCTTTCTTCCTTGCTATACCTTTTCATGCACTGCACATTCTAAACATCCATCCTTACTCATCACACTACCCAAGTGTTTAAACGCAATCACATTTTCCATTTCCTCCCCATCCAACCTCACTGTACATTCACTGACTTGATTTCACTCGAAGACCATAACTTTACTCCTCCCTACATACACCTTTAGATTTCGTTTCGTACACACACTCCCAAACTCATTCACCAAGCTTTGCAGTTCCCCTTCGTCTTCACTTAACAATACAGTATCATCTGCAAACAACAGTACAGGTAGTTTCCAAACACTACCCTCTCTTATTTGGGTCCCTCCAACATCCAGCGCCCTACCTTGTATCTCTTTTATAACCCCATCCAGATACAAATTGAACAGCCATGGGGACATGATACATCCTTGTTTCAATCCAACATTTAGATAGAAAAATTCACGCAGTTCACTATCCACATGCACTGCAGCCTTAGCACCCTCATACATGCTCTTCGCGGCATTCAGTAACTTCCCATTTACTCCATATATTCTTAATACTTTCCACATTCCTTGTCTATCCACCCTGTCACATGCTTTCTCCAAATCCATGAAGGCGCATACAACTTTTTTTCCTTCTCAAGAAACTTTTCCTCTAAAGACCTACGAATGAATATCTGATCTACACAACCTCTTCCCTTCCTAAAACCTCCCTGTTCTTCTCCAACTGATTCCTCTGTTATTTCCCTACTTCGGTCAGTCCTACAATATACTTTACCTATTACACTAAAACGACAAATGCCCCTATCCCGTCGCGTTTTATTACTCTTCTTTCCACTCCAGATGGCTCTACACCGTGAGACAAAGCTAACGGTTTCCTGTAACCCAGGACACCAGTTACAAAGCTGGGAGGTAACCATATGACCGGGAACCAAGCTACTCGCTGTGACAAGGTACTGTCTGCCGCGAGGGAACATACAGTACGTTCACTGCACGGAACGGCCCTGCAGGGGCTGTTGCATGCCTGTGGCTGATGGGTTTGTTCGGCTAGCCAGACCAGGGTTACTCAACAACATTACCAGCCATTGCTAAGAAGACCTAACCTAACCGTGAAAGGAATGTGTGGAAAAGCAGTTCACCTCACAATATATAAGGATGGTGGCATGTGCAGGCTTGGAGGAAGCAGGAATTAACTGCAGAAAGACGATAAATTATTGACTGTGTTTAAAATGTTCGTCTATCTATCCATAGCCCGACGCCCTAATCCCGCAAAGGGTGGCCGCAGACAAAACGCCTCCAAGTCACTCTGTCACCCACCATTTGACTCCCCTCCCCCCAACTCACCCCCTCCTCCCTCATATACCTCTCAACTCCATCCCTCCACCTCATCCTCGGTCTACCCCTCCCTCCACCTCACCTACATACACCCTCTTAGTCAGTCTTTCATTCTCCATTCTCTCCACATGTCCAAACCACCTCAGTGTATTTCTCCTAATCTTTTCAACCACATCCACATCTACCCCACAACGTTCCTTCACTTCTTCATTCGTCAACCTGTCCCTCCACATGCTCCTCTCAAGTAACTCATTTCCACTGCTCTCACTCTTGACTTGTTCCCCTCTTGCAATGTCCACGCCTCGCTTCCATACGTCAGGGTAGGGATCACAATACCATCATGCAGTGACTTCTTAACTTCCATACTCACCTCCCTATTTCTCATCACTGCTTTCAGTGTACCAACAACCTTTCTTCCCTGCTGTACCCCTTTCACGTACTTCATCCCCAAAGTTCCATCCTTACTCATCCCACACTACCCAAGTACTTGAATGCACTCACATTCTCCATATCCTCACCATCCAACCTCACTGCACACTCTGTGACTTCATTCCTCTCAAACACCATAACTTTACTTTTGTTTACATTAACTTTCAGCTTCCTCCTCCTACACACTGTCCCAAATTCATTCACCAAACCTTGCAACTCCCATTCATCTTCACTCAACAATACTGTATCATCAGCAAACAGCAACACCGGAAGCTTCCAAATCTCACCCTCATTCATTAGGGCCACCCCCACATCCACTGCCCTACCTTGTACCTCCTTTACAACCCCATCCATATATATATTAAACAGCCATGGAGACATTACACACCCCTGTTTCAGTCCCACATTGAGATCAAAGAACTCACTCAGCTCACCATCCACTCGCACCGTAGCCCTAGCTCCCTCGTACATACTCTTCACAGCACTCAACAATTTCCCCTCCACTCCATATATTCTTAATACCTTCCACATACCTTGCCTATCTATTCTATCATAAGCTTTCTCCAAGTCCATGAAGGCAGCATACACTTTCCTTCCCTTCTCTAGATACTTCTCCACTAAACATCTTAGAACAAATATCTGATCTACACACCCTTTTCCCTTCCTAAATCCCCCTTGTTCTTCTCCAACTAGCTCCTCTGTCATATGCCTAACCCTATCAATGAGTATTCTACCGTATATTTTACCAGTCACACTAAGAAGGCAAATACCCCTATGGTTACCACATACTTCTCTCTCCCCTTTTCCTTTGTACAAAGGAACAATTATACCTGATTTCCAGTCCTCTGGAACCCTTCCCTCTTCCCAAGCCAATCTACACAACTTCCATATCCACTCCACAACAATCTCACCCCCATACCTAAGCATTTCACCACACACTCCATCTATTCCTGGGGCCTTTCCCAGCTTAATCTTCTTCATCGCTTCCACTACTTCCGACCTACTGATCTCTTCCTCCCTCCTCTCATCTCTTCTTCTCCCAGCCATTCCCCAACCACTTATACTCACACTGCTCTCACTCTCTACATTCAACAAATCCTCAAAGTGCTCCTTCCATCTCCTCAATTTCTCTCTCTTCTCCACCAACAATCTATTATTCCTATCTTTCACTCCCCTACTATTTCCCCTTTCACACTGCCTTACTTTCTTTACCTCCTTCCAAAACAATTCTCTTACTCTCCCTCCATTTCACACTCAGATTCCTCCAAACTCTTCATCCACTTTCTTCTTACTCTCCTTCACCAGTCTCTTAACCTCCCTTCTCCTGCTCACATATACCTCTCTCTTCTCTCTCTCATCTTCTCCCCTACCTCTACTCGCCAACCATTCACCATATGCCTTCTTCTTTTGTTCCACAGCTCGTTTCACCTCATCATTCCACCATGCTGTCCCTTGCACACCCTTGCATCTCCTCCTCACTCCACAAACCGCCTCACACGCTGCGCTTATCTCTTCCGTGAATATCTTACATACTTCTTCCACCCCTTCCATCTGCTCTAGCTCATACCTTCCCAATCTTTCTTCCACTATGCTCTTATACTCTGTCCTTTTCTCACTATCTTGCAATTTCTCCACTCTTCTCACAGGAGCTGCTTCCTCCTGTCTTCCCTTCGCCTCCTCAACCACTTTCTTTGCAGCTCTACCTTGGCCATCACTAAGTGATGGTCCGAGACTCCATTCCCCCACCCTCTCCACACCCTTGCATCCAACACTTGTCTTCTCATTCGCTCATCGACACACACGTAGTCTATCATTGCCTTTCGTTCAACAAGTTCACCATCCATCCTCCTCATTACTCTCCATGTATACCGGTGGATCATCTTATGACGAAAGTAGGTGTTGGCTATTGCCAACCCCTTACCAGCACAGATGTCCACCAAAGCACTACCATTCCCATCTACTTCAGCTGGCACACCCCACTGACCAACCACTCCATCCATTCGTACATTCCCAACTGTGCCATTCATGTCTCCAATCAACAGCACTCTCTCGCTCCTATCAAACTTGTCCATACATGCTTCTACTCTCACCCAAAACTCATCTTTCACTCTTGCCACTCGATCCTCTGTTGGAGCATACACACATACAATCGCCCATGCTTGTATACCTACTTTCATCCTCACCCATACAATCCTTGCACCCACTGTTCCATACTCTCTTATATTCTCCTTCCACTTCTTGCTTATCATCAGACATACTCCCTCTCTTGCCCTCTCATTCTCACTGACTCCCGCACATCAGCCTGTGAAGCGAAGAACGAGAGAATTTCCCTTCCTTTCTCCCAACTACGAAAAGTATATGAAAATCCTCAAGGGTGCAGAAGTCCGGGGTTGTCTCGCGGGAATATGTGCTTTTCAAGAGACAAAGAAAATTTTAAAAGGCGTGGACGCTTTTTGCCCACGCTTCACTTCCTGGTATGCTGGCCGTCCCTTCCCACTGTGTATCTGATTTTTAGGGACGAACAGTGGGTTCTGGGGCTGTTTGGTTGATGTATTTCGTAGGTACTGGAGGTTATGTACGGCTGAAATCAATAGTTCCTGGTGCAGAGGCTTGAACTATCAGCCTATGTGGTTACAGCGGGAATGCTTCGATAAAACTATACCGTATAGTCTGATCAGTGTTAACTTGGTCAATCCAATGGCGCATATAACCTACATACATACATACATACATATATACATACACACATACATACATATATACATACATACATACATACATACAGTACATATATAAAATACATACATACACACATAAATACATACCGGTACATAAATGCATGCGAGTACATACATAAATGCATACATACACAGACGCACAGATAGATAGATGAATGGAAAGAGACAGATGAGCAGATAGACAGATGGATGGATGGAGAGACAAATAGAAACAGATCGATAGATAGATAGGTAGACAGATGTTGATAGAGATAGACAGATAGATACCAGGTAGACAGATTTAATTCACATCTTTTCCTGCTGTCTCCTGGTATTATTCAGCTAAGGGAAATTTCTGGAACTACAAGGGACAGGGATCTATATCCTTCGTTAACCAATACACTACTTTACAAAAGAGCATTGGTAAATTGAATAATACCGTCTAACAGTGGCAATAAACTTATTGAAGCCATATGGCTGAAAGGTTTATGGCAGACAATCAATTTTTTGCATTCTCCCCCCAAATAATACCTACAACCGTTGATGTTATACCCAGGTCCTTAACTTTCCTGGTATTGTGAACAAAGTGAAGGGGAAAATAAACTGCCCATGTGACTGACCGGGCTGCGAATCGAACTCGGGTACTCTCACTTACTTGCTGGATATGCTAACCAATGCACCACTGGTTCCCCCTGCATGTGGGTGATATACTGCCAGGATAAAAAAATTCGCCTAATATTTCATCTCTTCAATTTTTCACTTTCCTCTGCTGGATAATACCCCTGTGCTGAAAAATGTTTGACTTGTTACCCTGCCCATTGGCCTAAATGATTCTCTCTGATATATATGGCAGACGATTCTCTCTGATGTGATGCGTCAGGGAGGAAAGTGATGGACGTAGCCCACAAAAGTGTAAAACAGATGCGGTGGAATAGCATACGAACTTTTGTACAAGTGCGGACATTAACCCCTTGACTCTGATCACTCAGTTTTCATTTTCTTCTTGCTACCCCCATACGATTTTATTCAGCTTTTGAGGGACTTTTCGAACTGGTGTAGTTAAATATTTATTTAAATTAAGCCCTTCCATGCTAGACATCATTCCGAAGTTCAATAAGATCGTTTGGAGACAGCAAAATAAAATTTTATAATATGGCATCGGACTGAGAGGGTTAATATCACTTCCATTTTTGGTCGAACACTTATGAAACTCTTGTAAAATATTCCGAATGGTTGGCTGGGTGTCGGAGATCAAATCATATAAGTTCCAAAGTCGCTGTTCACTGGTGTTATTTAACATAAAAAGTGTTGCAGTATACCCTTTCGCAATTTTTTGTTTTCTTTTTTTTGGGGGGAACTGTGGGTTTAAGCTTTTGGAGTGATGTATAGTTACAGCCAACTACTCTCTTAGGATCCGGAGACACGTGTCCCCGAACATGTGATCGTCAAGAGGAAACGAAGCTCAGGGGTCTGTCCAACGTTCAGACTCGAATATTGAAGTAGTTCTAACCGGTGCTTCGTTTCGTCTTGTCAATCACATGTTTGGGGCAAGTGTGTCCGAGCCCTTACACGTCCTGCATTCCAAACTAATGAGGCTTCTTGTGCATGGCTGGGGCTCCAAACTAATGAAGTTTCTTTTAAGCTACACATTCGAGGCCCCGAACCAATGAAGTTTCTTTTACACATTTGAGGCCCTAAACTAATGACGAATCTTTTGCACGTCTGGAATTCCGAACTATTGAGGCTTCCTTAACATGTCTGGGGCTCCGAATTAAAGATTCCTTTACCCGTCTGGAGTTCCGAACTAATGAAGCGAGATTCCAACCCTTCCAAACCATTTCGGTATCAATGTTCCTTGACTAAGGCCTCATTAGCCTCTGACGCAGTTTCGGCGCAGGTAAATGAAGGCTTAGTAATGCCTATCGACCTCATGAGTCAATCAGACAGACAATGAATTTTTGGCAAGTCCCAGTCTTCTAGAAAACAGCCTACACTAGTCGGTGTTATATCCGGTTTCTTAGTAATACTCCTGTGTGAGTAGGAACAGTGGGGAACAAAAACTGATCGAGAAGTGCAAAACAACTAGCTACTGCTGGCAACTGTACGCCCTCCACTGCGCACCTCTAACACATCTAAAACTACTCTTTCCTGCCAATGGAGGGGAGGGGGGGGGGATCAGGTGGTGCATTTGTCTGGAAGTTCAGCTAGCAACTAGAAGAAAACTAAGTTAGATTTTCTGACCGGCCAGATTCTAGGACAAAGAATGTTTCCCCATATTCAGTGTTCACCCGGCAGTACATCTGGGAATATGGATATAACCTTGATGGTTGAGAGTCGTATTCCAAGAGAACAATGGGACACAGCAAAACTGATTACCTTACCGATCCCTTCAATCCGATGACTTTTATTATTTCTTTTTTGTCGTTAAAAGCCTATTTTATTCCACAAAGGACAGGTCCCTCCAGTTCGAAAAATCTCTCCAAGGTTGAATAAAATCGTCCAGGAATAGCAAGAATAAATTATAGAGCACGTCACCTAATTGAAGAGATTAATCTCAGCCTTATTCTTCTTCTGTCAGTCCAAGCCGCCCTCCTTCACATCCTCCTCCGCTTTACTATGATGACGCAATATCTGTTCTACTCTTGCTCCGATCAAACTATTTAAATAAACTCAGAGAGCCTCCATGTAGTAAAGGGATATAACCTCTTCCGTGTTACATTAAAAAAAAAAACTCTGAAGACAGCTAGAAATACTTATAGGCCGTGTTTATTTCCACTAAGCGTCGACAACACAGGCAACTGTATTTCTGACGTGTGGGGTATTCACGTTAATAATTACTTCGTTCATAAGACATGAAATGTAATAAACAGTGTCCACAGATAACAACTGGCCTCATGTTTAACGGCAAAACAATATGACTTTATTATTTAAGTGACTCTGAAGATGAAATTATATCAGACAGTATGACCGACAGCATTTACGTCCAAATTCAGAAGATGGTGTTGTGGGCGCCCATAATATTTTGCCAAAGTAGTCCGTTGTTTTTCCGCTGGCAGAGCTGGACCTTTCCCAAAACCTGAATATTAAGTCGTGGTTGCATGAAATTTGATACTCCTTAGTTGTGTGGGAGGAATGAGTCTCCTTGGTTATCAGAACTATACGAATCGATCCTCCAACCTTACTACACTAGATCATCAACTAAACTAAAAAGGGGTTAGGGATCTTTGTCAGGATAGACCACACGCACTACAGATCTTAGCCTACACAGTTGTTGAGGAAGAACACAAAATAGCCTATATATCAGTGCCTACACCATGTATAGTTTACACTGCGGTACGGTAACATTCATTCCATCGAATTTTGGTAACTCAAGTAGCTACGGTACCAGTATGTGTCACGAGTGAGACCCTGAGCAACGTTGCCTCAAGGATACCAGTACGTTGTTGTGAGTACTTTGCTAAGGGGTTGTGTGGGAGGTTTAGGACAAACTGCCGTTTCGGTATGTTTCGACCTGGTGGTTTGATGAGGTTGTTCCGTGATTAGTAAAGGTCTTGCAGTGTATGAAAGTGATGTTGGCTAAAGCTGCTGGTGATAATCCCCCCTCCCCCTGCCATTTTCTTTTATGCTAAAAAGTACCTACCCTCATCAGCATACCCAGGATGTTCTAAACAGTCATACCTTTGAGACCTGCCGTACAGGCGGCATGTAACAATATGTCTTGGTAGCCTACACATACTGTTGAAACGCGTCCCGGCCGTTTCGGACATAAACCGGTTAGACCATAACGGCCTACCGTGTCAAACGACCGAATCGCATTACGAACTAATCAGTATACGGCCTAAATAGCATACCGTACATGCGAAAGAACCACGGACAGTGACTGATTCGTTTAGGATGACCATCTGAGGTGACTCGAGAAGCAGTAGTGGTATGAGTAGTAGGACTTGTCCAAGCGTCATAGGTCATTTGCTATCCTTGACTGAATCTGCCAACAGGCCTCCAAGAGCTCTACCATGTGATGCCTGTGTTAAGGGAATTCGACGCAATCAGCCGCGCTTCATTGCAGTAAATGTGACACATGGCAACATCGCACTTGCCATGTCGGTTTTTCCAGAAAACAGTATTTGGATATTGTCAGTGGTCGCGCAAATGAACACTTTACAAACTAACAGAGCTGCTACATAGAGGCCTTGCTAGTCTCTGCGCAAGTGCAGTTAATGAAGGAACGAAGTTTAAATGATATTAAGGAAACAGTTCAAGAACATGCAGGGTCGCCTGTTTAGTTTGTAGGATCAGTATATTAATAAGGAAATAAATTCTTCCCAATTTCTGTCTGCCTCCAGGAACCTCGCAGCACCATGTATTAAGTCCTGAAGGCAATGAAGTAGCTTGACTGTTTTGCTTTTTATTGTAATGAACCCTTTTCAGTCAATCTACGGTCATGTTCACCTAATTATGTATACAGTCTGGAACGCAATGTAATAGCCTGACTGTATCGGTACTATATTTTTTTATGATGTGCTGATGGATCCTTTTAATTCACCTATGGCTATGTTATGCTCATCTAGTAATGTTATGCCCCAAGCACTAATAAATGGGAATAAATGCTGATGTTTAGTTGATTCAGTTCGACTATAATATAAAATACTCGTACAGGATATATAATAAAGCTATTATTCTGCGATGAGGTATTTTTTCCTCTTTCACCTAAAGCTAAGATAATATACTATATAATACTGTACTACCCTCCAGCCTTATCATCTTATGGCCTAAACGTCTTACGGCCTAAACCTCCTCGGTCTAACAGCTTTACGCCAAAAATACAGTCGAACAGTCCCGAACCCGGTTAAAACAAAGCTTTAAAAATGAATGTCTTGTGATATTTTGTACAACATGGTTTAGTAGAACAATTACGTTGCTAGTCGTAAGGGTAATCCTATTGTTATTCAGTGTGATGTTCACCGATCCCTTCTCTTAAATTTCACATGATAAATTCAGATGCAAATCGTAGTGTCATAATCTGCCTTAGTGAGAACTGCACCTCCTATCCTGCCTCAACCTTAATGCTCACCCCTGCAATCGAGCAACGGCACTTATTAACGGGGAGTCCAGAAAAGTGAGCAAGAAACCAGACCAGTTCTAACTAACAGTGAATGCCAACGACCAACAAAGGAGTATGATCACCTACGCCTGTATTAATGCAGGTATGAACCTATGGGAAGTACGAACATCATTTGCTTTCCAGATTAATTTATCCTATGACACGTTAATATTTTCTTTTACTAGATTTATGCAAATTACGTCAATATTAGAAAGAGACAAGTAACATAAATGAGAAGATAAAGGTGTAATATAGCAAATAATACCCTTAGGAAAGATGTGCCAGAAAGACTCCTCAGCCAAGAAGAATACAGTCGTTTGCAGTAACGCCATTTCAGTGAAGTGCAAATCTGCAGTTCGGCTACAGTAACCCCCAAATGAATATCTCATGTAGCATGCGGAAGCGAGAATGTGCTTTTTTCATTCCAAGTGAAACATGGCAATTATGCGTTTTTGTACTGGAGCGGCGAAAATATTGCTACCAATCACTGCATGGTGATACCAGTGGGACCTTCATTATCACAATACTCTGATTTACGCCGGCCACGGGCTGAAGGGGTTCGGTTCTTCCTTTTATCTGTACACCTAACAGACAAGGAAACAGAGTTACCCCACCGGGCAGAAAACTCACACAATGTTTTCAATTAAGCTCCCCGTCTTGGTCCCAACTTCTCTACCGCCCCATAAAGGAAACAGAAGGACCCAGTTTTCTCACTCTCAAAACCGCAGGGGGATAAAGTCTTGTCGGAGAAATAAAAAAAAAAAAAAAATGGAGGGGAAGAGCTGAAAAAGAAATATGTAAAGTGTTAATCTGGTAAAAACACCAAATGGGGAAGTGTTGGTGCTGCAAAGAGATTATCATTTTTATAGGTAACACTCTCCCTCTGGCTGGAGAGTTCTTAGCTACAGTTTCTTTGAGCAAAATAAGTATGGGGGACTTTTTAATTCTGGTTCTCAAGTAGCGAAGTGGGAGAGTGAAATGGAGGTCGGTCGCTCTCTCTCTCTCTCTCTCTCTCTCTCTCTCTCTCTCTCTCTCTCTCTCGACTGACAAGTGATGAGGGGAGATGGAGATGCAGGTAGGATGGAGGGTGGTAGGAGTGACGAATAGGAGGTAAGGGGAGGAGAAAGTGAGGGGAGAAGATGGGTAGAAGTGGGAGGTAAGGTGCAAAGGATAGGGAATGGAGGGTGTGTGTGTGTGTGTGTGTGTGTGTGTGTGTGTGTGTGTGTGTGTGTGTGTGTGTGTGTGTGTGTGTGTGTGTGTGTGTGTGTGTGTGTGTGTGTGTGTGTGTGTGTGTGTGTGTGTGTGTGTGTGTGAACGTGGATGAAGGATTTACGTAAATCCTCCCAAAAATACCAACAACATTCCGCCAGCAAGAGCCACCACCTCAGCTAACCTAACCCATATTACAAAAGACTACAGGTAGAGGTATCGCCCAAGATGTCACTAATACTCGAGCACCAGCCTTTCGTTCAGCCCCACCACTGTTACGTATGATAAAGTTAGCAATCAGTTACAGTTAGTTTCACTCTCTTCGACCTACAGTATTCCCTATGCACTGTCAAGATGCTGGAGGGGGAAGCCTTCACATAGTGGCACCGATATGACTAGGGGGCTCCACTGCCAAGTTATACAAGTGTTTCTCAGCCCCTTTCCTTTACCCAATGAGGATGATCGTGAATTGTAAAAAGAGAGTAACTTCAGCTTGTAGTCCAATGGGTGCGGCTTTCAGATGGGTCTCTATCAATCCCTGTCTATCCCTTTACCTGTCTATGTCTCTCTACTTACCAACCCCACCTCTGACTACCCATCAATTTAACCCCCTCTCTCACAGTCATATATACCAATCTATTTGTATCCATCCTCTGCCTATATATCTACTATTTACCTGCCCATTGCATCTATCTATATTTACCTACTTACCAGTGTCTATCTCTCTACCCACCTGCCAATCTATCCGTCTATCCTCCTATCCAGAAATCTATCTATCTGTGTACCTATCTTTCCCTTTATCTATCCGTCCTTTTATCTATCTACCCCTACCGTCATACTGAATTACCCGCCACCACAGTCCCGCCTCCCACTCACTCGGCCCAATGAAACCCATAACACTAACCATAAAAACACCACCATCGAAAATCACACACACACACACACACACACACACACACACACACACACACACACACACACACACACACTGGCAAGAATTCTCGGATGATTTTTTTTTATTGGTAACTGTTAAAATGTTAACCACTTTGTTGTCTTTTCTGATATACTTATTTGAAAGATTTGCGGACTGTATTTTTCCTCCCCCGGGTAAGTGCTACAAAGTTAGCCATTCAGTTGCAAATTATGCACTAGTACTGCCAATTTTATTTCGGCTAACGTCACAATATTCCATTATGCCCAGGAGAAGCCTAGAGAACCACAAATGTTAAAAACTATCAAGCCCATCTAATATCATGACATATTATATTGAAGAACTTCATATATTTTTCCAACCTACAACGAACAATTTTATTCCTTTCACAAAAACTCACCGGGGTCAAAGGAATTGGCCGAACCACTTCATTATAATTGGACCTACGTCTTTGCTTATTTAATTTTATACACAATACTTTTTACAGTCTGGCCGACTCAGGGCATCAACTCCCAATCGGTTTCCTGAGGACCAGCACACCTCCAAAAGTGTCACATATCTCTTCCTATCATCACTTCGGCACTAATGTCTACCGACCATACTGAATGTAGGCTAGGACTGTTTCATTCAGAACTGGTTTGATAGTACGGTATCTTTAGGTATATCTGTTTCAACCAATCTTAGGATCAAATTCCAAAGCTGAATAAAATCGTCCGAAAAGGAAACAAGAGTTTAGCCTTGCAAGCAGAGAAATTATATACCACACAGGGCAAGAATTTTATACATTAAATTTCGGTTTAAATTCAATGTTCATGGTCGCTTCGCTCATTCGAACTACACATAAAATGATGAGCCGGTACTCTGGCAAAAAGGGGTAAGGTCCCTAGTGATGTGGAATAATGAACATGCACTTCAATGCGTCCTTAACTCTCACACGGTCAGGACAACTCTAGTATTCTATGCCAACAAACATAAGGCTATTTTATTCAGCTGAGAGTAAGTCATAGCAACCTTGGAGTACCGATGCTTATAACACCATCACAGCCACTCTCATGATCGGGACAAAATTATGTCTTACCGCTGTTCTTTTCCAGCTAACGGCAACCGAGTGGTTAGCGCCAAAGTTCGACTGTTGCTGCACGCAGCTACCGCCACTCGACTCAGGTATCCATTAACCTGTTCAGTCTGATAACGTACTATTAATTTCAACCCAGCCGCCAACGTACGGTATATTTCACTAATTATAGAAGTGAATTCTACTAGTAATGTGGTTAACGATGGCTATATCTAACCCACACGGTTCGAAGAGTCACCCCTAAACTGAGGACACTTGTCTGCGAGTAGCAAAATTGAAAGACAAAATATGTAAACGGACTGAAAAAGTTAACTTTCGGTGGGGTGATAAGTAAAATGCTCACCGTGGGAAACACCTGGAGGTAAATGTGGTAATTTTGATGATACAGAAGCCTTGTGTCCCAGAACAGTGGGTGAATAAACAGCCACAGGTTCACAGGTCTAAGTAATTGAGATTTACAGCGGGTTCATGCGCCTTGTACCTATTCCCACCTTTACCTTTACTTTCAACAGCAGACAGAGAAGAAGTGATATCGTGTCTCTCGGGGATTACGTGTCACGATTTGGCTACTGCTCTCTCTCTCTCTCTCTCTCTCTCTCTCTCTCTCTCTCTCTCTCTCTCTGATCGTCCCTAACCACCACGTTCTTTCTTCACTCTGACCTTAATCCCTCTGTATTTTCTTAGGCTCTTTCCTCTAATGACGTCTTTTACGGTTTTATTTCTGTTACCACACATTTTTTCTAGCTTTTTCCAGGAATCAATTTTCGGAAAGATGGGGTAAGTAGCAGTCTCCATCATCCCTCCACTGTTCACCTTTTCTGTAAATTTAGATGATTTTCTTTCCCTTAAACTTTTCCATCATCAAGCAATAATTTTCAGCACTGGGGAAACTTCTGGCAGCAAAGTGGTAAGAAGCCATCACTTGTAATCTCTCCTTTTAGATGACGGCTCTTTTTTTTTTTTACTCAGAAAATTTCATCCAAGTTAGAGAAGACCTGTTACATGCTTATCATTCCTATCTATCAACCCTTTCAGTATAATTTTTTCTTCATTCCTCCTGATAACTATTTTTGTATGTCATGGATCAATACGATTATTCATTTAATCCCCTCAATCCTATGACGTACTTATAGCTTAATTCTTAATTCTGCCATTCCCAGGCAAATTTATTTAGCTTAGGAGAGAGATTTCCGACTGGCGAGGCTGGATATACCCTTCATTAACACCTTTACCACTAGAGGTTCTTCTAAAGTTCAACTGAAATCAACTTGCAAGATGAAACATACGGCAACGGAAAGAAGAGGTTAAGTGATCATAATCGGGGAGGTGATGGATACGTAAAGCAGACGGTACAGAAAATCGCTAAATCAGTCCCAGCTGGAGCATTTAACAATATGAACATTGGAATTTCTTTAACGTCTATACCACGATGATGTCTTTTATTATTTAATCTTGTTATATCCAGACGATGTACTTCAGTTCCAGACATATTCTTCAATATGGAGCGGTTAAGAATTAGCCTTCATGATACCCTTCACCTCGGGGGTCTCCAAAGTTAATCAAAACAGGCAATCTTTAGCTAGAAAATAAAATAAATAAGACGTGCTCGGACTGAAGGTGTAAAAAAAAGATTTAAAGACACCCTGCCTCATACTATCAAGCGAGTCCTGAAAAAGATGTTCCCTGAATGCTCAGTACAGATGCTCAGTAATGAGAACCTAAGTGGCAACATGTACGTGCAAACTTGCAAGGACGGGTACTGGGTCCAGTAGACTAAACAAACTATATTCCAAGCCCACTGTCAAAATATATATATATATATATTACACTTTAGATACGGTACATATATTACGCACATACATACTGGCCTATAGGCCAGCAAGTCATTCTCGCAGGGTTGGGTACTATAGCCTATGCTTTTTTAAACTGTCCAGATATAATAAGGACTACATATCTGCCTTACTTGTATCTTTTAAAGTCAGATTATTTTTCATTTATGTTTAGGAAAGACCGTCCGTACTAAAGGGAGTGGACGCGGAAGGCGTGACGCGGATGTCTACCCGGCCAGGAGATGCCAGGCGAGATGACGTGTTGAGGTGATGAGATGTAAGGAGGCCACAGGGTCCGCTGAGGGTAGCCTGTTATAGACACTGATTCTTCTTAAAAATGGCCTAACCAGTGCTGCAGAATTAGCTCGGGTTGCGGAAACACTGGTACGCCTGCAATATGCCGCCCTTGGATTACTATGCCTCGTATTATTAACACAGAGCGCGAGGCTGACAAGCACCCACCATTTTAACATTATTTCTGAAACAGATACTGATGATTCATTAAGTGTGACCTTTCTGTACCGTTACTGACTACACTCAATTAAGGGGAAGACTGACCACACCTAACAACTACATAAATGAAAAAATCAGGTACTTGTGGATACAGTAACTTCGCACACTCGTCTTTAATAATAAGGCAGCCCGACTCTCTTCTCTTACAGTTTGTTCTGCCCAGTGTTCAACCCCCTTTAGTTCATGGACACCTTTCTTGTTTATCTTTGCTCATTTCAGACGATTCTGCTCAACTAAGGACACGTCCCTCATAATGCTATGGATTTAAACAACGCACTTTCACCCTTTCAGTACGAATGCGTTTTTTGCTCATTCACTCTTGCTACCGTATTTCCAGTTCATCATTCAACTTTGGTAAAGTCTCTCGTTGCGACAGGAGTTTAGTTCTAACACCTTAACTTGGTCCTGATTATCGTCCTTTTGCAGCATATGTCATGCACCTCAGTGGCAAGAAAAGGCAATGCTACAGCACTACGTACTTTCCACATTATTTCTGTGTGATAGGCATTATATTTTAATGTTAACCTACTATTTCAAGCTGCTATTACAACTCATCACTTCAAATGGAGTGATGACATTTCAAGACAAGTTAAAATAAAAAGAGAAGAGGTAATTTTATTTTTGCTATTTTCACATGATTTCTTTTATTCTCTCTCTCTCTCTCTCTCTCTCTCTCTCTCTCTGCATCCTGGAACCGCTTCCCTTATATTCTTTTGTTCCATTCTTGCTACCAGTGGATGACTTCATTCAGTTTGGGAGACGCCACATTGAAGGAGTCTAAAAGTGTCAAGTAGCCTAACCCCTTCAGCACGACAGCGCGTCTTATTTTTGCTCTGACTACGGTTAGACGATTTTATTCAGCTGTAAGACCTTCGTGGTAAAGGAGTAATAGTTTTTTTTTTTTTTTCAGTTTCGTTCAGTTACATTATACTTCCCAAATCCGAGAGGCATCCCTATAAACTGGACAAAATCGTCTGGTGATAGCAAGATGAAGAAGAATGTCTACATGTTCTACTTCTAGTCTACGGACCTGATAATGGGAACTTACTAATCGCTTCACGACCATGATGAGTTTTTTTGTTTTTTTTTTTAATCCTTGCCATGTACAGACGATTTTAGTTACTTGGGAGAGCCCCATGGCATTGAAGGAATAAATGAAGTCAGTGTATAACCCCACCCGTTCGAAGTCTCTCTGATCTGAATTAATACGTCAGGAGATAACAATAATAGCGTAAAACTGGCATCCTCTGTCTAACCGAGTCAAACTGCGTAAAACCGACCGGCGACGGGAGAAAAATCATCGTACTAAGGTGCTATTTGTGAAATTTAAAAACATCCTTAGTCAACATGCGCTTCAGAACGACGACACCATTTTCATAATTTGTCATATCTAATGCCAAACGCTTTCATTCGTCTTAGAACACAGTAATTGAAATAAGGGGATAAGAAGCACATTGTTGGTCTCTTTAATGTTTTCTTTTTTCTTGGTAAAATAATGTCGTATTGCGAGCTTAGAAGAAAAATTATGGAAAGTATGAAAGAAGGAAATAAAGAGAAGGATAAGTACGAGAAATGCAATGAACGGAATCTGTCTACATATACCAGTATACGGTACTCTTATCTCTTTAGCTACTAACTGCGGAAAGCCGCATTACGTGAGGGGTGGCTTGGAAAAAAAAAGGGCTGTCAAGGTGCTTCTGTCCCTAATCAGTGACGGCCCCTCTATCCACGCCATATCACCCACTCGAAAGGCCCTCCCACACGTCCAAGCACGATATACATTACTCATCAGTTTCAAAGCCTAGTGACGAAGCAGCTACACCAGAGATAGTGGATCAGAAACGGGGATGATGTTTCTGTTCATCACGTCTGCACGATCACTGTCCACACATTCTCCATAAGAGTACTCCACAACCACAGTTCTTCATCACAGTACTCCACCACCATCATTTTCCAAACATTCTCCATTCCAGTACCCCAGTACGAAGTACCACAGGTGCCCATGACGGTGCGGACGGTCATTAATATACTCTCGTCCTTTGTCTCTCCATTTCGTTCTCGGTCTCCCTCTCCACCCGCTTTACGAAAGAAAATATGAAGCAGAACTTCAGGAAGAAAGACAAAAGAACTGATGGAACGAAAAAAGGAAATGAAAGAAAGAAATGAATACAGTAAGAGTAAAGAAGAAGCTTAGGAAAGGAATACCTGACAGATGCGAAGGAAAGAGTGAAGAAAAAATTAAAGACAGACAGCATAAAGTGAAGGAAAGAGATGATGCAAAGAAAGAAGGAAAGACAAGGGAAAAACAAAGGAATAAAGATGACTGTGGAATCAGAAACAGAGGAGTGAAGGTTTCGTGGGTTATCATCTTAAATTAAAGCAAACAAGCAAAATAGAATCTGACACCACACTAAGTATATAAAACGAGTACACAAGAACACACAAAACACAAACACTAATATCTGACCTTACCCTGCGACCTTAACCTTTATTAGTTCTTCTCAAAATCAAATTCCTTCATCCCTGTCTTACCCTAAGCCCATCCATCAAGTTTGGTGTAAATCGGATAAAAACTGTTTAAGTTGATTTTGCCAAGTGACTTGAACTTTGAACAGTTCTCAAAAACGGCAGGTCAATTCCGTGGCTGACTCTCATCCTTTCCTCCAAGTTTGGTCCTAATCAAATAAAAAGTCTAATTATATTATTCACACACACACACACACACACACACACACACACACACACACACACAGAGTGAGAGAGGGCTCTAACACTGACCCTGACCTGTGATCTTGACCTGTAACTCATCTTTTTCTCAAAGTCGACCCCGCTTTGTACCCTGAACTCTTCCATGTTTGGTCGAAATCTGATAGAGCTAAACTTTAAACTGACCTTGCTATATAAGCGTTCGACTCAACCCTATGCCCTTGACTTTGGTCCCATGGTTCTCAAAAACAATAGGTCAGCTCCTTATCTGTCCCTCCCTCCCTCCTCCAAATGTTCTGTGCCATCAGGCTACCCTCTCTCCAACTCACACCCTCTCATACAGTATACCTCTCCACCCCATCCCTCCCTAATGGGCAGTTTCAGCTTATGCCCAAGTGGATGATGAATCTGTGTTTTTTCCTTTGTGTTTTTGTATAATTCGTTTGATTCTTACCCTCACTTCCGTAGGAAATTACTAATTTTTGAAAAATGGCTACTCCCCCGAAATAAGTTAACAAGCCATCTTAGGCATTAACCTATATTATGGACTGAAACAAATATACAACAGTACCATGTACAAATTATACATGTATATGACATCATATTCCTGATTTTAAAAACAGTGAAAACGTGCGTTTTACTTATGCAGCTTGTTTTATTTATTTCATTTTGTGCTGCAATGCTCTTTGCACGATTTCTTATTTTTAATGTGCGCAAACAATTTTCACCCTGAAACTGACCAAAAATACCAGAGGCAATCCACGAAGAAATTCAAGGACCGAATATCGTTTTACTTTCCTCCAATTTGTTCGGTCTGGACCTTTTGGCACAACATAAAAAGTAAATCAAATAATCAAATCAAACTAGGTTGGCAAAAGGGAGGTAGTGAAAATGGCTGGGTCACTAAAAACTAAAGAAATTATTAGAACTAGCAATTCCTGAAATTTACGCACAAAACTCAGCGGACCAAACCAAAACGAACATTAGTCTAAGATATATAAACAGCACTTTACCTGTCACCACTCTGCCAAAGCCCTGACGAATTCTCTGTTCCACTGTCTAGCAATTTTCCTCTGTGACGCTTTCCTCACGAACGACGATAATAAGGTGCATGGGTAGCTAGGCGACCGAGTATCTTCCGGGTGGGAGTGTATTCCGGGTGGAGGGTATGCTATAAGGCTTTAGCATCGGTATATTCTTGCTAGTACATCTCAAGTTAACAATTTCAAATCAGTAAAGATTTTTTGACCTGAGAGGGTAGCCCGTTATAGACACTGATTCTTTGTTTACTAGTTTGCACTTCGAAGTCAAAAAATCGCCTGGTACCAAGTCAATGACGTACTCGTGTAATCGGATTAAGCTTACAGTCAGTCACACAAGTTCACAGTTCATGCTTTGCCTACGATAAGAGTCAATGTCTGTACGTACGATTACAGTTTGAGTCGTCAGGTTACAGAGTACTCGTATGTAGTTTCACGTAAGCTTAAACGAATAGTCACTTGTTTTCCGTAAGTTGATGGGTGAAGGTCAAGGTGTGGTGGTGTCTCATGTATCAGTGTGTGGTAGACGAAAGGTGTGAGATTGACAGGGTGTGTGGTGTGGTGTGTTTGTGAGAAGTGTAGCAGTGTGTGTGCGAGGTGTGGTAGTGTTTCTGAGGTGTGGTTGAGTGTAAGGTGTGGTACTGTGTGTGTGAGGTGTGGTACTGTGTGTGTGTGAGGTGTGGTAGTGTGTGTTTGGTGCGGTAGGGAGTGTGAAATGTAGAGGTGTGTGTGTGTGTGTGTGTGTGTGTGTGTGTGTGGTGTAAAGGAGAGTAAAGTGCGGTGTGTGAGAGGTGTGACAAAGCAAGGCACGTGTGTAGTTTGGCAGAATGTTGTATGGCGATGTCTAGTGAGGCAGTGTGACGTGAAGTAGTGTGAGAGTCTGTTAGTGCAAGATATATCAGTGTTTGGCAGTATGTGGTAAGAAGTGGTGTGGTAGTACGTCATATGACAATGAGGTGTGGCAGTGTGATAAGGAATGTGGTAATAAGAGATATGGCAGTTTGAGGCACTGAGATATGGCAGTGTGATGTGGGCTACGACAGTATAGGGGATGGCAGTGTGAGGTGTGGTAGTGTGATCGATCAGATGTGGAAATGTAACGCGAAGTGTGATAATGGGAGGTGTGGTAGTGTGATAAGTGTGGTAACGCAACGTGTAGTGTGATGAGAAATGTAGTATCCTCGTATAAAGTGTGGTAATATGATGAAGTGCGATAACATAGTGCGAGGTGTGGTAGTGATAAGTGTTGTAATCTGGTATGAGGTGTGGTTGTGTGATGAGAAGTGTGGTTGTGTGATGAGAAGTGTGGTAAGTAGTGTGGTGTGGGACTGTGAAGAGTATGGTAACAGTGTGAAGTGTGGCAGTTACGAGAGAGGGCGAAGCCCTCTCGAGTCTCTCGTCAAGTAGTGGCATTTTCTCATATAAGAGGGGCCCGACCCGGCCCGGCTCGGCCCGACCTGGCCCGACCTTGCCCGACCGTAACGTTTTTGAGAAGCTTATATCTCAACAACCACAGGGCCAATCACTAGGTGATTTGCACCATATGATAGCCCAATTCTTTAAGATTTGTTTTTGACACGTTTTATCACACCCAGGCGGTGCATGTGGCACGTGACACGCGACAAGTGCAGTATGTCGAAAATCTTCAAAAGAGAGGCACAGGCCAGACAGTTTGTCTTACAGGCATGAAACCTGGTAGATAGATAGCCATCGATATAGGCATCCTCGGGGTGTAAGGCACATTTCATTGCTTTCGGATTTCGGATTTGTGCTGTGAGCGAGGTATACTAGTTTTCTACCACAAATACAAAACGATGGCAGTTCTGATCCCTTGTATGAATCACTGAAAGGGCACCAGCAGCTAAAATTCGGCCAGTTTAATGACTCCAGCACCAACATTTAAAAATTGGCAGGTTTAATTTCCAGCACCGTAAAACACTACTCCTCCTAAACGCAGGGGCATGGAAACTGGAGAACTTTAGGGAAGGCGCGGGCGGAGGTGCGTTTATTAGTTCCTAGATGTCGCAAAGATTGCGCTCAGTAGGTAATGGAATGTTATTTAAGGAAAAGCAAAAACTCCAGAATCTCACCAGAAAATTCCTTAAATATTACAGTATGGATACTACATAGATAAAGTTTAGTTTTGTCAAATTGGCAACTCTGCAAAATGGCAGAGGCGTCCGATAACTCAGTAATACCTACGCGTGTGGAAGTAGTGCGCCGTCGGTAGTGGCGTATTTGTTCCTCCATCACAAAAGCATTGAGTCGTATCTCTTTTGTTCTTATGGAAGTGATTAAGTATTTTTCCTTTTCTGACCTAACATAAGAATGCTATATTTAGTACAGCCCCTTCTCCCAACGCCGCCACCGCTTAAATGCCAAGAAGAGGATTATTCTAAGCTAATTAATATGCCAGTAGGCAAAATATATCATCATCATACTGAAGGGATTAAAATGGTCTTTATCATTAGTTCTGATCAGCACTTAGATGTTTTATTTATGCGAACGCCAGACGTTCGTTCGTTCGTTCAAAGATTTCCTGCACATATGTATAGTGCAGGCCGGGCCATACATTAGCCCGGTCAGTGGGGTATGGGCTGGTTAAAAAATAGTAAGGGGGGAGGACAGGACCTGGGGATTGCCCAGCACACACGTCCTGTCTCCTGGCTGGCTTTGTGGTGTGTGTCGAACGCCAGACGATTTGATCCGCTAATGTATGAGAACATCCTAGTAGAGGGATATAAACAAAGTTTGA
>NC_136966.1:53421630-53431630 GCF_032717465.1 Coenobita brevimanus
AAAGTTTTAACACCTTCACTACGATAACTTTTATATTCTTGTTATCTCCAGTTTTTTTTTTTTTTAGTTTAGGAAAGACCTCGTACTGAAGGGGTTAATAGAGGTTTAACCTGACCCCTCCACTTCAAAAAATTTTCCCCAAACAGAAAGGCTGGAGACACCAAGAATAGAATACCGTACAGCAGATGTCCTCGTAATGAGTGGGGTAGTGAATCGAAAGGGCGACTTACATTGTATCAAAACAGCCTTGGCGTATCTCAGCATCTACTTAACCCTTTCAGTCCGGCGACGTATTGTATGTTTTTATTCTTGCTACATCTTGACGATTTTATTTGTCTTTGGAGAGATTGTTTTTAACTGAGGAGTTCGATACTGTCTTCATTAACCCCTGCACCACAAGTCTCCCCAAAACTAAACGAAAATCGACTGGCAGCAGCAAGAATAAACTACAAAATTACAATACCGGACTGAGAGAGATTCATCCTTTGTCCAACAAGTAGCCAAAATCAGATCATTTATTGTCTCTGGGTGGGAGAGATCTACATGGGGGGGGGGAGCGGGAGGGAAAAGGGAAGGTGGAGGGCTGGACTCTCACCTCCCTCACCCCCTCTCATCCTGCCCACCCGCACCCCGAACCTCATACCATATTATTGCCATGATTATCAATACAGCTCTTTTATGTTTCCTTAAGTTTAATAGTCAACATGTATTATTTTCCTAAGATCAAATATTAACATGTCTTTTTTCCTATATATTAATCATGTCTCAGTTTCATAAATCCAATAATCAACAGAGCTTTTTTCCTGCGTTAATTTCTCCCCTTGTCTTATTTTTCAAAGTTCAGTACTCGATTTTTCTTTTCCCTTAAGTTCAATATTCAACATATCATTATTTTTTCCAAATCGTAACAGTCAACGTTTATTCGTAATTCAATCAACATTTCTTGATTTCCAAGTACAATAATCAGCATTTTCTCCCTAAGTTTAATATTCAAAGTCATATTTTTCCTAAGTTAAAAAAAAGTCAATATGTTTCCTACGCCAAATACTTAATACATTTTTCCTGTTAGGCATTTTTTTTTTCATTACATCTCCGTCTTTTTTTTTTTTTTGTATAGTTATTTACTTTTTTTTTCTACGTCAATTAATCATCTCATTTTTTTCCCCTAAGACAGAGATTCAACACTAATTCTTACAACGACAGTACAACAGCCCTACGTAAAATACATACCTACATACATACAGTCATTCATTTTTGGCCTCCGTTACGTTCATTCAGGGGCTTTGTTTATCCTGGGGCCCTGAAGTGAGGATATTTAACCAGTTTTGCAGCATCTGGCAACAATGCTCGTGACGTCATTAATCTCTAAGTCTATGATTCATCAACACCAGAATATTGCAACAAGTAACCTTTACTGCTTATATTTATTTATTCTCTTGACACATAATACCATGTTCGTTGATTGTGCAGGTATAGTGAATTCCATGTCAAAAAAACTTTCTATTTTATTTTTTGTTTTCAAATTATAGTTTCTCTCTTCACTTAAATAACAACATAGCCAGAGAGGTGATGATGCATAACGTCAGTCACTCTCTCAAAGTCAGGTAAGATTCAATCGTGTTCTCGTGGCGTGTGGGGGGGCGGGGGAAAGGGGGGAATACTGATGTAAGGAGTATGGGCAGGAAAGGTCATGGCGTAAAGGTGTAGAGGGGAGGGGAGGACTGTGCAAGAGAGGACAAAAAGGAGCTACTGTGGAGCGAGGCACAGACTGGGCAATGAGTGAGGACAAAAATAGGGTTTGTCTGTGTTATGTGTGGGGATCGGGAACTTAGGGAAGGCTATTAACGAATTAGAATGAGATAAGGAAGACGGAGAGGCTGGAAAAAGTGGGTGCCTTTTGACTGGTCTGAAACGAGGGTGTGACGAAATATGGATGGAGCAGGAGGGGCAATGAGGGACTGTCGGGGCAAAGAGTCAGTACGGGGCAACGACAGGGCAGGGGGCGAGGGTGGGACGAGACATGGAGGGAAAGGTGGGGGGGGGGAAGTAGCTCCTCTGAAGGGTATGAAACAACGGTGTGGCAGAATATGGGTGGAACAAGACGTCATGGGATAGAGACAAGTGAGAGAAAGATGAAAGTCACTGTAGTTGATATAGGGATGGAGAGCGATAAAGACGACGGGGCTATGTCCTTTTGATATCGGGATGGAGAGGAGTACAGGCGACGGGACTATTTCATGGCGGAGTGGGGTTAAGATTAATGGGGCCTATGTCGGCTTGGATATGGAACGAGGGTATGGTAGACTATGGGTAGATAATTATATAGGGTGGAATTATGGGTAGATATGAAACGAGGGTATGGTAGAATATGGGTAGACACTGAGGGTGGGATTGTGCTTGGAACGGAAGGAGGGTATTGTAGAATATGGGTAGATAATTATGGAGGGTGGGATTATGGGTATATATGGAACGAGGGTATGGCAGCATATGGGTAGACATAGAGGGTGGGATTATGCTTGGGTATGAGACGTAGACATAGTAGAATATGTCTGGATATAGAGGGTGGGATTATGTCAGGGTTATGTCGGGGCGGGGCTGGGCAAAGACGACGGGGCTGTGTCGGGGCAGGGCGAGACGGAGCACATAGGCCTCTCAACCCCTTGGCACGTCAGCACGAGGGGCCCTACGAGCGCCACGGTAGCGCAGGCCCTCGCAAGACGCTTCAGATGACTTGCAGACAGCACACGAGCAGCGGGTAGCCTCATGGTAGGAATACAGCTCCGTGCCGGGGGATACGTCAACGTCACAGTGCTGCAGCGTCACCTGGAAGAGAAGAAATGACAAGTGAGACACGACGCGTAAGGTGGGAAATGACATGACAGGTAAAAACTAAAGATGACTGACATAACACGAAATGACAGATGATGTGCTCGGTGACCTCCCTACGTGCGAGAAGGTAACATGGCAGGAGTCATATGAAAATTGAATACGAGTAGAGACATGACAAATGATGATACCTGACAAAATACTGTAAGTAAAAGTGACATTGTTCGTGAGTAAATAACATGATAAGTGAAGATACTGTTGTGAAAAGTGATGTGAAGAGAGACAGTGACATGACAGATGAGGACAAATGACATGAGGCAAATATGAGGGAAGCTGACATAAGAGATGCATTATGTGATGTAAAAATGACACGAGAAGTGAAAACAGATAAGGACAATTGACATGACAGTTAGAGAAACTTACAATAAATGGCATGAGAAGTGAGGATATGAGCAAAATAATGACAAAAAAAAAAAAAATGACGATCAGAGAATGTGTAAAATACGGAAAGAGAGAGAGAGAGAGAGAGTTACCTGAGTAAGTTGGGTCTCCTCATGCATACAGACGGGGTGGTGAGATCGCTTGTACGGGAACTTCCAATCCGCTATCTGTAAGAGGAAGAAACGCCATGATTAGGACGACAATTAACTTCATTATCCTACTAATGAAGGGATAATTAAGAGCTTCAATCCACGGCAGTTAAAGTCCAAAAGTTAGAGATTATTAATTTTTTTAATGAAAGGCACCTAATGTCTGGTTTGGGATATTGCGTTGGATTTATATTTCCTTTCTCTGCTCATCTAAAAAATACCAACTTCTTGTCTATACTATGTCTGCTTCAAACTAGCCTAAAATTCCTATCTCCCCATCATGTATGCTGAGCTGCAACAGAGAGTATCAGGAGAATAGGATGTTAGTTACAAAAAAAAAAGTTAAGGAAAGGATGGAGTGCCGTCGTATTGTCTCTTTCTGCCACGGAAAATAGACTGCAAAAGGACACGAATTTCCACCAAGTTAATTACTGGAGTACTAAAGTGAGAGTAATGACCTTAAGTGGTATATAATAAAACGAGTATTTAAAGACAGAACGGGTAACTAACTGTTTTCCTGAACTGTTTAGATCGGTCATTTTTACTGAACTACTTAAAGAGGATCATATGTTACTCAACCGGCTTATTTTATCATGAAACATCTACTTGAAGGGGATAATTAACAACGTAATGGGTATTTAACTGGGACCATAAACAATACTACTTAACTGGGCCATTTTATTACTTAGCATCTACTTTAATTAACAACGTAACGGGTACTTAACTAAGATCACGCTTGAAAACATCGTCAAATTGCTTAAAATATTAGGGCACTTAAAATATCTAGTAACTGTTGCATAAAATCATTTCGATAAAAGGAATCGTCACATGTCGCATAAAACCAAGTCATTTAAAATCACCACATGTTGCATAAAATCGAAACGTTACACGCATTCAGAGAGCACATACCTCCGCCAACGCCAAAACCAGACTACCCAGATCTTAACTAATCTGTAATCAACTCCTCTTTGGCCCATGACCCACATATCCACAAAATTTCATTGAAATCCTTAAATAAATTCTTGAGATAAGTTGTGGACAAACAAACAAACAAACTGGGAGAGAGGGGTGAATAAATAACCTCCTCTGACTTCGTTGAAGGAGATAATCAGTGACAGTCACTGTAATCTGTTGCACAAATCAGACCAGTTCAAAACACTGTCATATAATTGTGTAAAAGCAGTTTGTAAAATACCTGGTCATTATTTATTAACGTTCATTACACAGTAAAGTACAGGCACTTACGGCTCACACCAGACAGATACCATGGATTTCCATGGAAAAAATGCAGTGTATCATATTTTTTTACATCCCTACGTACACAAGAGTATTAATAGGCATTTTTCGCTGGAGGGTAAAAGACAGAGCATGGAAGGTGAGCTGATAGATGAGGCAGGCCGAGAACGAGATATTGATAAAGCAACGGTGTGTACTGAGAGGCAAAACCTAAAATCATTTTTACCTCGCCCGGAGACGGGGTCCGACGAGGTATTGTTTTTGGTCGAGTTTGTTTGTTTGTTAGTTTGTTTGATTCTTTGTTTGTTAGCAACAGTAGGAAAAAACGGTAGAATGAAATTACATGAAACTTTCAGGATATGTGGGCACTGGCCTCAAAAGAAAGTGATTAAATTTTGGAGGTAACAGGGTGACCCTAAAAGGCCAAAATCAAAGTCACGGATTTTCAGAGGACGATAACTTGAAAACGGTTGAAGATAGAGATATTTACTATTAGGAACATACAGGAACTCGTAATATGGGCTTTCATATGGCACCAAGATCTTTGACCTTGAATGACCCTGAAATGTCAAACTCAATGTCATGGATGTTCAGGGGGCTATAACTCAAAACTCGCTGAAGACATATTTACTTTTACCAAGATATAAGAAGTTTCATATGGATTTTCATTTGGCAGCATGACCTTTGACCCTGAGTGACCTTGAAAGCTCAAATGCAAGGTCACGGATGTTCAGAAGACAACTTGAAAATATTTGCGCCATGACCTTAGACTTTAATTGTGCGCTGACGCTAAATGGCAGAAACGAGTCAGTATTTAATAGCAATAAAATAACTGCTGTCGAGCGAGGTCTGTTGTGCTTGGCACCACTTGTTTATATGTGTATGCATGCACGCGCGTGTGTGTATGTATGTATGTATGTGTGTATGTGAGGTGCCCTGAAACTATTTTATTTGTGTATACATGCGCTGAGAGCATGTATACACAAAATAGTGTGTGTGTGTGTGTGTGTGTGTGTGTGTGTGTGTGTGTGTGTGTGTGTGTGTGTAAACAAATTACAAACTGGAGACTATCAAGGTGTAACATGCAAGACACAGAAATTAAAAAAAAAATAATAATAATAAAGACGTGCTAAAGAGGCTGGCGAGGTGTCCAGAATACAACTCGCACAAAGACTTTCAGCGTAAGATAAAATACACCTAGTGCTGTTGTACCTGGCAGCCCCTAGTCCCTATCCTGTATATCCTACTTCTAGCCATTCCCTTCCAACCTCACTCCTACTTTATTGCATTTCTCTCTCTCTCTCTCTCTCTCTCTCTCTCTCTCTCTCTCTCTCTCTCTCTCTCTCTCTCTCTCTCTCTGGGTAATGTAAACATTTTTCCCGATTAACATAATCGAATCACCATATATTGTAGGAGAGAGACAGACACAGACAGACAGACAGACAGACAGAGACGGAGACAGAGACAGAGACAGAGACAGAGAGACAGAGAGACAAAGACAGACAGACAGACAGACAGATGCAATGGGGTTAATGGAGGATGTTTACAGGGTCTCATTCCAGGTGGCACAAGAGGCTTCGTAGCCTCCCTAGGGTAAAACCCCGAGATCGTGCATACCAGCATTGCCTGGGACCCTGAATGGCCACCGCCGGGGTCCCATTTTACCCAATGAACTTATGTTCCTCGTTGAGTCCATTTCCCTAGGAATATATTCCCCATGGACTTATTCCTACGATGGACCTATTTTCCCACTACCCATCCACCCACCTTCCTACCCACTCACCCACATTCACCTAACCATCTTCCCCACCCACACTGTCCCATCACACCCACCCTCCAACACACTCCATTTACTCTGCTCCTCTACACACACCCTTCCATTCAGCACTGACCACCCACCCAGTAAGTCATGCCCACCCTATCAATCGGTCCACCCATCCGACCCATTGTAGCTAATAATGAAAGATAAGGTTGCTGAAGTAAAAACCCAACGGTAATTGGCTGCCCTACCATGTTTCCACCATGTTGACTTGATTATTTCTAACTGGTTCTAATCAGGGGTGCCACGCTTGCAACTGTAATGCTGACATCTAAATTCACAATAAAAAGTTTCCCTTGTTACATCTGTTTAGAATGTTCTATATGCATCCCCCTTCACATCCATAGAGGACAGACAGTCAGACATTTTCTTAGAGAGAGTAGGATTCTGAATTAACAAACTAAACTCCCTGTCTTCTCTCTCACTGCTACTAGGTTATACTGCTTGTTTCGGATTAGCCTTTCAAGTTCCCTTCTAAGTCAGTTATTATCCGGCATCTCACCATTCAGTAGTCGCTTCTTATATTTAGTCTCTTCCGTGCAATTAACATTATTCGCTGTACCGTCATGTGATTTTTCAGTGAGGATAAAATTTGTTTGTTTCTTTGTTTCACGTATTTGATTTCTTCCAAGTCCACTTCCTACTTTTCTTTTTGCTTGGAAGATGGTATTCAACACCCTAAGAATGTTCGTTTCTGCAAAGTTCATTAGCACTTCACCTCTGACATTCCAGTTACCCATTTCAAAGAATCCCATTGCAAACTCAACTGCATTTTTCTTGTCCTCTCTCTTCCCCAACACACGTGTACTGGTTTTTATGTCTTTCCAGTGATTCCTCTGAACCTTTACAAAAACTTTTCTGTATCTTTATCTTCGGTGACTAATGTTGGATCTCTTATGTTGTTTAATAATCTAAGCTGCTGCTCTATCATTTATACTCAAAAATACTTCAAACATACCACCTCGGTGCTGCTTATAAAAACATCCTTCAGAATGAGCTTTCCTCTCTTGTTTACTTCTGTAGCATGAAATATGACCATCAGACAATTCTCTGAATGCCCCACCTAGCCCTGTGATCTAAGACGTATGATGTCTTAATATCCATCTCTCACTTCTTCATGAAGAACGGTCGGGAATGCATCAGTAACCAAAGTCAAGACACTTACAATCCTAGGCAGTTTCCAAAAGAAGCCTGATGCTTTATCGCTGCTGCGGGTTAGGACCATGGCCTGATAGAACTTGTCATAGGGGTCTGCAAGGGGGACTGAGCCGGCACTTAGTAGAGCCAAGTTTCGTCTGAACCTACCAAGCTTGGCCGCACCTGACTAAAATAGCTCCAGTTATTTCTTGGATGCATAAACTTCATCACTACGAGGCAGATGTTTATTTTGAGAAGCTGCAGGTGATACTAACAGTAACAGTAGTAGTTGCAACCCCAGGCTCATCAGAACGTGAACTCAGTGGCCTGCAGGTTGAAGCTGCCCTCCTCCTGCAGTCCACCATCCTCTTTTTAGGGGATAGGGAGGGAGCTTAAGGACATCTGTATAACCGGGCAGCGGAGTCAACCGAATTATTAGTGCCATCGCGACAAGGCGTCCCTCTCCAGCACCAGGTATAAAAAATAAATTGAAAACAAGCGTCATCGTACTGAAATGCTTATCAAATAAAAAACCCACTAAAAATGAAGCAAGAGAGGCCAACCTGTCAAATTACCATCCAGCTGAAGGGTTGGCACCTCTAATTGACGTTGCGGCCACAAATTTACCCTGATTTATGGTTCATTTCTATTCACCTCACTAACGCAATATGCCATTAACACAAGGTTCCTACTACTCACTCCAGGCACGAAAATTCAGAACAAATCATTATCATCATCATCATCATCACTGTAGTATGCGCCAACAAGCAAAGGACTACTGGAAACCCAACAACAACTAAAATAAAAGAGGGTGGAATGGATGGTTGTGTGGTACTAATGGTAAAACAGAGGGACCCACTTAACGCTGAAAGATCAGAAGGGAAGGGAGTAGAGCAGAGCACAGTGGAGAGCAGAGCAGAGCAGAGCGAAGTGGAGTGGAGTACAGTACAGTGGACTTAAGTATAGTGGAGTAGGGCAGAGCAGAGGAGAGTAAAGTCGTTCAGAGTGAAGTAAAGAAGAGTAGAGTGGAGTGAAAAGAGTAGAGTAAAACAGAGACGAATGGAGTGGAGAGGAGAGGAGTGGAGCAAAGTGGAGTTGAGTGGAGCAGGATATTGTTGGGCAGAGTGTAGTGGAGGTCAGTAGAGTGGAATGGAGCATAACAGAGTGGAACCGAGTGTAGTAGAGGTGAGTAGAGTGGAATGGAGCATAACCGAGTGGAGCCGAGTGTACAGTTGTGGAGGTGAATGGAGTGAGGTGGTGAGTGGTAAAACAGACGGAGTTACACAACACTGGTAGAACTGATGAAAACACGCTGACCTTTAGTGCCACGGCTATTTGGGTGAATCACACACACATACATACATACACACACACACACACACACACACACACACACACACACACACACACACACACACACACACACACACACACACACACACACACACACACACACACACACACACACACACACACTCCCACTCTACTGATAATTATGATATTCTGCACACACACACACACACACACACACACACACTGCGGACAATTCTGATAATCTACCTAATCTTTCATCTCTCTCTCTCTCTCTCTCTCTCTATCTCTATCTCTCTGTTCCCTGCCAAAGAGCTTTTTCGTGTTCAGCGTTTTGTTGGGTGAGATGCATCAAAGAGGGAGGGGTCGTATCTCGTGGGTTTAGGAGGCTCCCTTGCACATCTTTAAATTATACTCGTGGGCTTAGAAGACTCCCAGGTACTATTTACCTTATACTCGTGGACTTAGTAGGCTCCCAAGCACCCTATACATTATACTCGTGGGCTTTGGAGACTCCCAGGCATCCTTTATATTATACTCGTGTGTCTAGGAGGTTCCCTGGCACCTCTTGCCTTCTTTTTACACTTTACTCAAGGGATAGAATACTCCCCGGCATCCCTTCCCTTCCTATATATTATATCTCAGGGTTTAGGAGACTCCCTGTCACCTCATTCATTTATGCTATACCCGTGGGGTCAGCAGGCTCCCTGGTACCTCTATTACCCATTCATTTTGGTTATACCGTGGGCTTAGGTGGCCCCATGGTTCCTCCTCTCTAGCGATCTATTTCATATTTTTGTCACTTTAACCCTTCAGTACGGTGATGTACTGAGTTCGTGTATATTTGTTACCTCCTGACGTTTTGCTGTTGCTGACCAACCCTGGTCTGTCTGGCAGGGCAGACCCATCAACCGCAGGCAAGCAACCGCCCCGTGGGTCGTCCCGTACAGCAAACCGATGTTCCTTCGCGGCTGACAGCGTCCCACAATGACAAGAAGGAAGTTTGGTTCCGAGAAGGACGACAATTTTGCGTCTCCACCAAGTTAGCAGAGGCAACATAGCAGGCTCCACATCATCCCGC
>NC_136966.1:53436630-53449130 GCF_032717465.1 Coenobita brevimanus
CAAGGGGTTAAAGGTTGACCCTCTGACTACTAGGATTCACCTAAATCATGGGTCGTTAAATTTTCGGCTGCGACTCAATGCTGTTCGCAAAGGGGACTTAAGCGGATTCAAAGATGACTTCTAAAAATAATGATATTAAAGAATGTTTTGAACAGGCTCAAAATTTTTCATTGTTACGAAGAGTGCGTTTTGTCAGTGGAAGATAACTCTGATTAGCGCTAAGGTAAAACAGGCTACAGTGAGCACGGATGGCGGAGTGTGTCTTGGTGATGATGCTGAACACAGAATTTTACGGGAAAAGTGAGGCTTGTGACCCTGGGTGAAGGAGGGCATGAATTTAGTGAGACTTCAGCCTTTCCACAACATACGTATATAAGCCTCAAAAGTGTTTCCCGTGCACCTAGCATCATTTCCCTAACACTGTAAGTTTATACTGATTTCCGTTTCACAGCATTCAAAAACTGCGCTAATTATTGTTTTATACTGGCTATGTATTTATTTTTATTTATAACTACCTGTGCAGTACATACGCACTTCCTTTACATTTACGGTATCACAGTAAGCTATCAGTTAAGATCTGCATCACATTATTTTCGGTAACTGCAGCCTTAATAAATTAGAAGTATATAATGCTATTTTTTTTTAATTTCCACTATGGTCATTCATTTTACCGCACTGATAACTATTAATGCTTGTTCCTGTACCGAGTTTCTTCTGGTGGATAAAGTTTATATATTTTAAAAATTATATAACTGCACAACGATTTTACTGCATGGTTTCTCTAACAGAAAGCCAATTTTATGTGCAAAAATGATAAATAGCTATGTAGACAGACAGACAAACAGATAGATTGATAGATAGGTAGATAGATAGATAGATAAACAGATAGATAGATAGATAAACAGATAGATAGACAGATAAACAGATAGATAGACAGATAGACAGACAGACGGAGAGACAGATAGACTGATAGACAGATAGGTAGACAGAAATATTCATATAGATATAGGCAGCCAGACAGATAGAAAAAGGATTCAACTGGGTTCCAGTTAAGCATTTTTTTTTTTAAGACGTGGTGTGGATATGGTTAAAACATATCATAAAGCTATAATGGGTACCATAAAACAAACACCCATGGGAAGTGGATCGTGGGTTAATGAAGCCTGAGATCCAAACCTTCTAATCGTTTGCTGAGAGCGTCAATAACCCATGTGGGTGGAATGGAAGCAGGACTGGGTGTGTGAGGACAGATGCTCCAACACCTGAATGTGTGCTCTCTGCTTTAAAACTAGTCCAATATTTTTACCACCGATACGCCATGCACTAACGGCCCCTCCTCCCACACGCTATTCTTCCTCATATACACTTAAATTGTCGTTTATTCTCACTACATGCTCCTTGTTAGCCACTCCAGCGGAAAATGTTGGTTACCATCGCTCCTGTGAGTTACAACCATGGAAGTGTAGTGACGTCAAAACCCCGACAGCTGACCTCGCACAACGCACTCAGGCGGGGAACTCAACTACACTTAAGTAACTTTCTCAGGCGGGGAACTCGGTCACTATTACGCAACATTCTCAGGCGGTGAACTCAGCCACAATCACATAAAATCCGGACTGAAACGATTGTATATCCCCGATTCTTTTACAAATTTATGATCAAAGGCGACAAGGAAAAAGAACACTACCCACGTATTCCCTGCGCGTTGTAGAGGTTACTTAAAGAACCCAATGAGGGAAGCCAGAAAGTCTCACCTTTTTGCAGTGTGAGTTTCCATGTTGAATGAAGACAGAGATTAGTGAAGTTATAAGCCGAGGAAGTTATTAGGCCGTATTCTCGCGAGCTTAGGAGGCTCCCTGGCACCCCTCACCCAGCGATTTGTGTTTCTTATTACGTCTCAATATTCGTTTTGCATATCACTTGTTATCTTAATAAAGTCTGCCTGGATAACATATTAGAAAACATTTAAGTTATGGTTTGATGCGATAAACTGGGAAGGAGAACATGATAGGGAAGCTCTTAACACTAGCCATTGTTAACTCCTTCACTGCAAGCACCATCCAAACGTAAATAAATTTTCATGGTGGCAGGAAGAAAAATATACAAGAAAAAAAAAAAAGTCGCCACAGTAGCTAAGAAATTAATGAAGAGTGTTTCTGACCTCTTCACTACAAAAGTTTCGTCCCAAAAATAAAAATAATTCATTAGTGAGAGATTTCAAACTGGAGAGGTTAGATACAGCCTTCATTAATCTTATACTGCTAGGGGGTTCGTTCGTTCGTTCTTTCGCTTATAAAAGCGTCAGCATGCTTGCATACATCGGCCTTGGTCATCTAATGGCTGCTCTCCACACTGCTCCATCTCTGGCAGCCTTCCTATTCAGTCCCGTATCCCTGAGGTCACACTCTATTACCTTGCGGCAGGTCTCTCTTTTTTTCTTTTTTTTTTTTTTTGTCTGCCTCTAGCAACCCGACGTTCACATTTCTCACCCTCTCTCCCAGATTAAAAATAAATATGTTAATAAACTCGTTTGGTGATAGCAAGAATAAAGCAAGACAAAAGAACTCGCAATGAATTGGTATAAATGCTCTCCCATCCTACCCTTATCTAACCTGTCATCGTCCTGAGTGAATTAGAGTCCCACGCACACGAGCGATGGACAAAAGGACGAGGGATTGACAGAAGGACAGTACCGTGAAAATACTGCACGATGGAGGGCAGGGTTGAATGGTGTGTGTGTGTGTGTGTGTGTGTGTGTGTGTGTGTGTGTGTGTGTGTGTGTGTGTGTGTGTGTGTGTGTGTGTGTGTGTGTGTGTGTGTGTGTGTGTGTGTGTGTGTGTGTGTGTGTGTGTGTGTGTGTGTGTGTGTGTGTGTGTGTGAGAGAGAGAGAGAGAGAGCACAGTAAACGGCCTAACGAGACAATCTGTAACCCCTTGTGTGTTGAAGATTTCCCTCAGCTGCATAAAGTCACATCGTATCTATTACCAAAGTGCGTTCATAGAGACAGAAAGGATTGGTCAAAAGGCATCTAACACTCTAACTATTCTCATTAATTTAAGATCCATATTCTAGATTAAAGTTATAACGTCATTCAGGATCTATGCCTTACCCTTTGATGAATAAAATAGCTTGATGTTGGTTAGAATAATATGCTAAACTTATGCCGACCGTGAGAGGGTGATACTCTCTTCAGTGTTATCTGTGCAATCTGGCAGTACCAATGGGAGATAAATAACACACGGAAAAATGATAAGATGCACTGGGCAAAATAAATCGCTACGGAAAAGGTGTTAGACTGAGGGGAAAGCGGCCACTGACCCCTAGTCCTTCGATGCCCCTCAACTGAATAAAATCGTCTGACGAGAAGGGAATACTAGAGACCATTTTGTTGCTATTCTTATTTTTCTCCTTTTCCTCCCTTTTCGCTTGTTTCTTCTCCTCCTTCTCTCCTTTTCCTCCTCTTCCTCCTCCTCTAATTCTTCTTCCCCTCCTCTTCCTTTTATTATCATTATTATTCTTCCCCTCCTCCTCCTCCTCCTCCAACTTATCTTCATCTCCTCTTCGTCTTCTAGTTTTTCTTCTTCCCTCCTCCTTCTCCTTCCCTTCCTCTTCCCTTTCTCTCCCTCTTCTTCTTTTTCTTCCCTCCTCCTCCTTCCTCCCCTCTTCTTTTTCTCCTTCTCTTCTTCTTCTTCCCTCCTTCTCCTCTTCCTTCCCCTCCTCTTCTTTTTCTCTCCCTCTTCCTCTTCTTCCTCCTCTCCATTCCTCCAGCAAGGCGGAAAATTACCCAACGAAAACGCACTCCCAATTTCCATAAGGTCCCAGTCCCTCACACTAATTCCTATTATCTCTCACTATCTCTAATTATCTCATTATCTTTTATTATCCCACTTTCAGTATTTCAAAGCCCATCCCAGTTCTTGTCATCTTTCAGCTTCTCTCAGTCTCTCAAAGTACTTCCTATTATCTCACCATCTGTCAGTATTTCATTCCTCAGCCCAGTATCTCTTATCTCACAGCTTCTCTCAGTAACCCTTAGTATCTCCTAACATCTCCAGCTATCTCTCAGTGCCTCCTAGTATCTCTCATTATCTCAACGTACATCCTAGACTGTCTATCTACAGTCCCTCCCAGTACTTCTTAGTTATTTCGTAGTATCTCTCATTATCTCCAAGTCTCCCAGTACTTCTTAGTTATCTCTTAGTATTTCTAAGTATCTCCTAGTCTTCCAGTACTTCCTAGGTATCCAAAGCATCTCTCAGTTATCTTCCTAGTGTCTCCCAGTGTCTCTCATTCTTTCCCAGTAACCTCCAGCATCTCTCACTGTCCCTCAGTATCTCTCAGTCTTCTCCAGTACTTCTCAGCGTCTCCCAGCATTTCACATTATCTCCTACCATCTCTCAGCATCGCATCTTCTGTCGCACTTCTCTGTCCCTTCAAGTATTTCTTCAATTCTCCCATCATCTCATTATCTCTAAAATATCTTTCACTCTTTCTCAGCATTTCTAATTATCTCCCTGCATTTTCCATTACCCCTCAGTATCAATCAACCTCTCCCGGGATTACTTAGTCTTTCAATATCTTAGTCTTTTTCAGTCCTTCATGTGTTTTCCTATATCTCTCATAATCTCCTAGCATCTCTTAGTATTTCCCAGTATGTCTCGGTCTCTCCCAGCAGCTTTGTTTTTCAGTAACACTCAACACCTCTTTTTATCTCTCCCAGCATCTCTCATGAACTCTAAGTATTTCCCAGCTCCTGCAAATGTCTCCGGTAACCCCTATCGAAACAGCATCTCTAAGCATCTCTCCCTCCCTTTTAGTAGCACCCAGCATCTTAGCCACTGTCTCCCATCCTCTCATTGCAATAAACAGCCGCTCGTACCCTCTCTCCCTCTCTCCTACTATCTCTCAGCCACATCCACCCTCCTTCAGCACCTCGAAGTATATCCTCACCCTCTCCCAGCCACAAATCAGGTCTCTTGCTCTCCTTCTCCTATTCTACAACATCTCCAAGCCCCTTCTCACCTTCCCAGCTTCTCTCAGCCTCTCCTTGAAACAAACTGCCTCTCCCTACACGTCTCTTATCTCCACGTTATCCCCAAGTAGCTAAGTCTCTCCCAGAAACAACAAAAAGCGTCTCTTTATCTCTCCCTGTTTTCCAGCATCTCTCAGCCTCCACCCCTTCAGTCTACCACAGCCTTTCTCACCCCTTTGCACTCAACATCAACCATCTTTCAATATCTCCTTGCATCTCCCAACCACCCCTCTTCCCCTAGCCTCCCTCAGCCTCCTCCAGCACACTGTTATCCCTTCCTTATAGCATTTCCCAGTCCCCTCCTCCCAGCCTCTCCTGTTAACTCCCTATATTATCTTCCTTATAATACCCCTCTAAATCTCTCAGTCTCTCACAGTAACAAACATTATATTTTAGCATCTCTCATCAAACCCAACTTCCTAATCTTCTAACAGCATCTTCCACATAATATCAAACAAATCTCCCGGTCTTTCACAGTAACCAGCAGTAGGTCTTAGCATGTGTCACCCTCCTTCCCAGCCCCCAGTCCCTGCCAGCACCTACCTCGTTGGAGTCGCAGCGTCCCCAGCAGCTCATAACCTTGATCGTGTCCCAGCATACTCGCCCTTCCTCGTCAGTCTTGTGCACCTGAAGGACAGAGAACAGAGGCTAAGTAATCTGAGGGAGGTTCGGCTAGGTTAGGATGGGTCGCATTTGTTGAGGATATTTTTGTTTACCTCTCTCTCTACCTGTTTGTCTAGTTATACATTTGTATGATTACTATCAAATTTCTCTCGTGTGTGTGTGTGTGTGTGTGTGTGTGTGTGTGTGTGTGTGTGTGTGTGTGTGTGTTTACAAATACTATTAGGCAGAGAAATAGATAGGGAAGGATAAGTAGATATACAGACAAATATAGATATTGAGATATAGGTATACAGCTATTTATATGTCTTTTCATTCATATATATCCTGCATATATACATTTATAAAAACAGATGAATAGTTCCCAAAAGAAGGGAAGGCTGAAACCAACAAAATAGTAATAATAACTACGCTAGGATAGTAGTAGTAGTAGTAGTAGTAGTAGAAGTAGTAGTAGTAGTAGAAGTAGAAGTAATAATAATAATAATAATAATAATAATAATAATAATAACAGAAGTGGTCTCACCTTGTATGAGTACTCTCTGCGATGGCACTCAAGGGTGGAGTAAGGGTCGATGGCAGCGGCAGGCGGCAGGACCAGGAGCAGTGCCAATGCCGCCGTCATCGCCGCCGCCGCCGCCACCCGCCGCCCTCTGCCATTGCCGCCCGCCATTGCACACCTGAGGGATACGAAGATCATACACACGTTACGGGGCTAGCTGATGAGAGAGAGAGAGAGAGAGAGAGAGAGAGAGAGAGAGATTACACAGGTACTTAAGTTTAATACAAGTAAACAGCACTATGAGAGCGCATACCTCCGCCAACGCTCCAAATTTTAATCCACCAAAATTTAATCAGCTCTTCCTTCGCCTATGAGCCATATATCCACACAATATACTTGAAATCCATCGATTACTTTTTCAGATTACTTATGGACACTCAAAGAAACAGACAAAAAAAAAATCTGGATCCTCATCTAGATGCGGATCCGCCTCAAAACCTATTCGACTTTTCTTTGACCTACAGACTACCCCTCCAGAAAGTTTCATCGAAATTCGACCGTAACTTTCTGAGATATTTTGTGGACAGAAAAACAGGCAGACACGGGTGATTACATAATCCCCGCCCAATTTCGTTGGTGTAGGTTATTAATCATCAGCAGCAACAGCAGTATCGTAATATGAAACTTTTCAACTCTATCGACATTTCTCTCTCTCTCTCTCTCTCTCTCTCTCTCTCTCTCTCTCTCTCTCTCTCTCTCTCTCTCTCTCTCTCTCTCTCAGACACACAGCAATACACCGAACCAAAGCAGTGAACAATAAGTCCCATTAACCATCATCCATTTCCCATAATATTGACAACAGTACAAGAAATGGAGTAATATCGAGCCCAAATCTGAAGCAATTTTTCTTTTGCTGGAGAAGGCGAGGTGCACCAAGTATACGATGAGGCAAATGTGTCTTGAGTGTAATTCTTAAGCAGTATTTCCTTTGTGTGACGAGAAGAAGGAAAGGAAGAACAAGAAGGGAGAGGAAGACTGAGATGAAAGAGAAGAATAAGAAGGAGAGGAACATCAAGAAGAGGAAGAGAAACACCAAGAAGAAGAAGAGGAACATCAAGAAAAAGAGAAACACCAAGAAGAAGGAGGGGAAGACCAGGAAGGAGAGGAAGACTAAGAACAAAGTGAATCATATGAAGATGGTGAAGAGAGACAGATGCAAGGACCATAGGACCTCCTCATCAGCGACTTATTTTGCTTATCTCACTTTTCATTTCTTTGCACGTTACTAAAGCAAACTCAATCGATACTAGAAATATATAAACAACAGAAAAAAAAATATCACGTGTAGGCATAATATATCGCTAGGGAAAAGGTGACAAGAGCTCTGTGCCACCTAGAATACGGCCATAAGATAGTGTAATTTTGGCCGGAGGTGAGAGAGAGAGAGAGAGGGGGGGGGTAAATAAACAAGTGCATATTGAAGGAGAAAAAGAGATGGCTCAGGAACAAGGCGAAGAGACAAAGCAAAAGAGTACAGTAATATTATGGAGGAGGGCGCTGTGTCGGTGGAAGGGAGTCTTTACTGAGTAGAGACAAATTCGCGGAGATATTTCATCCATTAAGGGGATCTGCAATAACGAGGGGAGGAAAGGCATAGGCAAGATAAATGAAGAAAGACGTGATGAAAGCGAAGGGAGGGAAGAATAGACAAAAGGTAGAGAATAGAAGAGTGTAAACAGAGGAACGAGAGAGAGAGAGAGAGAGAGGCATGTGTGCGTGTTGTGGGGCAGGTGCGTGTGGTGGGGCAGGTGTGAGTGGGGTAGGTGTGTGGGGATGTGTGTGTGGTGGGACAGGAGTGTGAGTGGTGGAGCAAGTGTGTGACGTGGGGCAGGTGTGTGATGAGGCAGGTATGTGTGGTGGGGCAGATGTATGTGGTTGGGTAGGTGTGTGTGGTGCGACAGGTGCGTGCTGAGACATTGTAGGTATATATAGTGGGGCAGGTGTGTGTGCTGGGGTGGGCGTATGTTGTGGGACAGATGTTTGTGTGTGTGTGTGTGTGTGTGTGTGTGTGTGTGTGTGTGTGTGTGTGTGTGTGTGTGTGTGTGTGTGTGTGTGTGTGTGTGTGTGTGTGTGTGTGTGTGTGATGTCCATAATTATAATCACCTATCACATACATCGTCAAGCCTATGTACAACAGATTTAGTCTCACGTGGAAAAACTTTTGCCTCTTCATACCAAATGCTGAACTGTTACGGAAGACTGGTAGTTAAATATGCTGACTGTTAAGAAGGAATGATAAGATAAAGTATGGATATAGCATTATCAAATTCTGTCATTACATACTAGGTATTACAGTAGACTAAAGGGGGACGCTAATCAACCAGATACGATCAATTGACAATTAACTTCTGAAGTCCTTGTAGCCCTTCCTGGACTCTACTAGTTGCCTCAAGCTCCACAGAATCACGAGGCAGCAGCAGTAATGAAATAAAAACATCGTAGTTTTATTTCACTTTTGCCACTACTCAACTTAGGCAACTCTTTGACTGCTAGGATTTCTCACTAATGAACAAGGAGTACTTAGAAAATACAATACCCGAGCCCATCAACTTGTCTAAGGGCCGAGCATTTGGTTTTCCCCTTTGACATTATCATTCAAATGACTTTTTTTTTTCCTACCTGACCTTTAACCCTTCTACTAAGTCTGGGCCAATGAAACTAACACTGTTTCAATTGAACTTGTCATGCAAGTATGACTTTTGAGTTTCCCCCGTGACTTTTATTGACTGTTCTCATATTCGAATCCCTTCCTCTTTAACTTATCCTGAACCCTTTCATGGACTGATCGAAATAGGGTAAAAAAAATTTAAGTTGACTTTCCCATGTGGCCTTGACCTTTGGCCTATTTTTCTTTAAAATGTTTAACCCCTTCTCTGAGTTTAGCACTGCCACCAAGTTTGGTTTAAGTCCAGTCAGAACTAATTTAGTTATTATGTTCCTACACAGACACATGATCGAAATTTGTTTTTGGCCTGTGACCTTAACCTTTCACTGATTATTTTCTAAGCCGAATCACATCGTTATTGCCTTACCCTCAACCCTTCCACCAAATTTTATCCACATCACATAATCTTTATCTATCTATTGTCAGACGCCTCAATCCCGTGAGGGGTGGCCACAAACAAATCGCCTCCATGTCGCCAAGTCCCCAGCCATTTCACTTCCCTTCCCTCAGCTCACATACCCCCCTCTCATATTCTGTACCTCTCGACCCCATCCCTTCATCTCATCCTCGGCCTCCCCCTCCCTCTCCCCCCGTCCACTTCACTCACATACACTCTCCTCGTTAGTTTCTCGATCTCCATCCTCTCCACATAGCCAAACCACCACATTGTATTTCTCCTAACGCTTTCTATCGCATCCACATCCACACTAAAACCCTCCTCCACTTCCCCATTTGTCAGTTTGTCTCTCCATGTAACTCACATGCTCCTTTCAATTAATTCATTTCCACTGCTCTCACCCTTGACTTGTGCCCTTCCAGCAAGGTTCAAGCTTCACTTCCATACGATAGAGTTGGTATTACAATACTATCATGCACCGACTATTTTACTTGCATGCTCACTTCCTTGTTTCTTATCACCATTTTCAAAGAACCAGCAACCGTTCTTCCTTATTGTATCCTTTCAAGCACTTCATATTACAAACTTCCACCTTTACTCACACTACCCACGTACTTAAATGCGCTCACATTTTCCATCTCCTCATCATCCAGTCTCACTGAACATTCAGTGACTTTATCTCTCTCTAAGACCATAACTTTACACTTTCCTACATTCACGTTCAGATTCCATTTCTTACGCACTATCCCAAACTCATTCACCAAGCTTTGCAGTTTCCCTTCGTCATCACTTAACAATACAGTATCATCTGCAAACAACAGTACAGGGAGTTTACAAAACCTCTGTTAAAGGTAATATTACTAGGTCAAACTTTGACCTAGCCCTATGACCCTGACCTTTGACATTCTGTTCTAAAATAAATCTTGGTTGAACTTCAACTCTTCAAAGTTTGGCTAAAATCGAATGGAGACAATTTGAGATATTTTCTTCAAGCAAACACACACACACACAAAGCATATTATCCGATAAGCGGTCTGGTTGTAACAAAAATATCATTCCTAGCTGTACACCTGCAGCACGAGACAGGAATATTAGTTTTTCAAGGCTATGACTGCTATGATATCTCTCATCTGAAGTTATTCGTCAGGTGACAGTCTGATTAAAATACCCTGGCATCCCAATCGCTGGAAAAGGGCTAATGCAAATACCCACTACAATCTGAAAGCCTGTCTGTCAGTCTGTCGCAAGCTGTCTAATCTGATTTGTAAGCACCTCGCATTATTGCCTCTTAAATTAACTCCGCTGTCGTTAATCTCTCTCTCTCTCTCTCTCTCTCTCTCTCTCTCTCTCTCTCTCTCTCTCTCACTCTGCCATTATGCTTCTCTTCCTCCTTCCCTCCCTCACTCCCTTCCTTCCTTCGACTTTCCCTGTAAGATCACCCCAGCAAATTTACCCTCAACCCTGGGCTCCTCCCTTTCGCTCCCTCTCCCCTTTCCTTCCTCTCTCTTTTCCCCCTTCCTCAGAGGCCCTTCTTCCATTTTTTTTTTCCATTCTTTCTCTCCCTCCATTCTCCCTTCCCCTTCCATTTCTCTTTCTCTCTACCCCTTCCCTCTCCCCGGTATTCTCACTAATTTTTCTCTCCCTCCCTCTCACTTCTCCTCCCTATGTACTTCATCAATTTTTCTCCTGCTCTTATACCTTCCTTCTCTCCCTCCCTCCCTTCCCCTCTCTCTTCTCTAGCACCAAACAAGCTCTCTCTTCCTACATCCCTTCCTCTCCTCCTCCCCCCCTCCCTCTTTCCTCCCTCCCTCCCTCCCAATAAATCTTCCTCCTCCCCTCAATTACTCCGCTTTGTCTTCCTTTGTTATCGCCATGTCTTCTCTCTCATTGGTTTTTCTCTCTCCCTCTCTCTCTCTTTTTGTTTTTCTTCTCCCTACTTCTTTTCAGTTATTTTCCTCTCCCCCCCTCTCTCTCTCTCTCTCTCTCTCATCACGGTAACAACTGGCCACTAACTTTCTAACTTACTCCTGGCTCACCTAACCTAACACTCTCTACCTTCCCTCTAATCCCTGACCATTATGTAACTTCACGCTCTCTCTCTCTCTCTCTCTCTCTCTCTCTCTCTCTCTCTCTCTCACTCTGGTGTAATCATAGAGTAAGCCTCTTCATTAATGTTATGGCCAGGCTCGTTGTAAGGACGATAAAGCTTGTGTGGCCTGGGTTTTTTCGTCTCTCTCTCTCTCTCTCTCTCTCTCTCTCTCTCTCTCTCTCTCTCTCTCTCTCTCTCTCTCTGTGGTAAAGTAATATTAACCCATTAACTTTTAGTGGGGTAGACTAGAGCTCCCCTTTCTCCCGGGCTTAGGAGACTCCCAGGCACCTCTTCCATAAAGATTGTGTGTGTGTGTGTGTGTGTGTGTGTGTGTGTGTGTGTGTGTGTGTGTGTGTGTGTGTGTGTGTGTGTGTGTGTGTGTGTGTGTGTGTGTGTGTAATTAATGAGCAGATGCGTGACTTCGATGCTTACGTTCTTCATTACATCTTATCCACAGTTATATCAAACACTGACAATGATTTTCCTCGTCATTTAAACATTACTTTGCCCGATGTGGTTTACCTGTGAATCTTGGTTACAGTGGACACCTTTGGATGACCTAAATTTCGTAACAGATCAGTGTTTTCATCTAGTGCATCGAGTGTGTGAGGCGTGGTTTTCATACTTCTCCCTTATTACGGTCTCTCAGGAATATATTTGAGGGATTTAAGTGAGTTATATCAAGACCAGCTCAGGTATGGATTACATCACGCCCAGATCAGCGCCGTAGTCCAAATAATACACGTAGCCACCCTCTGTTGCGCGGATGGGAAAGTGACCTGGCATTTCCCACACCCGTCCATTTAACTTTATTTCACTTCGAGGACGTCCTTGTCGATTCACTTTTCCTACCTACAGGCGATTTTATTCAACTTTGGGTAGATTGCGGGTTCCGGAGAGCATAGTGAAGGTTCTATCTGACCCCTCCAGCTCGAAAATTCTCTCATAAGTGGAATTAAACCGTCCGGAGATGGCAGGATCAAACTGAAGAATCCGTCGCTCATTTACGGCTGTTAAATGTCGGGGAGTTTGTGGAAGTTCGAAGCTTCGTTTAAATCTTCCACTGATAACGGATTGATTAACGTTATCCCGGGGCTTCAGAGTAGTGAGTTGCCCTGCTTCTGTTTTACCCTT